>NC_143019.1:44877020-45236313 GCF_055824585.1 Amblyomma mixtum | reverse complement strand
TTTTTTTTGTAACCTTCTGTATAAACATAGCATTTGTAATTACTTCTGAATAAACTTTTAAACTTTCAGACCATGAGAAGATAAAGAAAGAACAAGACGAATCTGCGCCTCTTTTCCTCATCTTCTCGTACCTCCCTCTTTTTTACCAAACCTTCAATACGTCCCGTCGAGTCACATATTCACATTACGAGCCTTGCCGGTCGCGGACTCTTTCGCGAGAAAAACATAAAAACATACGTTGCCTTTCCCTTCTGCCCCAACTAAAGTGGTTGAATTATCGGGAAAGAATATTCGATGAAGCGCAGGACCTAAACACCTGCGGTTCTTCGCGCCAATACGGTCTATGTATTTGTGTTGCACGGTTTGTGTGCGTGTGTAAGCCTGCGACTTGCTTTGCCCGCCGAGTGGACACGTTCAGAGTTTCATTCATTAGAAGCTTCTCGACGACGGACGCAATGGCTGAAATTCGAGGACGGCCATCGCCATTTGTTATGGCACGGCGATTTCGCTCTCAGACTCGCCGAGCTTCGGAAACGTCGCATTTTTCTTTCTCCTTGCTCGTCATGTGCGATTTTGTTTCCCCCGCTAGAAAGAGCCACGGTCGAGCGGATTCCAATATGCTCGCGCTGACGATATAGCCGGCATCGAATTTCTAGTCGAATGTGCCTCCTCGCGAAATCCGCTGAGAACCACACGTTCGGTATCCCGTTTCTGTCGGCAATTTGTCCCCATCTGTTGGCTTATTCTTCTTATTTTCGTTTTCGGAAGTTATCTTCAACACAGAGTCCGCCATGTCTGGAACGTGAGAGTATACGAAGTGAATATTGCCCCATATGGCACCGCAGAAACGAATAAAAAGTGAACATGACGCGAGCATTCTGCAGCGTGTCAACATACGTGGGGAATTCTTGAGTACCGCGCAAATGCCCCAACGCATTTCAACAGCACGACGTTTTGAGCGGTGGCCATACAGCATGCTTTACAGCTCTTCCCACCGCTTTGCTCAAGTTTACGGGAGCCTTGAGGCAATTTCTGATTTCTCAATTATCAAGGATTTCGCCGATGTGTTTTCCGACCATAATTTGTCGTGCGTAGTAGGCAATCATTCAGGAAGAGTACCTCTTATAATGAAAATCCTCACAAACAATCTTAGAAACTTTAAATCATAGCGTAAGCAACAAAAAAGAAAACTCGAGAAAAATTTCCAACGTTGGAATTTGGGCTTCAAGGGAGGATTTATTCTTAGTTTCTAATAAAGCAGAGCCACCTGAGGAATTTATTTTGAATTACTATTTATAGAGTGCGAGCCCAACTTCATGCGCTTACGAGCTAAGGGATTTTTCACCTAAGTCTTTACAACTTTTTGAATAAGGCTGTGGCTAGAGTTCCGTCCAGACGGAACTACAATTTGCGCTAGAGTTCCGTCTAGACTGAACTACAATTTGCGCTAAAGTTCCGTCCAGACGGAACTGCATGTAGCGATGGGGTTCCGTCCAGACGGAACTGTATCTGACACCATACAGTTCCGTCCAGCATTATCTGCCACAAGAGTTATGTCAAGACGGATTAAAGCTGGCGTTAGGGATTGGGAAACCAGTTTGCTTGCAGACTTTTGCATGTCCGTTTAAAAAAGTGGCAATCCTGTTCCGCCTAATGTGTGACAGGATATTCCGCTGCATCATTTTATTTTCCAAGCAGTCAGTGAGAAATGGCAATAGAACGAGTTTTGGCTTAGTTTGTTGGTGCGTTCGCATAATGCCTGTTGACCGTATGTGTACGTCTTAGTCTTTTTCGCGCTACGTCATCTTGCAGCACAAACAGAGACAGGGCTTCACATCACTTCGCTAAGAGTTTATGCACTCTGCTTCTAACAGTGTCATTTTCCCGATCCTGCATGCATGCACGGAAGTTACACCTTCGAGGTTGTAACTAAACGCAGTACGCAGACAGATATTTCGGTGCTGTATACATGCGTAGAGAGAACATCTGGATACAGCTTTGTCAACTGGTTATTCCAGAGGCAAAGAAATGCTTTATGTGGGTAGAAATCACCCATTTTATATAGTATGGACTATACGGACATTAGTCAGTTTTAGTTTTACGTACGTAGAACCTTCACGCACGTAACCGTGAACAGTCTACGTAGCGTACGCTCGTGTCGCTTCGAACAGTTTTAGCTGCACGTACGGGACGCTAACTGTGTAGATCTGCCATAGAACCTAAAAAATGCGCTAGCATGTTGTGCCGCGCCATCTAGTACAGATAAAGAAAACTAATTTTGTTTAATCGAGCTGCTTGGAGCGGAGCCAGGCCAAGCCACAGTATATTCTAGGCACTATAATACTTTCCCCCTTTCTTCTGACAAACGTTGAGCGATTTCATTCCACCGAACTGTATGTTGCATGTTATCTTCAAAGAGATTGCATTCCTTTACGTCCCGCGGCATATTTAAATCATTGCTTTTCGAGAAGCGAAGGCGCGCTGGTGTCCCACTCATGTTGACGACGTGTGCGTATGGAGTCAAAACGTGCACCGTTTTGCTTTTCCCGCTGACTGTGCCGAGGGTCTCGCGATATCCCGCGAGGTTTTGAGCTTCGCGTGGTCTTGCGAGACCGTCGGCACACTCGTTGCTATGACGACCACAAACTCTTCTCTGTCAGGCTTAGGAGCTGCTGAAACGGATTTCTATGTGGAAAACAAAAGCTAGTTCTCACCTAAAACTTCATGCGAGAGCAAGAATGGACCAACTGAAGGCAAATACAGCAGTTTACAGCACAATATCACGTCGAGGGATTAGCGACGAAGCTGATATCGTTCTGAAGCGGGCGGGCAGGGCGCCGCCATCTTGCCAACGCCACGTACGCAAGCAAGCAACGTGAAGACCGCAACGCTCACGTACCGAATCCGAATCTCACGTACGTCCGTGCGACCCACGCAGACACTTCACGTTCTGCGCATGCGCACTGGTGACCCGTAAGCGCTACGTACGTGAAACTAAAACTGTCTATTGTATGGACGGAACTATAGCTGCATAAATATTCCGTCTGGACGGAACTGCAGCAGCAGCAAATGTTCCGTCTGGACGGAACGCTAGACACTTCGTTTGAATAATAGGCTTTTGAGTTAAAAGAGCGCTATTTTCGTCAAATTTTAAAATTTAACAAGGAATAGTTAAGTAATTAAAAAAATTAACGCTCAAACCCTTTGTTTGCACGAAAAGGTGAAGTTTTGATTAACACCAACAACGCCCGCCCTGTTTTCACACTTGAAGCTGGAAACAGGAACATAAAGGACGCTCCTGGTAAACTATCATTGAAAGGCTTAGGTCCGCTGACTGAGGCCTAGCTCCTGCTTCAGCCAGCTTCAGTGTTGCATCACTATGTGAAAAGTTTCTGGCGCTATTTGGGTAACCACTGATTGTGTTCAGCAAGACGCGAATCGCCTCAAAATCTACACGACTTTCAACGCTCGAACGCTGCAGCCGTCTGCCACAGCCGCTCAAACACATCGTGTCTGTTGACGTATTCATGTCTGTTCACCCTGCGAGATACAAGGTTGAAAGTTTGAGCGCCGAATGCACCGATTTAGTAGTCTTCGACAGCTTTCCTGAGAGCTATTTTTCATGACCACTCCGCTCAATACAGCCCATAGTCGCGAAATAATCGCGCGGTCAGGTTATGGTCCGCTGGTAGAAATGACATGCACAGATAAGTCGGGCCTTCTGTCACAGCGAAAACGAATACACCACTGAAAGCCGCAGGGGACGTATACGCTCATCGATTTCTGAAATGCGCACAAATACGCATGAGGAAACGTCGATTTACTACGTTTTCCATGCCCACCTTCACTAGACTAGCCAGTAATCTACTGACTCTTAACTCTTTCTCGCTCTGAATACGACGCAAGAGAAGAACTCTCGTTTCCAGAGCGTCTGTGCCATCATTACTGCGTGGTGAAACCAGTGGCAGTTACTCTGTGTGGCATTTGTCAATCGCGCAGCGGGTTTGTCAGCCAATGGTCACATGCACCAACAAGCTTGTGTGTGGCTTTTCTCTTCTGCAAGAAAAGCAAAATGAAGGACGTAGTAGGTTGCTGAGCATTGTGTTATCGAAACCTCCATCCGGACTGTAGGTCAGATGTTACATTCGTAACGAGCATGTGTGCACGTGACAGCTAATGGTTTTCTCTCCGAAGGCACATGCAAAGTGAAGAATAGTTTCAGCCTGCTCGGATGCTATTTAAAAACTCGCTGCAAGCAAGTTGTAACTGGTGTAATGCTTTTTTTTTATTGGTGCTCTCATGCGAGCAACTTCTACAGGCATTCGTTAGAACTGATCAGCCACGAGATTACTCGCAGGCCAAAAAATTCGCGCTTATAATTGACTCACTTGGTTAAAAAAAAAAAACATCCTTCATGAGCTCGATCATGAGTTTTCTGTTTAAAGTCGCCGAAACAACTTAGCCTTGTTCACTCTGACTTCTACCCGATCAAAACTCACCTGCTTCAACATGCATTGCTATGACTCCGGCAGAATGAGAGCCTCCACCAATCGCCATCCATACTTCAGAGGCTCCGTCCACCAATCACTCAGCGCACATTATCGCAGAAGGAGTCCGGCTTTGGTGTGTGAAGACTCATCTTCCGCCTGCGAGATCCCTCTGACAACCCGCCAACCAACTCCCCAGATTCCTCCACCCATCTCCAACCAATCTCCAGAGGGATCCATCCACCACAAACCCAGACAGCTCCAGAAACCTCCCGAAGCCACAAACCTATGGACGGGTTTCCGTGAAACCCTGGATTTCGTGGAGAAAGCAAACATATAGACGCAGATAGGTCATCCATGCATCTGAGCCTCTGGGCAAGAAACGCAAATGGCAGGTAGACTCTTCTGCTAAGGCACACGCCATCACACAAATAACATTTAAACGGTGTAAATCTTCAGTCATTTTTACGTCCTGTAGACAAGAGTAACCCGTGATGTTTGGCAGATGTGGTTGCCTCTGAATCGTGCCATCATAGTACACCATTGTATAAAAGGTGGACCACATTTAGCGGGGATACGCGACTTCGTGGTTGGCACTCATGCAAATGGTGCTGTGTCACAATATCTCATCCTGTCGTCTGGTCTCGCTGTCCAAGTGTGGACCCCTTAGCTAGAGCTGCGTGTGGCAGGGTGCAAAGACATGTGCTTTCCCGCTTGTTGTCGACGACCCTGTACCTCAGTGATCATCACCAGCGTTCTCGTGAATGCGGATGTTGTAACCGGGAAGAGAGGTCTGCGCAGAGAGTAAATTTTTGAGAGATGAAGAGCGAGCTGCTTTTATATCGAGATGCAGTGGCTTCTCTTTGCAGTTTAATAGTCGCACATTGCTAGCGTGAAACTGTTAGCGAAGGAGCGTTCAGGATAATCCACGCAGGGTCATTATAAAGAAGACTCGATAAAGAGCGCCAAACCTTTCCATCAAACCGGCAAGTTTGCTGAAGGAGTCTTCGTTGTTTTAGCGCTCACAGCAAATTATTAGAACAAGAATCCGGCAGGAACAAGCTGTCTGCTTTGTTAGGCAGGTCATTTCGTACAACAGACGTTCGTTGTAAATGTCTCTGACTGTGAAAGAAGGTGAACACCCGAAAAAAGCAAGAGCTTTTCGCTACGTCCTGGAAAAAGATCGTCCAATAAATTTTTCGACGGTAAAAGACGCTTTTCGTTTCGTTCTTCCTTTCCTCTTTCTCTCTGTCTCTCTCTCTCTCTCTCTCTTGCCCAGCGTCGCCTGCACGGTGCCATTTTCTTTCACTTGTACTTGGTGCATTTCCGCATTCCGAAGCTTGATTTGCACGTTTGCTGAAGCATGGAGATGGTGGAGCGCTCGATTCGGACGGAAGGAAGCGCTTTTAAACTGCAATTTCGCTCGCTTCAAAAACGCATCCTTCGCTGCTCGACCACCGACGATCCTGCCATCGAACCCGGGATTCCGTGCACTCTGGTTGATTTTGGTGAAATCTGCCTCGGCGCACCATGAATCAATGCTGATCGATTCGTTTAAGTCTACGTTTATCACCATTTTTGTGCTATGCTAGTCCCACGGTTTCGATATACATCAATTAGTTCTCGCATTTGGCAAAAGTGCAATTTAATTATAGGAGAGTACGACTGGAGCTTGCGAATGAAAGCACAGCTACATTCTTCAACGAATAACCTGCGCTGGAACCACCTGCATATCTATTTATTTATTTTGCAATGAGTTTTTGGGCACAAAGCACACAGCACAACAGAATGGCGTTCACTGGCTGTCAGCGGTTCTAGCAGCACCAACCAGAAGCACGCGCCCGCCGAGAGCAGTCCCACTGCCACGCGTGCACTTCTTCGTTGAAAAAATTTATTTATTTATTTATTTATTTATTTATTTATTTATTTATTTATTTATTTATTTATTTATTTATTTATTTATTTATTTATTTATTTATTTATTTATTTATTTATTTATTTATTTATTTATTTTACCTTACAGGGCACAGATGGGCGTCGAGTAAGCTGCTCAAATAAACGACGTATGTACGGGAGAAGCCGAACAATAAAACATGAAATGCAAGTCAAAAACTAAGCACAAACTTCTGTACACAGCTAAACGTAACGAAATAAATATGTAAAGGTACTAGATGCTTAATAGGAGCATGAATGCATGGCATATGGCAAGTACACATTTAAGCCAAAAATGGAGTGGTCATACTAGAAGCGTCAGTCGTTGTAAACGTTGCCAGACGCAGAAAAATCAAAGCAATAGCAATATCATCGAGGAAACAAATATAAATTGTGATACAGAAGAACAAACATAAAAGAAGTTACGATGTCATTTGAGAGTATGTTTGCTGAGCTGATCCTGGAATCATTGATAGTTGCAGATGCATGCGATACTGTCACGACGATCATTTCAAAGAATGACTGCACTTCGAAGTGCGGATGAATTTAGCGTAAAGAGCAGCAAGAACAACGACCGTAATGAAAACGTTTGGTTTCAGCATAATATTCATGACTGCTTGTTTCCGTGGTCACCCCTGGCTAGTGACTTTTGAGAGCTGCCTTTGTAAATCGAAATGGGGGCAAAAAATTTTAAATCACCCACCGCGGCGAATGCGTGGCAGTGGCTTTGTGCAGATGAGCACGAGGTTGCGGCCTCAAATCAGAAAAAGTGACCACATTTTAATGGAGCCTGTATTCAAATACACTCGTGTACTCTGATTTTGGTGCCATTAATAAACCCGGGAGGCTGAAATTATTGCGAAGACCACCAATAAAGCGTAGGTGCAGTTGCATCACCGCTTTGGCACATAAAAACTACTTTATTATTTGTTAGTATTTCGATTGAGAACTAAAAGCTATATTTCATACATTCATACATCTTTATTAACTCTCACAAGGTTACATTAGTAACAGAGGAGAGAGGACGCAAGGCAAAAAGCTGCGTTCGTGCAGCATGAGGGCCACCCTGCGCCCTCTATAGCCTAGCAGCTAATCACAACAGCAGTGGAAGAGCGCACTCACAAGCATTAAAGAAATACAGCCACAAAATGTATACACTAACATTTGCATGATGTTATGCCTCCGTTATCACTCGACATTAGTTGACAAAAGAAGCTGCTCAAAACTTTTATGTACAGGAAACGCATTTATGATCAACCGAGATACAAATCAAGTAGAAAGAAGATACACAAAGCTATATATATATATATATATATATATATATATATATATATATATATATATATATATATATATATATATATATATATATACACATAATCATGATGTCAAAATTACGCACATTCAAACAAAGGAATACGTGTTATTAATTTATGCCGCAAAGTCTTTTCAAGTATGATGTTGTTCTTGTGCAGAATATTGAGGTAATTGGACGGAAAGCTGCTTTAACTCTTAGCCTGGCAACATCAGTTCAAGACGCCGCTTACCGTCAATTTCATTGAAGTTTTCGTACCAAACGACAATAGAGACAACAAGCTAGGGCAACAACCGGTTATTAGCTACACTTTTGTGAACGGCCGGGGCCTCTCTCAACTGAAGACATAAGACATTATGTAACAAAATTATGAGTAAAATTAAAAGATGTTAGTTCCCCCAAGGGTAAGTAAACGTCTTTACACAGGCGAAATCGTAGCGGCATTTGTCTCAATAAAGAAAAAAAGTCATGCAGTTCATGCGAGGGTAGCGCTTTTTTAAGACTGTATGCTGGAAGTTCGGAGCTGTTTGCTCATTGTTCTAGGTTCACCAGTGCACGGTCAAGTGACGAAATCGGTTACGCTTTCCTGTTTCGCAGTTGTCAAAGGAATATGCTAATTAACTTTAAGTCATCTCAACAGTTCAGGTAAGCCCTGAGTTACTGTCGCAAAATAAATACGTTAAGACGGGAGACAGTCGGCAACGAAGCTGTCAGTAGAGCGAGGACGAACTAATGTTCTGTAGGTAGGAGAGATCAGATCTAACTCATCTGTCATGTAATGCGTTTAATTCAGCTTGTGAGTAGTTAATTATGTAGGCGACGAGAGTCGTTTCGCATTCTAACAGAAAAACAGAAGACAAAAATGTTGAGCTTGTACATTCGAGTTTGGAGACAGATGACTCTCCTACGTGGCATGCAAAACAGCGCAACAGGACACAAGGAAAAGAAAGGTAGCACATGAGCACTGCGTTCGTGTTCTTTCGTGTCCCTGTGTTGGCTGCGCTATTTTGCACGTGATGTGCTATCAACAAGCCCAAACTGGCACTATACTCTTCTACAAGCGAGAACAAGACTGTGCCAGGCACTGTACCGTTCCATGCACCGCGCACTCTTGTGGTGATGAACCAGGAGTGGCCCAGAGATAAGTCGGCAGTTTCGAAAGGAAACAACCCACCCCTCCAGCCATATAGCGGCTCCGGAGGCGAGTGCCTTTTGCACCGAAATTCGGGTACATCCTGTAAACATAAACTGCACCGAGCCATCGTATACTACCTTGTGCTCATTCGCATCCAACTTTGACCATGATAAGATGAAATACTATCCTCCGCACTTTACATGAGCGAAGATGACAGATCACGGAATGCTTTCTATGAACCAAAAGCGTGTGTTAGGAGAGGTGCTTAAGACATGTTGCAGCTTATTTACGCTTGGTATGTTATTGGACAAATATTTATCTTGAATTTGGCGCATGACAGCTTTAGATGCATATCGCCACTAAACCCAACACAACAAAACACCGTATTTTACCCCTACGGGTCGATCAACATCTCTATCGAAGGATGAAAAAAAAATTAAACCACTGCTATTGCACTATGTCCCAGTACCTCGTGATTCCTGCATTTGCTTAGCGCTGTGCGATTGCAGCTGCACGATTCCTAACTCCTCCGCTTCATTATAAGCTACAGCAGCGCAGCTAAAGCCTACACAGTGAAAGCAGTGGCATTGCTCCCAGAAAAAGCGGTAGCACGGCGAAGAAAGAAAGGAGTAGAAAAGTGTGCAAGACAGGCGGCGGAGGCTTTGATCCATGCACGGCGCACCTCCGGAGACAAACATCAAAGGGGCTTTCGCTTCTGCGAACTCATTAGTGCTGTGAACGTGCGAACTCATTAGTGTTGGAGACAGTGCACCCCGTCAAGA
Organism: Amblyomma mixtum; assembly: GCF_055824585.1. Taxonomy (NCBI): domain Eukaryota; kingdom Metazoa; phylum Arthropoda; class Arachnida; order Ixodida; family Ixodidae; genus Amblyomma; species Amblyomma mixtum. The sequence continues at coordinate 45,226,662 of NC_143019.1, read as the reverse complement.
GAGAGAGGGTTTCTATTTTTATCTTGTTCCATCTCAAAAGTACGCCGGGGTAAATTCCAAGCCATCCAATAGCTCGCCCTACAGACGGTCTAGCGTGGGCTTTCGTAGGGTGTTGTTGCCGTAGCACCTTTGAACTGTGTTAGAACATGAACAGGACAAAAGTGAAGTTTTCACCCTGAAGAAGTACAGCAGAATGTTCACAGATGTGACCTTGTGGATGTGGCGTTCGGCTGCTGAAGACAGGCTCGAGGGCTGGATCGCGACGCGACAAAAACATTCTACAGCAGTACAAATGCAAGAATAGCTTTGTGCTGACATCTGAGAGCCCGTTAAAGAACAACTGGGCGTTGAAAATAATCCGCAGCTGTCCACTACGAAGTATGTTATAGCCCGCAGTCTGGTTGTGGCTAAAGGAAAACAATGCCATATATGGTTCCGCTGTGCTTCCCAACGCGCTAGAATCAGCGAAAGCTGTCGCTGTACTTCCTGAGCACATAAGTTCAACAAATCTCCCCGGCTAGATTTGCACACGGATTACTGATGCAGGCATCGCGTTTACGTAACAGCAATTAAAGGGGACGGCACTCTGTAATGGGTACGGCAACACGCAGTGAAAAGGCAATACATGGGGAAAAATAAGAATAAAGTCTAACCGGCCACGCAAGACGTTCAACCCCAGCACCTTTTACAAAGGGAGCAATTCGCGTGGAGTCTAAACGCCTTTTGCGTCTCCACTCATCGCCTTACCTCTTGGGTTACGCTCGAAACGAGCGATCTGTGTGCGGCGACCGCACAGGTGTCAAACCTCTTATACAACGCTAGGTTACGAAAAAGGACGTCGCCCTGCAAAGCACGTGTATGGAAGGCGAGTGCTTTGCGTGCCAAGTCGGCCCTGACTATCTGAGCTACGAGACGGCACAAACGCGGCAAAATACAAGCGGGTTTCATGTAACACCAGTTCGCATTGCCTGAGAGAATTAAATTTCTCTTGCTGTGCTCGGGGTTTGAGGGGACAGGAAAGAGTTGCACCGTTTACATATTGCTATAATCCAAACGTTCCGTCGGGTCAAAGTGCAAAAGGCAGCATTTTGCTAAGTTGCGGTTAGCTGAACGAAATAGGGCTGAATTGTTATGGCAATGGGCGCCTGCTTCTCATAACGTTAAAGCGGTACAGGCAAAAAAAAAAAAAAATTCTAACGCAAAAAAAACACGATACAATTTGTTTTAAGGAGTACAAAATGTCTTCAAGCAAGTTATAGTCGCAGGCGTTGAGTGCAGCGCAATTCATTATGAGTTTGAAAGTTGTGCAACGAGCCACTCGGAATTTCCACCCCCATCGAGTAGCGTCAAGATGAATTTGCCTCAATTGTTGTGACGTCACTGAAACTATTGCATGTTCTCAGGAACAGCCAGTGCTTGGCAGCGACGGCATCATCAGGTATGTGGTAGTCTACGCTGGCCGGTAGTCAGTGACGTCAAAAAAAAAAAACTAAACTGTGCCAAATGCATGTCTATAGTTCACTCATTATTTCTCTATTTTGTGCCCGTGAGATGACACTGGCTAGAGTCTGCATTAAGCCTTTTCCTGGCATTCTCGTTTTTAACTGACTCCAAACCCGGACATCTGCAGTGGGAAACAATGAGACTCAAACGGTGAGAGTGAAACAAAATGGGGTAAGGACGAAAGCAATAGGAACCCTGGGTTCGCCCGGACCGTTACGTACAAGATCGTCTTTGAAACTGCCGGCGTCGAACGAGGCTGACTTTGATTTATAGGTCTCCACACGGAAGTCGAAAACGCGGTTATCGCACTACCATCACCCTCTTTCATTGCTGGGCCCATCGCCCCTTCGTTCATGCCTTCACAGCGCTCATGCAGTTTCCTCACTTGCCCCACCCCCTTCGCACTTGGTTCTTTTTTCCTCATCGTTCTCTCCGAGGCGAAAGAGGCGAGATTGCGAAGGAGGCGCTCAAAGCGGAAGAAACGAAAACACCGGCAACATACGGCCCACACACAGAAAAACAAACAGTGCGCGAAACAAACACGTACATACCATATCAAAAGAGGGGGGGGGGGGGGGTTGGGGAAGGAAGGAAATACGAAAACGATGAGCAGCGCTTACATTTCTGTCGCAGTTTCGCTGTCTGAGCTTCGACAACGCTTCCAACCTCCTTCGCCTTTCCCTCTTCCTCCCCTCCACTTTGCGCGTCAATTAAAAGAAGAAATGACTATCAATTAACACGTTTACATTTACTCCATATTTCGGATTGTCCTCATTACGGTTCGTCGTTTGCAGTCACTAGCGTTAAATATACACGTTTCTTACACGCTCGCAGGACTCTAGACATACTTCGAAAGCGCAACGATAACTGCGAAAGAAAGTACTCGATGATAGGGAAAAGTCAACTCTTGCCTTAGTCTGCACTAATGCGAACAAAATTTGGTCTGTAACATGACTGAGGGAACTACACTGCATAAGTTCTCATACGAATTAACGTATTAACTCATTAAACAAGTTTCTTTTTGAAATGAGCCGTCATCGAAACAAGGGGTCATGCGTGTAATCAAACCGCTTCACAAAAAAGAACAAAAATACGTTGATTCTAATTTAAACTATTATAATTATAGATAAACCAGCTGACATAGACCCTAAGAACGGTGTGCGCTAGTCGGCATGCTCTACCACTCAAAGATTGCGTGAACCTTAAATAAGCATAACAGAAAACCGTACCACAATATGCTGCGAAGAACAAAAATTTTCATTTCAGTGCTGCCACTCTTCATCTTCAAGTCGTCTTAACTACCCAGAATGAGGTGTTCCTTAGCAAGGCGCCAATGTCATTGGAATTGATATAGGAAGAAGCACTTTCGAGCATTTTCTAAGAGAGGCGCTCTATTAGAGTTATCTCTAGATGTACGATTACTTTTTAAATACGTTACAAGGAAAGGTGCTGCACAGTCTACAGATTCTAGATGATTTTAGGTCAAAGAATAAAATGTGTCAAACAATAAAACCCTAAATACCGACAGGTGTTAAAAGCCTCACCTTTGACTACGCAGTATCTGTTTCAGTTTCCCCTCTTCCAACTGTTTTCCTCTTCTTATGTCCTTAAGTTTTAGTGACTACATTTTGATGAAGCAGAATGGCGAAAAGGCCTGTGTGCTTTTCGTTTCCAGCGGTCATTTGAAGTGAAACATTTACGAGGTGATCAGACTCCAGATGCGTAAATTCAGCAAAAGCAGGTGGATTCACCCTCATTTATTGCTCTAGTGCTTCTACATTACTCTATTGCTTCTACTCCAATGTATGCTTTTACTATAAGCATTGTAGTGATAATTCTGGCCTTTCGGCGTACTGAACAGAACGTACATAAATCAGGCGTAGTGCAAACAGGTAACGAAGAGATCTATAAGAAAGCAAGTTGCCCATCTGAGTGGGTGCCGAAGTTTAAGAGGGTTCGAGCTGCACGGCCGATTTCATGGCGCGCTTCATTCATTGGTGAATGCTACTTTACTTACTCAAGGAATAAAATGGACTGCCGCCTTTTATGTCTGTCGAACGCGTGGTGAGCCCTTTGTGCTTGTTCTTCCGCTGTGGCTATACGGCTCTCCGGAGTGCCATACTGTCGGTGCGCAGATTCACTGGGGAGGCTAGAATAAGAAGATTTATGTATGAGTGCAAGGAATGGCGACCAGCATGTGTTTTCGTTGCCTGTATGAAATACGTTATTTTGTTGCTACGTTGATCCCTACCCAATCCTTATATTATTTTCAAGGCGATCGGAATAGTTGAGCTCTACCAGCCAACACTGCAGTCGGCTCGGTTTTCCACTGTGCCGCTTGCTTTGAAAAGCTTAAAAGAGTTGGGGTGCCTTTGTGGAGCAACGCTGTGGTCTGAATCAATTAAGGAGTGATCTATTTTTGTTTTTGTTGTTGTTCGTGGGGGTGCTGGTGTTGTTGTTGTCGTTGTTGTTGTTGCTGTTGTTGAAGATACAGTCACTCAACAGCAGCAAAGGCGTTTCATGAAAGTTTTTGGTGCAAAAGCCTTACTTCACGGGGTCAAACTCAACCTAAAATCTTGTGCTTGCATGACCTTGAGGGTGCTTATAAATAAAATAAATATTCCTGCGACTGGATTTCGAACCCGCGGCGCCGGGGACAGATCAGCTTCGCTGGCCACTGCACGAGAGCACTATGCCTATCGCCCGAGCCTATCACAACTTGCAATGCACTCTTTGTGATGATGATGATGATGATGATGATGATGATGTCCTCAAGCTTAACTTTTTGTGCTGTGCATTGCTCATCGTCGTCTTCATGAACTTTGTTCTGCGGCGCGAACAGATAAGATAGCTTAACCTCGGTCAGAGCTTAACCTTGGTCTAATATCGTCGCCAGACGTGCCGACGACCCAGCAAAGCAAAACCATGATCCAATCAGGTTAAACACATGCCTTTGCATGTCTACACGCTTTAATAATATTAAAACCCTACCACTTATTTTAATACACTAAATTAACAATTATTACAGGAATGGAAACGCAATGAACGGAACGACAGAAAAAGTTCTGCGCAACATGGCTCACCCTATTGATTACGTGGACCCACAGTGGTTAGCGGCCGCAATCGGAAAGCACTCTGTGAGCTCACGGAAGCTCGGGAAAGAGCAGGAAAATACACCCTAAAGTTTTTTGCCGCTTCTAGAATGCATGCACGCGTCACGACATAACGGAGGCAATAAAATTAGTACCAATTCAATTCGGAAGGAAAAAGCCAGAGAATCGACGCAATCTCAGAGCCCTATAGCGCGCATTGGAAAGCCATGAAAGTGGTCCCCGACTATCGGCCTATGCACGCATGGCAAGTAGGCGAGCAGTAGAGAAAGCCTGCTTCGGAAGAGCGCTCATAAAAACTATTATTCACTTGCGGACAGTTACATTCGCTGTCATCTCACGAGAGCCCATTGTTTTCGCCCCGAAAACTGAAGTGCGGCCGAATGCGTGCGTAAAATGGGACGCATAAATCCACGAAGGTGGCGAACGCAAAAGCACTCTTCTGGACGCCGCTCTATATGAAGGCGGTTGCTACAAAGGCAAGGTTTCGTTTCTTTTGCTTGTATTTTTCATTGAAAGTCATAACCTTGGGAATGTTAGGCACTCTGACAATGTTCCACCTTTAAAAAGGCAACACCGCGTGCGACGGTTTGGTCTCTTTAGTAACTGCACACGACACTACTGGAAGGCCTTTGCCGGCTGCCAGCTTAGGTAACATTGTAGTTGTGTTCTCCAATATTGTGATTCAGGCATCTTTTTTGTGCTCTTTTTTATACACAGAAATGCCACGGAATAAAATGCATCAATTACGCGTTTGGTAAAGTGTTTTCGGTGAATATTTGGAATAAAGTGCATCAATTACGCGTTCAGTAAAGTTTTTCGCTGATATTCAAAATATTTTACCGATCGTCTTCGTCCTAACGTGCGCTTTGAAAAAGGTTCTGAAGCTTGGCAGGTCCTGAAGCATAAATATTGCACGTATGTGCCGACAGAAGTTCTTGGGACGATGAGAGACATTGGGAATGTTGTTCTGAATCCCGGAAATTGGCTCCAATACCCAGAAAAACAGTACCGTGAGATTTCTGCCAGGATATAAAATCGCACAAAAGGAGCCAATTGTAAAACAATTATTCAATGGGCGAAAATATTTGCCTGCCATGTGGCCGTTTGCCCTTGTTTAATAGAATTTATTTTCTATTCGCCACTGTAGAAAAAAAACTTTTATTATCACCAATATATCTCTCGACGCATCCTTTCCGGGTATGATGACATTCTCTCACACTATTTGCATGCCACTTCTTGAAGATAGAGTTTGGGCGAACTCGCTGGCAATGTGGTGAAAACCTAAGAAGGAAGAAGGCTGGATAAACAACGAGACAGCATAAAGTGTCCAGGAGACGTATTGCTTTGCAGCTCTAGTTGAGACTGAGGAGAAGAGGAGTGTACTTGGTGCCAGCATCATACGAAGCGACACGTAATATAAGAAAGCATGGCTCACGCCGTCACAGGGTCACTATTCACCGAAGGCCGCATATATCATCGTGGCTGCCTGTTCCCCGGCGAAGGGTAGTCTATTCCCCGGCGTAGAGTCCCATGTTATAGGCTCCTTGCCGGAAGCTGTCACCGCCAAGGACGCCCTCTGGAAAGCTACTTAAATTTTTGAGTGGGCCCTTGTTCCGGGTCGGTACGCAGCTAGGATGCCATCCTTCACCCGTTTGCTTGGCGTCACGCGGCCCGTTGGTGATGTTTAGGAGTTCGAGTGGCAGCTATAGCAGTGTGCAGTATTTATTTATTATTGCTTTTTCTCAATCCATGAAGTGGGCGCAAGCTGCAGCTCATTATATAATCAACTTGTCAACCATGATTGGCACATTAGAACCTCTTGATCTTCTCCGGAGAAAAGGTAGAAAGATGGCGTAATGTATTGCTTCTCAGAAACTCTTTCGTCCTTCCTAGCCTTCGTTGTCGCCTCAAATTCTCGAACAGCACGTGGTAGGTCAGGCTTAGTAGACTCGCTTTGAGCGACGGCAGTGCGACTAAGAGAATATCCATCTTCCTCTACACACTTTCTTTAACGAATGTAGCAAATAACTTAAAAGAAGACATCAGCTAAACTTAAAGTGTCAGTAATTGTTCAATACCTAGTGCTTCTGTACCGCTTGAAAAATTCGCGGCCGTCTCTCGCTCCTAGCCGGAATTAAACTCTTCGCTTTCCATCGTGAACTATTTCCGGTCAGCAGTTCGCGTTTTTTTTATTTTTCACGTCTTTTGTTGATGTCAGCCGCTTACCTTTTTCTTTTTTTTACGCAAGAGCATTAGTAAATGCATGTCGGAAAAAATTTCCCGGCGTCGGCGGCGACGACCGTTTGAAGCCTTGCAGCCGGAGCAACCGGCAGCTCCGGCAACATATCGGTGGGCCACCTATAGATCACGTGACCGTGTGCTATCATCGCAATCTGCCCGCTGAATTGTGAGCAAACCGACTATCGTGGCAGGTGAAAGTTAAATTAATAACTGCTGGCCAGGTGTTGCTCGTAGTTCTCACAATCCCCACGGATGGCAGCACCTGGCATCGCAGGGCAGTGGCGCTTCGCTTAACCGCTACACCACGGCGCCAGGAGTGGCATGAGGACTCGCAGCGATATATGAATGCTAAGTAAAGAATTACCAGTTTCGGATATCAATCAATCAATCAATCATTTTTTATTCAAGACAATAATACATAACTATTGTCTTGGGGGACGTGACAAAAGGCGGAAAAGTGCCTGACGAGGTCACGCCACCCTGTCGCAAGCAGCGGTTTGACACTCATACAGAGTTTCAACAGAGTCTACATGCAGAGAAATGTCCTAGATGAAACTGTATCCCCCAACCCCCTTATATTTTTTTTACAGTGCAAGAATATGTACAGGAACAGAGTACAAGAATAACTGCAGCAACTTCTACTAGCAATACATGTTAACAAAACACTTCCAAACATAAAATACTTGTAAACTATCGAACTTGAAGCACATGGAACATAAAATTGAAAACAAAAAGAAAAACATGAACATAACACACTAGTCTTCCTTTAAGAATAATCCCTTCAGTGTTTTCTTAAACCTGCTTAATGAAAGATTTTCGGTTAATAGGTCATGAATGACGGGATAGTTATTTAATAAATCTGCTATCTGACAGCTTAATCTTTGATGTCCATAGTTTGTTCGAGCTCGGGGCTTGACTATGATGCTCTTTCTTAAATCGTACACACTTCTTTTTTCCTGGTATTTTGTTTCAAAGGTAGATTTATCCAACCGGTATTGGCGGTAAACTTCCAGGCTCAGTCTGTATTTGTAGAACTGAGGCATTTGGAGTATTCCATGCGATCTATAGTAGGGCGCACAACTAGAGGACAGCTCTAAGTTACTGATAGCGCGTATTGCTCTTTGCGTATTGCGTATATAGGCACTAACCCATTAAAGCTATAGTGTTACATCTTTAAGGCGGAGCTTAAGTGTCTCCACCAGTTGTTATTGACAGGAGTTCAAAATGGGACGATGTTCCCGCGTAAGCAGCGCAGCCCGTTGCTGATCCGAATGTTCGGATGCATCCCTTTTTCAAAGCCGTTTTTGTCTTTGTCTAGCTTTAAACTGTCCTGATTCGTCGACAGAAATAAAGGAAGCCATTATGGAGAAGAGTCAAGGCCACCGCAACGCGTCCAGCTATGCATTGCTGCAATGAAAGCCCATTGTTACGTTTCTTTTGTCTTCTGGTTACTCGTGCAGACACGCCTGGAGCCCATATTTTCTGCCGAACACCGACGCGTTTTTCCCCTTTGTCCTGGAACTTGGGCAGGAAAGGCCGGGGAGTGAAAGGAAGCAGGGCAGCCTGAAAGTCCAGAACCGGAAGGACGACTGTCAAAAGTGTTTGTATCTTAGACGATGAAACATTCTTATTCTTATATACCCAGAACCAAAGGCCAAGTAGCTGAAAATATGAATGCCAGCGGGACCTACATCCGTGCAGTGGAGCACAAGCAGATGCGACGAAATTCGCTGATTCGAATAATGCACCCCCTAGAAAAAGATAAACCGCACGACCGGCCTTCCTGGTCTGACAAAAAATCAGTATACTAAGTAACTTTAGAGCGTACGCATCATATCAATGAATGCTGTTAAGTGCCAACCAGGAAAACTGTTTTGAGCACGTACATTCACATGTTGGCTCTAAGTCAGAACGCTTCAGGAAGTTGCTTTTATCTACCACCCCCTGTACGTTGCGGCTATTACCCCAACCAACAGCACGCACAGCACCAAGATCGCCTTAGCCATCATCAGTCAGGCTAGATTCATTGCAGGACAACGCCTTTCCGCACTTATCTCATATTAGCCTGTCTCTATTTCGGTCGTAGCCACGGCATCCGATCTATTTCTCTCCTCTCGGCACTCCACTTTCTATTTGCAGCACGAAGAGACATTTGATACTCTTATTCTCTGAGTTCCATCGTAATTTAAGAAAACTCAATTTCATCGCGCACTTCAGAAACGCGCCCGTTCTGAAATACAACTTCCTCGCTTATTTTACACTTGAGACATCGCAGAGTCGCATTTCTGAGGCCTGCACTTGAGCCGGCAGCGGTAAAACTGCCTTTCCGCTGCACAGTAATTGCATGCGCCGTGCTACGCAATACTTTGCAGCTAAATACATTTTTGCCAACAACAGGCTCTCTCTGTGTTTGCAGAGAGTATTACTGATCTGGATTCCAAGAGAACGCAAGCATACGTAGTAGGTTGATTTGGTTTGGTTTATGGGGTTTAACATTCCAAAGTGACTCAGGCTATGAGGGACGTCGTAGTGAAGGGCTCCGGAAATTTCGACCACCTGGGGTTCTTCAACGTGCACTGACATCGCACAGTACACGGGACTCTAGAATTTCGCCTCCATCGAAATTCGGCCGCCGCGGCCGGGATCGAACCCACGTCTTTCGGGTCAGCAGCCGACAGCCATAACCACTGATCCACCGTGGCGGGCGCAAGCATAGTAGGGGGTGGCAGAAAGTTAGGTGGTCGGATAACATTGATACATTTATGGAGGTAACGTGGCTGCAGCTGGCACAAGACAGGCACAGCGAAGCAGCTATGTGGGCTAGTTGGTCGTACATTTGAGGCGAATACCGCATCGTTTCAGTTGTCGTTTATGTCTGTATGTAGCGTGTGATTCCTCTCAAACAGGCACAGCACTGCTCATATTGATAATAATATATTAAATCTGGAATCGGCCGTGCGGGAGGTCTGGCGAGGGCCTGGATCCGTTTTGAAGCTTCGTATGCGAGGCGGCTATAGCCGGCCATGATTAATCCCCTATTTCCTCTCTCCAAACCCTCTGGTTCCTCGGGCCAGCCCCACAATAAAGGTGCTTGAAATGAATTGATATGGTAGAGGCCTTTGCCCTACAGTGGACGTAGTCAGAATAATGATGATGATGACGATCAGATTCTCTGGTCAGAAAAAATTTACATCTTTTATTGATACGCTTCGCATAGAATTATTTTGAAGAATTTTTTCTTCTCCCAGAACAAGAGAGCAGCTGAACAGATTCAACACGTTTAATTTCGGTTTACTCAGCCTTAATAGATTCTGGATACGCAGGCTGAACCTCGAGTATGCGAGATAAGTTATTATTACGGGTGCTTTTTTTTTTTTAATACCAGCGCCATTATGCGCCTGGCTCAACAAGTGATTATAAAAAAGTTCGCTTTGTCTTTGCACTTGTACCACATCGCTGCCCGAGTTTTGATAGAACGGGTGGCTTGAGTATTTGTGTCTGCAGCCCTAGCACCGGTCGAAAGTAGGAGAATAGCGGGCGCTGACAGAGCCCTGCTGAAATCGAACTGCGCTCCAATTAAAAGGCGATTTCGGTGGCTCCTTCTCGAAACCAGGGAAACAGCGTCAAAGGCGATGAGTGGAAGGAAGGCGTCAGGAACAAATACGAAGAGAAGAAAAGGAGAAAAGGAATAATTCTTGGCGTGAAACAGATAGCTAGGCCATTGCAAGCTGCTGAGACACGAGGGAATGACTCGTTCGCGTTATCTCAGTGTGCGCGGCTGAGTCGCCACACCATTGCTATACCATTCGACAGCTGCCTCGAGAAGAAAGCCATTCTAGGAAAGGCAAATTGCAGTTTGAAAGCTTTCTCCCTTGCCACTCTGAACCGAGCGTCGGGGGATTTCTAAACGCAAGTGAGTTTGTAATTGGGGCCGAGAAAAGGCTAAAAAATAGAAGACAGAATTATGAGGGTAGAGAATACGGTCGTCTTTTGCTTTATAGAAAGAAATTAGAATACTGCTTGAAATATACTTGAGTCAAATCATTTTCGTCCGCAGCATCAAACGTTATACTGTGACCAAATTTTTGCTGAAAGAGCGAACAGCGGCGGCCAGCTGTAAAGGGGTGGCGCTGAAATCAAGGTAAAGTTGTTTAGTTATAAATTTCGTGTTACTATATCGAACTATTGTTAATATATCGAGAATATTGAATGTCCTAAGCCATCTTTGTATCAGAACGCCAAAACTGGCGCCATGAAGTCATTCTTCATAAAATGTAGAGCGCGGTCTTGCACCACAAAACGGCCCAAAGGAACCTACGTTTACAGGCCCTGAGGTGGTGCATATTTGCGCATAAGTTTTGTTGTTTAGATATCGTTAAAGGGGTGAGAGCTATTCTTATTTTGTCAAATGCACTTCATCACAGAACCATCGGTAGCTGTATAGCTTTTACAAAAGTTGGTTAACTATTTAGAAAAAAAAATTATCTGCACTTCTAAGAGCTGACAGTGGGACGCAAATCATAGGTTTTGGAACGCTGTCTTGAAATCAGAGCATGTAATAACCATGCAACAACTCGCAGTTTATCTTGCCTTATCTATTTAAAAAATTTTAAATGCCCTAAACATAGCGAATTCAAGCTTGACAGATGTTTGAATATTTGTGTCCCATTGTGCAAATATTAACCAGTGTATCTTTCTCTAACATTTCTCTGCAACATACGACGTCCTGAACACTCGAACACCTCATTACTCACCCACTTATGGAGGGTAAGTATCTCGGACACTGGCCACAGCAACCAACAGCCCTGAAGGCCTACAAAGCGCCATTTCGACATCGGAGGGCGTCATGCTTGTGCGACAGATTCCGGTTGTGCTCGTCAGCCCTTCCCCCTTTTATTTTTGCATCCCCTCATCCCTCTTTCTCAGTCCAGAGTAGCCAACACCGTTCTGGTTAACCTCCCTTCCTTGCCTTTCCCTCTTTCTCTCTCTCTTTTTACAACAAAGACAAACGTCCAGTAACAAACGGCACTTCATATCCCGTAACGTGCAACTAATTCTTCCTTACAAGACGACACATGTAAAAGCATAGGCATTTTTCTAGTCTACTGAAAATGAGGCATGCAAAAACACCACAGAGGAAGAAAGCACTCCATTTTGATTTTACCTAGGGTAACCACCGCAAAAAAATTACAATAAATAATCGCTGCCTAAGAAGCATTGTCAAAGCATCTTGAAATTTTCGTTGTTGTAAGGCTACTGTTTGATTATAGTAAGGTTTTTTCTTTCGGACCGGGAGAAAAATCTTTGAACTTTCAAAAAAAGGAATTCCTGGGCTATTTGGGATTTCACGCTTACATTAACACATCGCTGCAACGAGCACGAACAACTGGGAGACACCAAAAATCACTTTGTGATGTCGCCCGGGAGACACCACAGTGCTCTGTAGTGTCATCGCCGTGTTGTCTGCGTTTGTAGCCGCGCTGTACGAACGTAAGTATGAACTTTCAACTGGCTGGATAACGTTTTTTGTGAGCCTTTTCATTGCCTTCATTTCATCGCCAACAGACCAGTGCCTGGCTAGCCTTCAGAGGAGACAATCGCTGCGCGAACACCTTCAGAGGATCTATCTGCGTCAGAAGGCGATGATTGAGAAGGTCCAGTACTTAACGCAGCCATTTTTCGACAGCACTAAATGCAGGGCAAGCTCACAGAGCATTATTTTTTGTCCCCTCGCTTTTGAGGCGAGTGCATGTAGACCTATCAGCCATACCAATGAGAAAGGAGTATTGTTTCCAAACGCAGCGCCAAGCGACAAGCGTCAAAGCAAAGTTTCGTTAGGACTGGACAGGCAGAGTGCTAATCGCAGCTAATAAGCGTCCAGGAGCTGTAAATATAAGCTCGAAGACTGGCCCAAATTCCATGCGGTAAACACGAAATCTCGCGCGCGTGTACGCAGCCAATCCGCTACGTCTTAGTCGGTATCGGTGCACAAAAAACGCCGTATTGAGCAGGAACAGACAAGTTTGATGCAGGCTTGATAAAGGTTAGAGCTGGCTTCAGCCGGGGGCACACTGTGATAGCAGAAAGCAACGATGGTCATCACAGACTCTGTAAAACACTGTGCATGTTCTGGTAAAGCGAAGGGTGGGTAAACGGGACGCAGGATCCGAATAAGGTGTTCAAGCTGCAGGACCCACGGAGATATTGTGGCATCATCAGCGAGGGAGGCGCGGCGTTGGTCTCACCCTGACACACCTACATCAGCAACGGTGGCCAGCGCCGGTGAGGAATGAGAGTCGCGCTCACACCGGAAGAAGCCACTCTTCTCTGGCGTGCTCTCTGTGTTGTGCTCGTACCGACCGCTCATGACCGCGCGACCGGTCATTTATTGACGACCGCTCTGATTAGGTGTTAAGCGCCCCGGTACGGGATCCAGAAGTGGACCGGAAGTTAGCGGAGCATGGTCCTTCGTCACTTGAAAATCTTTGATTCCGCGCAATTCATTACATTCATCGCGGTGAAACCGCGGTATTCGGTGAGAGCATTGTGGGTTTTGAACAACAGGTTCTTGAAACACACAGACTCCCGCTTTTTTCACGCTTTATAACACCCCCCCCCCCCCCCCCCCTTTCCCCCTTGGTATGGACGCGCAAGTAGTACATGCTACCTGCCATGGGGCGCTTGTTGTCTCTTTAGTGTCCCCCTTATCCGGTGGATTAGGGAAGGCAATCGGGGAATAATTAATGTAGTCATGGCATAACGGACGCCTGTCTGGGAAGAACAATAACTAGTGTGGAGATCAGGTGCTGGAGCATCGTACTGACCATCATAATGTCCTCGTATGAGTGCTTCCCAAATTATACAGCAGCTGTGCCATCAGTGCCATTCCAAGCAACTTGGCGCTGTAAGCCGCGATGACTGCTGTAATTCCGCACATGTTACCAGCAACGGACGCCCGCGGCAATATGCTAAGAGATGTCCACTAACCCAATGCATCTGTGTCGTTACCTTAAGGAGGCAACTGCCCATAACGCTTTGACAGGAAGTAGAAATGGCTGTAAAATGGGTGGTTCGGATTGATTGTCTAAACAGCGATACTTCCCAATAAATACCACTGTCGCAAAACATATACAGAGTATGCTATGGTTTGGTGTATACCAAACCAGTACGACCAATTACGACCAGTACCTTCCAGTACGACTAATTGAATCGTGCCTCGCTTAAAAAATTCCTATGCTAATTGAAGGCACTGAATTCTATATCAGCAGTCAAGCAACAGCTTTGCCAAATGTAACGTTGCAAACGAATTCTTGTAGGAATCATTCAAAAGGAAGGTTCATTGATTCCTTATTATTCCAATGACGTGTTTTCCTTTATAGTATCTGCGACTGCGAGAAAGCCTGCCGAGGGCTGCACTGGAAAATAGAGCGCAGTTTCATCAAGTAACTGTTTCTTTCAGATGAAAGCGTTTGTTGCACACATTCTTCGTGTTATTATTCTTATTCCTTACTTTTAATTACTCACGGTTAAGGTTACGGCGTCTCGTTACTTCGCTAAAGATTAAAAGTTTCCCGCAAAGCGATTTTTTCACACTTTACTTTCTACCAGAAGAAAGACCACTGAGCGTCTCTTATGCGTGACAGGTTTTTGATTCCACTCGCGTCACATTCCGCTCTCGCCCGGTTTAATGGCCTTCGTGGCTCGAAGCAACCACGCGCACTCTACAAATGGTGCTAAGCACCGTCATTACCGGCGCTCGTCGTATGCAACGACGGGATGCACGTTGATGCATACCATATTCGTTGCCAGTGCACCTTGCATCCGGTGGCTGCAATATAACACTTGCGCGAAAGAATACAGCAAGTAACACCTTACGTGCTGTCTTAATGTTCGCGTTTTTAATCTCAAACACCTGAAATAAAACAAAAAGATCAGACTGGGAGTGGTGATGGTCGCTACGAAATTATCACTTTCCCGGCAACAAATTAAGGAGCGCCTTCGTTTTACATGTGTCTTTTCGTAAGAAAGAAAGAAAAACCAGCGAGTACGATTCGCAAAAAAAAAAAATGTAAGCAAGCTGCAAAGCACCTGTGTGTCGGTGTTCGTGCCGAACTGTAAAGTGGGTTGCCAGCTTTAGCTCTCATAATCTTTTGGACCTGTGGTATTTTCTATGATTTTTTTTACTGAACCCAATGCATCCTCTGACGCCTAGCTCTGCCAGCGTACTGTGCCGAAAGAGAATGCAAATGACCGCAGGATCGTTAGAGGTGCCCGTTAACTGCTCAAACCATCCCGGCGCGAACATTAGGAATCGTTCTCGGGCCCATTACGACTTCATCGTCGTATCTTTGTCTCCCTATGTTTCGCGAGAAAAAAAAATAAATAAAAACTTCTCTGACTGCGTTCCAGTGCCTATTAATATTAATTCTTGCTTTCGCTTCGTTTTCGTGCTCAACTTCTTGTTTTTCTTATAATTTTTTTTTCGTCCGCGCTGACATGAGCGCTGCGCTTTTCACTTCGCTATCTGCGTTATGCGACGTGGCAAAACGCCCTCAGCCAGCAATTATCCCTTGTGTAATTCGTAGAGTGGATTCTGGCGAGGTTTTCTTACATGACGTCATTACTTCGCTTATCTCTCGATTTTACTTTCTTTGACGCGCAACTGCTGTGATTTGTACTCTTATGTTTGTCTTTCTTTTATTCCACTTACGCCGCTAGCATGAAGGTGCAATGCACGCGTCATTGCTGATGGGAGAGTTCTCTTTACTGGCGGCTGTTCGCGAAAGGCGAGGGATACTTCCAGCATTCAGTTGGAAGCGAATGCGTGGTACGATGCGAGCTCTCAACAGCCACTTTCACGCCTTCCCTTCCACTCAACACCTTCCTTCGTTAATTCGTGTCTTCTTTCTTCCAAGTCTGGTTTGTTTTGCTTTTCAGCCGTACCTCAGTGTTTTAATGATACAAAAGTGTAACGTGACTGCTAATAAATAACAAGAACAGAGAAAGTGCTAGTAGTAGGAAGTCTTGACAGAAGATCAAACATTATGTTGCTAGTTAAACTACCAGACTGACGAGAAAATAAACCGGGTGGAAAAGTTTTAAACCTTGGGAAGGAAGGGATGGGGGGAGGCGGAAGCATGGGCTGTGCGTAGCATCTCTTGAAGTTCGGTCTGCTTGAGAACAGCGCTTAATTCACTAACTGTTACGCCATATGACTTAGGTAATGTTGCGCAACTCAACCCATGTGCAGTTGACTCTGAATCATCTCCGGCTGAGTTCCTTGTCATTATTTTCAGTGTTGTCCTTATCAGATGCTCACTTTTCAGGAAGGGTGCATTTGCTGTACGTTCAGGCAGCCTGCCTGTTTCTCTTTTTTTTTTTTACTCTTTCGCTGTTCTTTCTTTCTTGCGCTATATTGTTGTTTTCTTCTTCTACTTTACTTCTTTTTAAAAAAAATCTACCAAATTAACTGCGTTGCAGAAAAAGAGCTGGACCATTCTGAAAATTACCAAAGTCGACCTCGAGGCTTACAGACGCATCACCTGTTCCCCAAACGTATAGTTCTTAAAGCTAATTAAATATGCTAATTTGGGATAAATCAATGCTTAAATATTGCAAACTGTATATTAATGCGCACTGCCTTCACAAGGAGACTTGAAAAACATCAGGAATATACACTATGGCTTGCGACAAGCAAATTAACAGGTCCTTTTCTTGAATAATTTCGGAAATAGCATAAATTTTAGCCCGCATGCGTCAAAAGGTTCGCTGAAAAAGTAGTTGAGAGAAATTGAACATGAAAATATGTTACAGTACTGACATGTGACCGTGTATTTAAATGGTGTTTTTGTATGCTATATTTGTAAATGCCTAAATTCGAGATCTTGTGGCGCGTACTAACTATACGTTTGTGATGTAATCTTTACGCAGAATGTTTGAGTGAATAGCAGTTTATTCTATCAGCGCTCTGTTGTTGCAATTTCTTCTGTATTTATTTATGCATACTGTTTGCTGTGACTATGGGATGAAAAAAGAGCCCTTTTTGGGCTACGCCTTTAGCTGTCGTTTTAGTTCACCTTTCTGATGTGCTTAAAGGGCGCAGTTCAAATTTCAAATTGAAATTCTAATGATAACCACTCTTAAGTGCTGCGAATGCTGTCTGCAGTTTCAAGGTTTTGAGGTCGTGGCACGAACACGACCAATAAAAACAGAACAGTTCAATCATGTCCGCTCTGATCCTAACCGACCCACATGTCTGCATTGTTCCCTCGGCAAATTCCATTGGAAGCGGGTACTGCCTTTCAAGTGGCTGTTCATCTACGCCATGCTTCTACGCTGTGCTTACTGCCCGCGAAAGAGGCGAATAGTTGCCTTGGAACAGAAAACTTGAGAGCTTCTTTGGACTTGCTGTTCAGATTTCCGCGAGAACCGTACGTTTAGCAATGTGAGCATGGATGACAAGATAGGCGAACCAGTCATCCTGAAGTAAAACGCTGTTTCGGAAAAGGAAGTCCTCGTGCATTTACTTGCCCAACTGGGCACCGTTTCACGGCTGCTCATGAAGACAAGATTTGAAGTGCCGTTGTATATATTTAGTCATTTGTTTTTGCAGGTGCTTCTTTTTTCTTCCAGCTTGAAGCGATGACAGAATGAGATGAACTGGACACGTTGGCTTACTTTTTCGAGTGCCAAGTGAGTGGCAACATCGGTTCCTTTCTACTTTAATGTGGGTGCTGCCCTTCCTTGCGGAAAGAGGCGTTAATATCGAAACACTCGAAACCAGAAACTTGAGCCTGCGAGGCGAATTGAAACATAAGCTAATTCACGAAGCGCGCAAAATCCGGTAGCACCTCTTACACTGCACCTCATCCTAAGCTCCGGTTGAGAGCGCCAAGACCGCCAGGCGCAAAATGCAACATTTCGCAGGAGGAAATTCTAAGACTGACGCCACGCACTTCTATAAACAACGTCGCAATGGCGAAGTGTCAGTTGGCTCGGAAGAAAATTGTCAAATGTTGCCTAAAGGAGCGATGGGCTGTACTTTCAAGGAGTGATAAGCAAAAAGGGGCAATTTTTGGCTTGGGAAAGGGCATTTGAAGTCTTCTCGCGGGACGCGGTTTGACGTTTCGCAATTCTGGTCATGATGAACAGCACCAGTCTCTTTGGTGTGCAAGGAGGCACAGACGAGTCTGTCTGACGGGCTTTGTGCGTTGGTCGTGTTGCGACAGCGCTGCAATACGTGGAACACCGAGAATTGAAGCTTGCTTCGATGTCGCTACGCATCCGACGTGAGCCTTTGGATCTGTGGCTTACAGCGGTTTTGTTAGTTGACGCTGCGGCGAATTTCAATTTTATACATATGGGCGCATCAGCCAGCATAGAGGTTTCCGCTCCTACTTGGGCAATATTTTCTCTCTATGACTTATCTTTGTGCTTCTTTATGCACATAGTGCAACCACACCGTCGCATTCACATCGTTGGTCAATAAGACTTCTGTGGACTGACGCATAATTTCGGTTTGTGAATTTACAGTGCGTCTGCTGGTACATTGTATTTTGACTGGCTAGAACGTGCAGTGCAGCTTTGCTGGAGAAGCGTGACGTTGTCATAAAGAAAAAAGAAAAGGGAATCAAAGGATATACTCATACAGAAGAATAAAGGACAACACTCGCGTAGAAAAATAACGTAATATTCACCATATGAGCAACAAGTCCCATGTATGACTGTGTGCGTACGTAAACCCACACGCGTGTTGTGCGTGCGTGCCTGTGTGCTTATGTGTGTGCAATGTTTCTGTGTTTGCTCCGGCTACTCGTAGAAGAAAGCTCTGGAAACAAAAGACTGCAATATTCAAGAGCCTGCATTGCAGCAGCACCGGTGTTCCACATATCGGGAATGCCCGTCTTCTATAAGCGGAAAGCGAAGCCATCGCCTACTGAAATGGCCTTCTCAATCGTAGTGTAAGCAGTCTCTGAAAATGACCAACCACACCGCGTGTGCCATAGCATCCCTGTTTTAAAAAAGAAGAAACCTCGCACAAATCGCACAGTCAACTACACCAACAACGACCAACCAAGTAGGCTGTCGAAGTTTTACTGTTCGCATACTTCCAGGCGCCCAGCCCCGAAACGCGTCATAAACATCCCAGTGCGCGCCTTGCTATGCCGACGCTTATCAGGACCGCCGTCCAGTGGGCGCTGGGCGAAGAAGCGGCGGAGTAGAAACGACGACTCCACAGAGGAGCCTGTGCTCGCTTTTGCGATTCAGTCCCGCGCGCCAAGTGGCCGTTTGCCGCAACGGGCTGTTTCCCCTCACAGGACAAACGCGTCCCACTCAACCACTCCAGAAACGACTGTGTGGCGAGGCCATTTATCCGAGCGGGACTCAGCCCGGCATCTTTGAAGCCTTAAAACGGGCTCCATTGTTGTTTTTAGTTTCATGTTTACGTTGGCTTTCTTACTGCATTTATCTTGTGGTTCTTACTCTACGACAGTTCACTCTTTTTAAATATGCTATCGCAGCTGACGTAAAAATTGGGGCTTAGTTCTACGGACACTCCTACTTATCAATTAGGCTATAGATTCGGCTAAGCTATAGATTGTCTGTAGCTGTCTGCAGCACTTGTATTGCCTACAGACTAGTCTATAGAAGTTATGTATAGAGAGTCTATAGACTTTATAGAGAGATGTCTATAGACAGTCTATTCACTACCTAGTTAAGTTTTCGTAAGATAATGTCAGCCTGATCATGCATGACCAGGCTGACATTATCTTTCGAAAGCGTTATTAAGGTGTTATTACTGCTCCTATCTTCGCAAAATATGTCCGTGTACTGTTCTGTGATGCTGCTGCGTAGAATGCGGGGAGGAGGGTCGGCGAGAGTAGATTAAAAGAGGCTTGGTGCCCAATTCCTGAGGTGTAGAAATGGTGGAGAGGGAGAGGGATGATGAAGAGTGTTCCGCTGCCACGTAAAGTAGATCGCGTTTCACTTTTAAGAAAGATATACTAAAACTTATTCTGGAGAAAAGTCTCTCATAGCACACTGCCAGAATTTCGTGAATTTCGTTTAGGTCTACCACCATGCTTACGCTATACTAAAACTCTTTATTATTATATGCACCACCGCAGAGAGCTGTCGCTGAATCTGACGTTACGCAGTGCTAACCGCCCATTAGTTTAATTTTTCTCCCTATCTCGTTGTCCCTCACGAGTTAATCACGTTCGTGATGTTCAATTAGGCCGTTCTTCTGGGAAACACCAGGACTTCGAACAAGTTTCCAGACCTAGTATTCCTAGTAACAGGCTTGGATAAGCGATGTAGCCAAACTGTAGGATCTGTTTCGTTGCCTAGTCCGCTATATGGGCGGATACAAGTCGCTTTTCCATCGAAAGATATCGAAGTGGCACTCCCTGAACATGGGCATCAACGTATGCCTGCATGCTTTCCCGAGTCCTCTTAGCTCGAGCGCTGGATCTAGAAGCGTTCGCCGAAGTGGAGACCCAGTGTTGCCTCAATTGCCTGCCTCGCACTCAGTTCACCTATCAAACAAAAAAAAAATAGCCTCAAAGCTATTCGTTGCTAGACTAGGCAGCACCATCGTGATTGCTTATGCAAAAAAAAAAAAAGAAAATTCTTTGCTTCACAGATCGGTCTTTTCAAACCGCATTTCTGCTTACACTGATGCTCTACGTGGGTTAGAATCAAAATGACGACCTGTGCTACTGATCACGTTAAGTGATGTACGGTCGACCCGGAACAAACAGCGAACATCAGATTCGAACGTACAACAATATTTATGCTTTTTTTCATTCAAGTACAGTGATTGTCTAGCATTAGCCGTTCCTATGCAACGGGCGCCACTAACCGTATATATTTTGGGCAGGTTGTAAATCGATGTCGTGCTACGCACGTAAAAGTTTCGCGCCCGATTACAACCTCAAGATTCAAAATGAGAGACAAGCCAAGCAACTAGAAATGATGCCTATGTTCTTGAAGAAGGGAGCCCAGGCTAAAAAGTTAACTAGCTAGAACATCAGCAGGAAGAAGCGCTACTGGAAATGATACCTAAGGCAGCTATGCTACGCCGCATAGATTGCCTGAGCAACACGCGAAATTTACATCAAGCAAGTACTCCGCCTAAGATGGAAGCGTGAGCGTTAACTTACCAGCTCCTAACTTTCTGCTCGACTGGCATTGTGAGGTAAATATCCGTCGGCAATGAGTAGTTGGCGTGTCACAAACACTGCAGGAATCGACATGTGGCAGCTGTGTGTACCTCGTAGTTTGTACCGGGACTGCCTACAGAGGACGCAGAGATGATAGCAAAGGTACTCCTTCTTCGGGTAATCTTACTATGCATTATAGCTTTCTTTTTGTCGTCCTAACTGCCTAGCGCATCATGGAACACCTGCCCATATCAGTGCTTTTGAAGTCACAGAAAAAACGAAAACAACAGATTGCATGCCGCTACGACCAGTCTTGATTTGACGGTCGTGTGACCCACTTTTTGTCGCACAACTTTGCTGTCCCCGTGTGCTGGATCCTCACCTCGCGTCTATTTTTATGCCAGTTGTTTTATTCGTCACTGACCTGGACTACTGGCTGGGCTGATATCTATTTCGACGCGCAGTTTACTCTACTACTCACTCCAAGGTGTGCGTGTCAGGTACTGAGAGGCCTTCTTTCCTAAGGCATTCATCGACCACTTCTTGTTATTCCGAGTGTTACCAGCCAAGCAAACTCCTAGTTCGGGGCTCATTTTGGCTTTTTATAATGAAAAGGAAGCACCAGCGCAAGAATTGCAAACAAAGCAGCCTTCATGTTGGTGCTAATAAGTGTTGTTTACGAATACCGCTAACAACGCACAAGCACGTACAGAGAAATGCGCGCAGAAATAAACTCAAAGCAAACCAAATTTCGTGCAGTGTAAGAATAACAGTGTACGCTATTTGAACATAGTGCTACAAATCCAGACGCATGAAGACTACAATCGCTCACACTTTGCTCCTACTCTCGGCGCCGCTTGTTGCTAGGTGCTCGGCTGCCACCGTCCCTCTTGACTGCTTTATAAATATTTTTAAACATATCTCCTATGAAGTAACTTCATTAATGAATGTTTTCTATTTACGTACGGAAATTATCCCAGTACCACTCGAGTATTCATCCGAAAAATAGCGGACGACCTCAGATTTCCTATTTTTTTCCTATGCTTACCGTTGAGAGGATTGCGTTAAAAATTAGGCACAGACACCCAGGTTGAAGACACAAGTCACACTGTTGAAACAATCATTTCTAGTACATTTTTGGCTTGTTCTGAATGTAGAAATGTATTCTGAGGTTCCAAGGTGTTCAAAGATGAGGCATACGTATCAAACAGTTAAAATATTGTATGGCAGTGTTCAACTAGCGTTTTTCCTTCCGTTATGTTAGGCTCAGCTTGCGGCGACCGCAGGAAAATGCTCAACAGAACGGAGGAGGAATGCCTGAAAAGAAGTGACTTGTATTCAATTTTTACTCTTAATTTCATTTCTTCAAACATAGACTTTGAATGCACTGTTCTTTGACAAGAAAAAGGAGATGAATGAAAAACAAACTAGCAAAATATTTTTTTTGTTATATTGGGATGTTTTCGTGCAGCGATATACAACAGGCTTCAGTTATTTCGCAAATGGAGATCAATGTGAAAAAGAAGAGGAAGCAGAAATTCAATAGAGTGTTACTTAACGCGAAATGACAATTATGATTACTAAGCACCGCCGTGCAGAAGTCTCATGCTTTAGAGCCCTGCCTATCGATTGCAAAGGAGATCAATAGCTGGATTACAAGAGGAAACAGAGTGCGTGTTACGAGCCTTCAGTAAGGCTGTTTATCTTCAGGTTTCTTGAGGGGCTGATCTCAAATTATTTTGCATAGAAGATGGATCCGGCTGTCGGAGGAGCTGTTGTCAAAGCATCCAGCGTTTTGAGCTTGGGGAAGCACCGAGAAAACTCTACGGTAATTTTCATAAGAGGCACTCTACTGCCCTAAGCAGCAAACGATCGCGAGGGAGGGCATCAAAACTCGGCTACAGGAAAGGAACACTTGCTACAAAAACAATCTCGTAGACAGAAGGAAGCTCTACACCTAATTATGCGATACTAGTTTTAATTTTAAATGCCGTGAATAATACGCCGCTGTGTTCTCTGTGTGAGGATTTCAAGGCTGGGCGAACATTGCTTCGGAGATGAAGCGCAATTAAAATACAGTCGATTAATGGAAATTAACTAACAAACTCCTGAATTTTGCGGTTTCAAAAAAAAAGTATAAACGTTGGGAATTTGAAAGTAATGAACATCAAAGCTGAGCTACTTTTAAATTTTTTTTTTTCTAATTGGCATCGTGGTTCGGGATATCGAACGTGAGAAAGGTGTCTTCGAATGCTCCTCAAGTCGGGTTTTGCACGTTGCACAGTAAGCAAGAGGCATCGTTGCTCGTGGTGTCGTCCCTTAAACAACATCGCAATCTTCTACGCCATTAAGCACATAAACTGAGCAATTATCACATGCAATAAATATTTAAGGAACGCATTTGAACTATATGTAATGTTGGAAGGCCAACCTAATGAGTTTTGACGATGATGCTTCTGGGTTTTCATGGCGCAAAGGCATCTAAGGCCAAAGAATGCCAAACACAAGGTTTTTGGTTGAGTCAAGCTAAAATATGTACACATGTTAAATTAAATACCAGGCGTATAGGTCCTAAGAGTAGTGAGCATGTGAATTATTATACTGTGTCAGGAGCGTGTATAAGTCAGGTGGGGTGGCCTAAAGTGGTGCATAGCGCCTAAAAATTGTGCTAGGAATTGTTGCATATAAAAGACGAAGCCAGATAGCCTCAAGCACAGTCACTGCTCGGGCAATAAAAGCGAGGCATCTGGCAGCCTTCTCCTCAGCAAAGAGGAGGGGATGAGATTTATTTGAGTAAGAGATATCTTTTAAAAAGCCTACATGAATTAAGAATTAAAAAAAAACATATTCAATGAAAACATGCGGTCATCACCTAAAATTAAAGAAAGGTGCATTTGTATTCATAATGTGTATAGCTCAGGGAAGTGCTGGCGTCTTTGTGTTTTTAGTCGTGTTTTTAGGTTCTATATGTCAAACCAGAATGCCAAATTCGGCATTTTAAAAACTAAGCTCACCTTCTGAATTGACGGCCTTTGATTTGGCGTTATAATGTATCGCCGCACTACTATTTGAAAAGTTGTTTCATTGGTTTAAGTTTTTAATCTACTCTTTCAACTTTTTCGAGCGAAGAATTTCTTCCTTGTTGTACAATCCACAAACACAGACCGCACCGGCGTATCTTTGGGGCTCCCGAATTGATATCTGCATCGAAATATTTCAAACACCGGGTAGATTGGAAGAAATACATTAGCTATTTAACGCAGGTAAAACAGTGGCGAGTACATATCACTTTGGCTGCTTTGAAAACTGCAGCCGTTGGTTTGTTTTCGAGCCGCTCCGAAAGGTGAGACTTTTATGAATGAGTATGGGCCGCACCCTCCTGAGTTTCCTCGGTCGTTGGTGTCAGCAGATGGACGGCCTCCCGGGAAGGTTTCTCCCCCTCAGTTTTTCTCGAGACAACCCGCAAAGTTTTGGTAAACAAGGGCGTTAGGGGAGGAGGTGCGAAATAAAAGCACGAGAGATTTTCGGGATTGAGGTCACCGCTGGGAGCGCGGAGGGAGTTTGGAAGCAGAAAGGGTAGAGTCGGTGTCGTTCAAACTCTGGAAGCCCGTGCTTTCCTTCAGAGAAGGACGGTAAGGGACTGCGTAGATTCCGAGTTTCTCTCGCCCTCACATTAAAGTGGGAAGGCGCTTCACCTCTTCGATGGGGAAGGCAATTGGAACAGACAACTGTGCCGAAAGAAGGCTGGGGTAGGGAGAAGAGAGTATAGAAAGCGGGTAATGGCCTCAGCACGCTCCAAACTGCTTGCACCAGTGGCGCGAATGAGGCTACTTTGCGTAGAGTTGAGCCAACAGCTCACCTGCTGCCGAAAGGCGCGGGAATGACGTTCAACACAACCTTTAGAGCAAAATGAGTCTTCATCATGCCAACAGCGCTAGAAATCTCCGGAAGATGTATAAATAGATTGTTGAGCAGAGAGGGGTCGGTAGAGTGTAAGGAGAAGGGGCGCTCAGAAAAGCAAATGGTAAAAGCAGCGTCCATTTGAGAACGCCGAAAGAATATTCTTACTTCTAACAAAGATTTGAAAGACGCGTGGCTGCCATAGAAAAAAAACTATTTTTGCCGCTAACTATTGCCGCCATTTTTCTATTATCAATGAAACTTTCAATTTCAATGAGCACTGCACTGGGAGAAAGTTCAGATAATAAGATAATGGTTTAGCCCGAATTAACTTATACAAATGACATCAATAAAAAGAGTTATATAAATGAGCTGCACAAGTAAAGATTTTTAAAATGTATCCAAGGAAATTCTTGAATATAATGTCGATAATTACAAGCTTTCACTCTTCGAAGCACAATTACAGCTGGTTAATCTTTTAGAACGATAACTACGAAAGGCGCCTAGTTTATTAATTTTGAAGCTTCGCATTAAAACTTGGTGAATATGCTTTGAACTACAGAGTTATACGCTGTACCTAGGGCATATATGGTAGATAAATTTTACTCTTGCGGGTATCATTATTTTTCAAACAAAACTTCGTCAGAATGCAAGTAACTGAGGAAACAATTGTATACCCAACACAAATTAAAGTGCCATACTTTTAGCGGCTTCGGAGGCTCTAACTGGTGTATTTGGAAGGATTGAATTTTTTTTTTGGTTGGTTTGGTTTTGTTTATGGGGGTTAACGTCCCAAAGCGACTAAGGCTATATATACAGCAAAACAACAGAAGTCTGAAATGCAAATTGCGTGAAGTTTCAGCTTTCTAAGTATTAATACTCGGCACAGAATTCAAAGTAGAAATGAAAACTAACTTTTATATTAGGCTTAAATAAAAATTCTGCTCCGAGAGACCTGCTTCGAAGGTCATTTCGTACAAAAACGGCGTTCGTCATCTCATTCCGCCAAGAAGCGCCTTTGTATATTTAGAGCCTTAAAATAGTCCCTGAAGTTTTTCTCAAGGCTAATTTCTTTTCTTTCTTTCAAGAGACTGCATTATGAGTACAAGGATAATATTAAAACCAAAACTTGTTCAGCCCAAATCAAATCAGTTTCATTTCTATTTTTTGATACGTTTGAAAGCTGTGGGCCTCAAGTTTTATGCAGCTTCCATCCAAGTGTAATACAAGAATGCCCTTTTGTCGACACGAGAGCACAAGTCTGAAGATGATTCAAAAGTAGCAGTTCTACAGGCAACACTCAGGCCGCTGCATGCCAGTTTAGAAACACTGCTGTGGCGTCGAAAAAAAATGGAACTGAGAGGGGGTATATCTTAACTGAAACAAAAACTAATTTATTTTCATTCTTTTCATCTTTTTCACGAAAAAGCCTTTTACCAGCAGCGCAAAGTATTGGAGTTCAAGACAAGAGAACGGGCAAAAGGGGACCTTGTGAGTGGCGTATCTGGGCCACTCAAAAGATCTTTCATTGCTTCAGCCCCACTTACTTCAACTGACCGTGCGTCGTCTTCTTCCGTTTCAATGTCGAGGGCGGGTTCGCTCAAAGCTGTTGAGGCTTGCCCGCGTCTTTCGCTCTCGGTGTCTTGTCTAGCAAACTGTCTTCGTTTTCTTCTGTTTATTTGTTTCCACGATGGGGCTGCACTCAGTGGCCACCGTCAGCACGCTCGACACACTTGACGGTCGTGGCCCTGCTTGCTATTCGTTCAGCTTTATTTTACACCACTTTTTTTTCCCCGCTTCGGACAAGAAGTGCATTTCAGCTTCTTTGCGCACTGTCGCGTCCATTATAGTGACCTGAAAGCGAACGGCTCTCGACGCGATCTAGCGAGGCAGACCGGCAGCTCGAGGTTGATAGGGTAACAACTGCCGAGTAAGAGTAAGGACAGAGTTAGTGCTGCAAAACGAGTGTTGCAGTGCAGCAACCAGGGGCCTAAGCAGAAAGGCAGCAGTGCAAACGCTGAGAAAGCAGCACCTCGAGACTATCTTTTCGACAACTAATGACGCGTCGCTCGAATGCTTTCGACAAGGCTGTCATGAAGACCCCGGCGTAAACTATTCTTTCTTCGCGCACTGTCCCTCGCGAGTGGCCGACGCAACTCGAGGAAACCGAACAACGGTGAAGATGGTATTAGCCGTCCCAGGATACCATTAATCAAGAAAGAGGTAAAGGAGGAAACAGATGCAAATGTAAAACGCATTAAGGAGATGCCTTTTCTATTTCCGGTTCCTAGAATTTCGTTACGCCTCTCCAGGAGGTGTCAAACTGTCAAGAGTGCAGTAAGGCATTCTCCCCTGGTTGCTCAGACAAGGAAACTTCACAGACTGAGAAGGGAAGTATTGGGAATGATTGAAAATACAAAAAAACGAAGCAACTAAAGAATGACAGGACTGGGAAGAAAGGAAATGGAATGGCGTCAAAGGAAATAGCTGACACTGCTTATGTTATGTTTGTTTTTTATGTATACCCTCCCCCACTGTAAGGCCGCTTGGCGCTGTGGGTAAATAAATAAATAAAAATAAATGAATAGGTAGCTGTTTCAAGCCCCCGTGACGAATTTATGCAGGTATCGACTGTACGCGAGCACGGGGCTGAATAACTGGAAGTGCAGGTGTTGTTCTTCACGCAGCTCCAAGTGAAGCTTCGGAAGGCAGATCTCACCGTCGCCGAGGACCTGAACAGGGTGAGCACATCACTCACTTCAATCAGCGCGAGAATGTGGCAGCGTCAACTAAAGGGTCTGTAGCGGCACCATGAGCACGAATAGTTAGACGAGTAGCAACACGACTGCGGAAAGCGAAATTTTACTGAATGCCTAAAATAAGTGCGCTCCCCATACTGTCACAGTTTTGTTGTAGCCATGATGTCAAGTCAAGTAAAGTCAACTTTATTCCAGACATGTAAAGAAAATCACATGGCTGAGGAGGAGGGAAAAAAAGCCTCAATATTGCGGCTTGACAACGTTCCCTTCCCCTAAACTACATCGGCGGCAGGGATAATGAAAGCATATAAAGCATACATACAAAGCACTTAGTTCACAATTTGAACAGAAAAAAAAGAAATCGAAAAAATAAGAATGTACGGAATGTATATGAACTATCAAAAGGCAACCGCTTTTTGTATATTAACGTACCAATCATGTCCGTCAGTGTGAGCTTCACAATCGAATTTTCCCTGACTGCTGAACTGTGGTTTTGATGAAGGGTGTGCGTTACGGAAACTCGCACCGCCATATGCGAGATGTGAAAAATTGTTAAAAATATAAAAAAAGCTGTGGACCCGCCCCCCCCCTCTTCCCCCACTGCTCTTTTGAAAGCCCTCACGGGGAAGATCCATGGGCCGTGGATTATCAGCGATGATTCCAACGCTCATTATTTATTGCGTGAAACAATGGCAATATTAGCTTCTGACAACGAAATATGTATATGAATGGCGGTTCGTCCTACAGCAGTTGCCTCTACTGACGTTGATGTTGCGGTATTTAAAACAGCGTATGCGGTAGTTTCGCTCAAAATCAAGAAGGATTGAGCATGTTCAGGGCATGTAATGCGAAGATGAAATAACCAATTGTCTTTATGGGTACCGTAGTGGATTTCAAGACAAGGCAAGCGTTGCAGGAAGCCGAAAAAAAAAAGAATATCTGCGGCTCAGATTCAGGAGTTTGCGGGCATAAGGTAGCTGCACCTGGCAGGACAGACGCACTTGGAGAGATATGAGAGAGGTCTTTGTCCTGCAGTACATGTAGTTAGGCTGATAATGATCGTGATTCGGTAGTTTTGTGATGTTGAGACTCAAAGGAGAGACTGCATTCTCATCTACCTCCCGGTCAATGGACTACTCATAACTTTACTCATGAAACCTTACTGAGCGCTTGTGATTTCACGTACGTGAAAGTCGTCACAGAACAATCAAACGTTTACAGAGTCTTAAGAGAGAAACTTTCATGTCGAATGTGTTCTACAGCTCTGCACTAATGTGAATTATGCGTGTGGTCGCGTTTCTCTTAGAGCGAGAAAGGATTGTTTTAAGAAGGTGAGAATGTCGCGACAGCGCAGGAAGGTATGCATGGTACCCTCGCCGTTGAATTGCGGCTGCAATTTCACTCGTGTATAGCAAACCCCTCAGCTGGGTGCCGGTCGTTCGATCACACTCATTCGGGTGGTTCGCCTGAATGGGAGGCGGGACGGCTTTGTCCGTCGCGTACAAAAGCTTTTTTGGCAAGAGATAAAGGATCGAGGAGAAGGGCGCCTCTCTCTTTTTGGCACTGATGAGAGAAAAGGCTTTAAGCTTACGTGAGTGGGTGTCAAATGAAAAGAGCCAAGAAGGGGAAAGTATCGATCACAGTGATCTCGTCTTTGGTGTCTGCAGAGTCCGGATGATGGATGAGGAGGCGGTGGTGGCTCTCGCGTGGCCGGCGAAGTGATCGGTAGGTGGCCAACTGTTTATGAGTTCTGATCGCTCTGTACTGGGAGCACGCTGGCAGAGAAGCGCTTGGTGAGCGCGCAGACTGTAATTTAAGTAAGAGTGCATCTATATCCCCAGATGAGGAAAGCGGGTTGGCCTGGAGTAGTATTCGTCGCCCTAAAGAGCAACTTATACCGGCTGCCAGGGATTACCTTGTAGCTAATTTGTAGCTTAGGGCTGACTTAAGGCATTGCTGAGCCCGACATGTTCCCATTGCGTCGCTCCACTTGCAAAAGAAAAGGCTGTAAATCAGGTTGCCGGGTAAAAATTTTCCCATATCCCATTTCATCTTTCTCACTGCGCCCTAAAATTGTTTCTACATTTCTAGTAAAGTAGATTAGTGCTTGTAGATAGTCTTTCTGCAAGCACCGCCTTAACGCCATTAGTGTGTGCGGAACAAACACAGTAGATCTAGATCTCTACATCAAAGCTGCGCAATTAAGCGCATGCCATATCAAATCATCGTCATCGGCATGATCAGGGTGGCACTGTCTTGTTGGCGGGCTGGGATGCGCAATGAATGAATTATTTCCAGTTCAAGAAGTGTTATGGAACATCAGATTTTGTTGCTGACGGCAACTCCATTTTCAGCAGCTTATGGTTTTTTCAACCACTTTTCTGTGTTGTGCGGACGAATTTCCCTGCTTTCCCTAGAGGAAGCCTCACCTCGTGATGTGGCGATTTATTCGACGAATGGACGCGTAAGGACCAAAGTACGGCTCTAGGCGTCCAGTGTACGCAAACTACAAGGCGGAAATAGTCCAGGTTTATCGCAGAGCTTTCAAATACTTTCCGTTTTGATTCAAGGTTCTTTTATGACCGAAAAATAGATATTTAGACGATACTGCGGACCGAGAGCGTGGGCCGACGACAGCAGTGTTTACGGAAGCGAAAAGCCAAATTTCTGTACACGTAGCCTTGAAAATGGGCCGCAAGGAGCCCTCGTCGTACGACGTTGAAGTCGCATTAAGAAAGCAGGCTTGTTGCGCCCGAGTGCAGGTCGCCGATAAGGCCTAAGCCGCAACTCCGTAAATCTTGGTCTTTGCCCTCCACCGAGGACTTCTAAAAGCCAACACGCGGTCATTTATTTTACACCCTAAATGGTCTTCCTTTCCCGACTGCACTCAACCCAGGACGTCGCATTCTTATTATTTGGGGGAAACTAATGCTTAGGCGTTGCGAGCAGCGTTTTTAACGTTCATTTTTTATGGTTGCTATCGGAATCCGGTAGCAATAATGCTTCTGCGCGCAGCAGCTAATGCCAATTTACGATAGTCTCCCCAGTCGAGGGTATCTGACGGGGCTTGTGAGATGGGCGTTAGGCTCATACAGCGGATCGAAAGAGTTGTGCGTGGTTTCCGGAGTTCATATTTTAAGAAGCGTGGTAACCCTACGGTTTCTGTGTCGCAAAGGCTTTTTCTTTTGATTAGCCTTTTTCTTTATCTGAGCACGGTCTTATTCAAAGTAACCGGTAATGCCCCTCTTCCGTTCTAAGTGTATCATGTCTGCTGTAACCTGCTCAGCGACCCCCGCCAGACTTAAGACCAGAGTTGGTGGCGGCGTTATACTCACAGTACTTTTTCGGCGGTTGTTTCGCTTGAGTCACTGAATTGAATGAAGATGTGTTTACCACTGTTCTATGAGGCAAGGGTCCTGTAAAAATTCCAAGAGCATTTTGCTCTCGGTGGCTAGAAGCATATTAAGAGAAGTTACAAGGGAACGCATAGACTCGTACGGTGCGGATACTTTAAGTTTCCGTCTTTCTGCAAAATTTGATGCGCATATGTAACACGGATTAAAACGCCTAAACAGCAAAACCTGATCTGAGAGAGCCGCGTTTCGATGGAGGCGAAACGCAAGAGGCGCCCGTGTGCTGTGCGATGTCAGTGCACGTTAAAGATCACCAGGTGTTCGAAAGCATACCGGAGACCTCCACTACGGCACCTCTTTCTTCTTTCACTCCCACCTCCCTCCCTTCCCTTACGGCGCGGTTCAGGTGACCGCCGAGATATGTGACACAGATACTGCGCCATTTCCTTTCCTCAGAAACAAAAAAAAAGAGCAAAACACTGAGCCAGCGTATGAGTATCGGGTGTTAGCAATATCGAACGAGTGTTGCGTATTTACCGTAACATCTTCGCTATATTCGGTACTTATTTTTTGTTAGACTCGGATATCTACTTTTATTATTGCGAAAGCAATACTACGTTCATGAACGGCCTTTCGCGTAGTGGCGGCCGGTAGCCAGGTTTGACCTTTATAATGACCTCTGACGTCATACCAGGGTGAGAGATGGGCTACCAAGTCGAGCCGGTAGCTACCAAGCGGCCGGTAGCTACGCGTGACATTTAGAATGACCTCTGACGTCATGCCATGCCTAGTGACGTCCTAGCGTGACGTCACCACCAGGTTGAGAGATGGGCTACCAAGTCGAGTCGTCGCGCAGCGGCGGCCGGTATCCACGCGTGACATTTAAAATGACCTCTGACGTCATGTCATACCTAGTGACGTCATAGCGTGACGTCATACCAGGGTGAGAGAGGGGCTACCAAGTCGAGTCATCGCAGAGCGGCGGCCGGTAGCCAAGCGTGACCTGGCGCACTGCGCTCCTTCTGTTGGAGGCGCTGCGCGTTTGCTTTCGCAACCTAGCAGGCATGGAGGAAGGAAAACTAAGGAGAGGCCCTTCGTATTCCCAATGCATTGGTGAGAATGTGGCGGAAGTGACGTCAAAATTTAGGCTTAAAAAGTCGGGCCACTAGCAACGTTGTCGTTGTTGCTAAGAAAACTCGGGCCACTAGCAACGGCATACGGCGTCGTTAGCGTCGTGGTTGCTAGGGGCCCGAGTGTTTCTCGGTGGCGGTGGACGGGCTTTCGGCACGGTGTGTTCGGCCTTGCGTGCTAGTCTACATGCCTGGCGTCGTGACGTTACGCACGCATCTAAGATTGCTTTTAAATGCAGCAAATAACCTCTCAATTGATATTTTGTTCGTCAAACTTGGTGTCGTTACGCGGAGCGATCGATGCATTGAAATGAATCTCGCGAAAGGTGGCACTCCGGAACCGCGCTTCGACACGCGAAGAAGCGTTGATTGTTTTGATCAGCGAACTTTCGCACATCACCAAACAGCACAGAAACATGAAGCCGCTCTCGGCGATGCTGAGCTGCGTTTCGAAGGCCAAACGCGTAGCCCGAGGAGGATGGTCAGCTGAGCAATGTCGTCTTTCTTCGCCTGGCGTCGGAAAAGGTTCACCGCACCTGTGCGCCGGTCTGTGTCTAGGTGCGTGTTTGCGGGGAGGGAGGTGTAGGAGTGTAGCGGCGAGCGGCGTGGTTTTTTTTATAGCTTTCGTTTACGAAGCGCTTGCGAGCCGCGCGCGATCCCCGCCCCTTAGACCGGTGGAGAAAGAAGATAGGGAGAGCCGAGCCAACTTCCGGTTGCGGGGCGGCTTCACAAAAAGTGACGTCAGGGCCTCTCCTTAGTTCTTTCCTTCCTCCATGCTAGCAGGCTTAACCAAAGCTAAGCCCCCGCCATTTTAAGGCGACAGCCTTTAATGTATCATACTGTCGTGACCAAGACTTGTTAGCGAATGAATCCGCGTTTCAGATGCATGCCTTATATGGGCATATGCCAATCAATAGCCAATCGATACTTAATCGGGTGCAATTGAAAGACATCAGAACATCATATAAAGGGATTTCATGATTATATCATTTACTTAATGACTAAATGACTAATTGGTAATTAGTGGTAGTTAATAAGTGGCAAGTGCACGGCGCGTGTACCTTGGCTAACACTAATTATCAGTGTACTAGTTAAGGTCACGTTAACTATCACTGACCATACATTTAGCAACACGAACTGTGCAAGTCACGCTTAACTATCATTTACCATCATTAATAGACGCTTCTAGACGTTTAACGGACTGTGTCGAACATTCTAGAGAGCTCCATCTCGACAGGTTAGTGATATGACATGATGCACGGCATTAGTACAATGGTAAAGACCAAACCTTTCCAGTTAGACTACATAAATAAATGAAACCGAGTAGGAAAGTGTTCGAGTTGGGGAATCGAACCAGGGTCTCTGGAGTGCGAGACGAGCACGCTAACCACTCCGACAGGCCAGCTCGATGGTTTCTAATGAACAAAGGTGCGTCTAGCTAATACGGCGCCTTCGTTCACTCCCATCTTCATCCCTTCCCTTACGGCGAGGTTCAGGTGTGCACCAAGATATTCGAGAGAGATACTGTGCCATCTTCTTTCCTGAAAAACCAATTTACCATTTTTTTTTTACCAAAGAGTTTACCAAAGAGCTGCACTCTAAAACTGAAAAATTAGTTTTTGAGGAAAGCAAGTGGCACAGTATCCGTCTCACATCTGAGTGGACACCTGAACTGCACCGTAAGGGAAGGGACAAAAGAGGGTGTGGAAAGGAAGAAAGACGGGTGGTAGGGGAGAGCTTCGGAATATTTTGAGGGCAATTAAGTCCGCTTACTTGGAGGAATACGAAATCATGTTTTATTGCGAAAGCAATATTGCTAGCACTTTTCTGCCGTCGGTGGAGGTCGTTCCTTCGCTGTCACGTGGTACGACCACGTGACAGCGTGACGTCACGACCAGAGGAGAGCAGGGGCTCCAACTCGTCTCTTCGGCCGTAGTCGTTCCTTCTCTCGGCGCGACGGCTACCACGTGACGGGCTCTTCGGCCCGCCGCGTGAGGGCGCTCGCTAGGAGAGGATACACGGGGCGCCGCAGGCGCGCTCCGCTTAGTCATGTCTGAAGAGTTGTACAAGGCTTCGCTGGAGCGACGTGCTGCGCGCAAACGCCGGCGCCTTGCCGAGGAGACAGATGAAGAAAGGCAAGAGCGGTTGGCTAAGCAACGCGCCTATGCCGCAGAATGGCGAGCCCGGCGGCGTTCTACAAGTTCTCTTTCTTTCAGTCGCAACAACAAGGCATCGCGCCGAACGGGTAGTGGCGCTGCTCCCTTCCTTTGCGGTGCGGTTAGGGTGTCCACCGAGATGACAGAGAATTACTGCGCCATTTCCTTTCCTCAAAAAGCCGGTAGCCGCGCGTGACCTGTAGACGCGGCGTACTGCGTTCCAAGACGCATTCAGTCATCGCGCAGCGCCAGCCGGTAGCCACGCGCAACCTGTAGACGCGGCGCACTGCGTTCCTTTAGTTGGAGGCGCTGCGCGCTTTCGCAACCTACCAGGCTTAACCAAAGCTAAGCCCCCGCGAATTTTTTTTTGAGTAAAGGAAGGGGCGGAGTAGCGATCAAATCGACATCTCTATGGGCACCTCAAGCCTGCAACTGATGATGATGCTAGATTTTTTTTTAGCGCCAGGCCATTCAAGGCCAAACAGCGCCAGACACAAGGTCTTCGGTCGGCTCAGGCTAAAATATGACACATGTTAAAATCAACTCAGGGTGTTTAGGGCTTACGAGTAGTTAGCATGTTTATGATTATGGTAAGTCGAGAGGATGTATAAGTCGGGTGGAGTGGCCTAAAATGGTGTATAGCGCCTAAATGTTGTGGTAAGGGTGTTATACATAAAAGACGAAGCCCGATAGCCTAAACCTCAGTCCTTGCTTGAGCAAGAAGGGCGAAGCACCTGGCACCTACGGCTAATCACAGTCTTGTCCTCAACAGTGAGGAGGGGCTGCGGTTACTTGAAATAGAGATATCAAGCATGCAACTGAAGGTGCATATGTCGTCGGTACGAACCGCTGTCTCAAGCTAGCCTTCAACTTGACTAAAACATGTAAGCTATATGCAAAGAGAATTGCTCTGACACACCCAGAATGCTGTAAGATGAACGATTGCTGAAAAATGTTGGTGAATGTTTTCAGGAATACTGCCACCGTACTGAGATCAACCAGTGATGACATCGCTGGGATTGCGCTTGTTTTGGCGATATCTGATCGAAGTAAGGAATTTCAGATGCTAGTCTCTTGTTTAGACCAAGCTTGTACTGAGGTTTTTTTTTAGGTGTCAAATATTTGCCTTCTCGCTATTCTAATTGGTGTGCTATCCTGTTTTACATCACTCACGGGCAATTCCTGTCAGGTCCTGTCACTAATTATGGTTCCTTTTTAATTGTCTCGTCTTACGTCCTTAGTGTCATGTCTTGTAAATGTCAATATATGTGTACATATGGAAATAAAATTTTTCTAAATATCATGCTTCCTTCTGCCGCCTGCACGTGGCAGCAAGTATGACTTAGCTCGGCATGCTGCAACATTGCTTTTGGGTGACATTAATACTGATTATCCATGTTAATTGCCATTAATTAGCGACATGACTGCATCATGACTTGCATTACTCCTGACGTCATATGACTGGTGTCGTCAGATACCTATAGTGACGTTACAGGGGACCAACTTTCGGTGTCAACATAGCCATACATTGCTTTCGCATTTATAATTTCGACCACCTGGTGATCTTTAACGTGCACTGACATCGCACAGCACACGAGCGCCTTTTGGTTTCGATTCCGTCAAAACGAGGCGTCCGCGGTCGAGTTCGAACCCGGGTACTGCGGCTCAGTGGACGAGGGCCTTAATCACTGAGTCACCAAGGCGGGTAGGTGGTCGGCGCAGCGGTGAAACGGGAGGTAACTACTGCAACAAGTCACGTTGTACGATGTCACATCCACAGCTCCGGCGAGCCTCCAGTTAGAAGTGAAATCCAGGCGTCATTTCACCTTAGCCTATGAAGGCGGCACAGTGGGGGCCGCCGCCACTATCCGTACTAATTCGCCTGCAGAAGAGGAAGGAGCCGCCATCGCACTTGCTCTGGCCCACTCCACCATTGACAAAAACGTAACCGAAATTTGCACAGATTCCCAGGCCGCGTACCGCCATTACCTAAAGGGCGTGGCGACGCCGGCAACACATCGTATTCTTGCCACAGTCACCCCTCTCGACCGAACGGTTACTCTGTCGTGGGTCCCTGGGCATGCCTCGATCCCCGGTAATGAGCGCGTTCATGCGCTGGCCCGAGAACTCTCCTCCCGGACCCCGGATGATCAGGCACCCAACCCTGCGAAAGAGGCTACGTCGGTCCTGTATACATATCATCAAATTACAACATTATACAAACTCAGCCGCATGACACTGCCACCACCCCACAGTACCTTGTCGCCCTCATCCAGCGCCACATGGCGACAATTACAGACAGGCTGTTTTATTTCCCCCCACCGTCTCTCATGCTTTCACCCCACCTTTCCACCTGATTGTACGACCTGTGGCGTGCCCAGATCTACACTTTTCCACTACCTTTGGGAATGTCCTTCCCCAAAGGCAGTACTCCCCATCCCCAATCCGACTCATTCTTCCTGGGAGGCTGCTTTACGGACCGCTCAGCCCGCCGGCCAGAAATGGCTGGTGGATCGGGCTTTACGTGAAGCGCAAGCCCGTGGGCTCCTGGACCAGTAGGGGACCACCCTGGAAGATTTTTTTTTTTGTAATAAAGTTGTTTCCATCCATCCATCCACCTTCAGCATTTGCATGCAAGAAGGGGAGCTTTTCGCTCCAAAAACATTTACTGCACGAACTTTATTCCTTGACAAAAGATGACAGAGACTGAAAAGTGGCGGCGACGGGGAAAACAAAGACAACCTGATGCTTACGAGGAAAAAAAATTCAGGGTGGCGTTTTGTTGATCTAAAGTGTGGTGAGGTGAAAGTTTTAAGCGCGGTGTTGCTGCTTGCGTCATTGATGTGTGGTTAAGATGTTAAGCTTCACTTCCAAGAGTGGAACGCGACAGCGTATTGCAACGCTGCCAGGGAGTACACAGAATGCCATCGCGCGTTCGGCTCTAGGCCATGCTCGACAGTAAATTAGTTTTTGAGGAAAGGAAATGTATCTGAATCGCATATCTCGGGGGACACCTGAACATCGCCGTAACGGGAAGAGAGGAAGATAGGAGTGAACGAAGACACCGTATTCATTAGACGCGCCTTTGTTCATGCGTAACCATCGAGCTGGCACGGGGGAGTGGTTAGCGTGCTCGTCTCGCACTCCGGAGACCCTGGTTCGATTCCCCAACTCGACTAATATCCTACTGGGTTTCATTTATCTGTTTTACTTCGAGCATCACTATACCATCTCTTTAATTGGTTGTATGGTTTCTAGCCAAAGTACAATTGGCCTGTTTTAAATTCGCGCACTGTGGCGTCACGACCATTTCGACCAATTGAAAAGCGTGAAATTTGTGTCGTCAACTCCTGCTTACAAGGACGAGGCATTAAGCTTCCGCCTTACAATAGAAGCGACAGCGGAGCGCGGTCAGTGTGACGTTGAAAAGGGAATGTTAATAATGTGGACTGGTGAGGTAGTTGGTTCATGATTGTATAACTGAGCCGCAGAAAAGAAAATTGGCAGAGGCTCAGCTTGGTTAAGCCCGGAAATTGCGAAAGCAACTTCTTCCGTTTCTTCAGCCCGCCGTCGTGTCCGAGCTTGAGCGAATCGTTGCAGCCTTGTCTTGTGCATGTCGGACGACACGGCCTGGCTGAAACGCACAGCGTGGTTACGCCGGGACGACTGCGATTGTTGTTGTTGTGACTGAGAGAAGAATGAAGAGGAAATTGCACGGGCCTGCTACTGGCTCGAGCCAAGCCACCACCGCTGCCACGTGCAGATAGAGGAGAGTTAAAAGATCAGAGGAAAGAGAAAAAGGAAAGAAAAGACGCGCGTCGCAGCAACAACTGCGTCCGCCGGAGCGGACGCTGCTCAAAAAGAAGCGGCCGAAGCCGCGCTCGCCGAAGCGAGAACAGATACGAGCCGGGTCGGAGCCCGATATATCTGCGTCTGGAGTGACGTCATCATAGCGAGTGCCTCCTCGCGGCAGCGGCGCGCAGCTGCTGCTCAGCGCACCGTGGTTACGCTGGGACGACCGCGACGAGACGAGTTGTGGCTCTGTCTCTCTCCGTCTGGCGTGACGTCACAGCGGAGGTCATGCTAAAGGTCAAACGTGGTTACACCGCCGGGACGACGCTGAAGGGCTGAAACTGCGAGCAGGATTGCTTTCGCAATAAAACAAGGACGTCGAAGAAACATAGAGACGAGGACGATGCTGCTGATGGAAAAGTGACCTGGCACACACTCTAAAAAAAAAAGGTAGTTGAGGTTACTACATTTTAGGGTAGTAACGACTGTCACATATATGACTACCTAGGTAGTAACTGTACGTAGTAACTGCAAGGTAGTAACGTTTACTACCTCTCAGTAACTGTACGTAGTAACTGCGAGGTAGTAACATTTACTACCTCTCGAGAGAAAACACCTTAAGAAATAATCTAATGACTTTTGACATTAGAATCGTATGCATATAAGATAGTAATAGTGCAAAATAAGAGCAAAAAAAAACTAGAGCAAAAACAAAAAAGAAAAAAAAATCGCTGCTTTCAGGAGGATTCGAACCGCAGACCTTTGACTTTCTATGCTGAAGTCGTTTCTATAATTTCTATCCTACCACGCTAACCACTACGCCACGCCACCAGACGTTAACAGTCAACTTATGTGCCGTGATATGTGCAGCCACAGTTGTTTCTTCTTTTCATTGCGTGTAAATGTAGCAATCCATGGTAAAACAGCTTCTGTTCTGTTTAGTTTTTGGCGGGAATGCTATATATGTACACATGTGCGTAATAAATTGTCAGTTGAAAGTCAGCGCTCGTGTTGTCGTGTTTGTTCCGTCCTCGTGTTTTTTCCGCGCTGTTTTACCATGGATAGTAATAACCAACTTGCCCACCTTTCTGTACTTCTAAATGTAGCAGCAGCATCAACATTCTCGCACGGCACAACAATGTTGTTGAGAAGGACCTTTCAGTGGCTGATGACCAATGACATAAGGAAATCTTCTGTGTTAACGAAAAAGAGTCTCTGCTGAGTTTTTATTGTCGAAAGACATGAATACCTGACTTCGTGGTGACTTTCTAATGTGTCACAAGGAGTGCATGAACATGACATCAGAAACTCAACGCCCATTTTTGTGCATCTTGTAGTAAACCAGAAGGAAAAATGAGCACAAGTCAGGCACAATAGCTTGGGGTTGGTGAAAAAGTGCAATTAAGAAATCAAACTAAAGAGTGGAACACATACGCGCTGCGTATATTGTATTGAAAACAAAAAACAGCACTGGCAATTTTGTTAGATTTGCTGCCAATTAGGAAACCCTTTTCATTATATAAAAACATGGGGCATTGAGTAGCAATGTCACCGGGAATGTTAGTATACGTACATGTGCATATTCCGATCATCGATTTCCAGATCAAGGTAGTAATGGACACTACCAGGGTTATAATGAGGTAGTACAAGTGTAGTAACTGCCAAAAAAACGTAGTAACAGCAGAAGTTACTACCTTGTTACTACTTAATTTTCTTTCGAGTAGTAACAAGGTCGTAGCAACATAGTACATAGGTAGTAGGGGTTAAAAAAAGGTTGTAACAGCAGCCGTTACTACGTTTTCACTACCTTTTTTTCTAAGAGTATAGCGGGAAGACGGATAGTGTCGGATGAGCAAGCACACGCGATTCCACAACAGATGGAGGGTTCGAGGACATCAGCGAGATAGAAGCGAGAGAGCGCAATTGGGATTTTGGGAAGAAAACAATACAGGCTACTCTAAAGGCTGAGCAGTGAAGAAATGAGGTCTCTCTTGATTTCCTTTTTCTTCTTTCTGCTCGTTTTCTTCGGAGAAATAAAAAACAATAAAATTAAAAAGGAGCAAAATAAATAGAAAACAAAATATGAAAAATAAAAAATCTCTGCCTCTCCCGTAACCGAGAGTAGAGTAAGCATGAAATGTTTACGGGCCTAATGTCATCTCGGTGGACACCCGAACCGCACCGTACAGGAAGGGAGGAACGCCACCACCCGTTCAGCGCGATGCCTTGCCATTTGAACGCAAGGTTTTTTGAGGAAAGGAAATGGCGCAGTAATTCTCTGCCATCTCGGTGGACACCCGAACCGCACCGTAATGGAAGGGAGGAACGCTACCACCCGTTCGGCGCGATGCCTTGCCCTTTGAACGCAGCGCTTCTCCCCCGGGCCCCTGTGCGCCTGCGCGGCTTTGCTTCGATGCGCGAAGCCCCTAAGAGATCACGTATGACAACGAAGTGTATCGTGGCATTTATGTGCTTTTTGCACGCGTTATTAGAAATCGGAAATTATAATTCCGTGCATTATCAAACGCACAGCGACTGATATCTTGATAAACATTGAGAAGGCACTGGCAGCAGTTATTTTTTGTGACTCCTTTGGAGACCAACCGGCGCTTGCATGCCGGTCGCGTAGGAGGGCTTACAGAGTCTCGTTAAATCTCGTTAAGTCTCGTACGGTGCCCGGATGTTCTCGTTTCAGAGCCCGGATGACTGGATATCAGTGCCCGGATGAGTGGATTTCAATGCCCGGATGAGTGGATTTCAGTGCCCGGATGATGGCTCTCGGTCTCGGCGTGACGTCACCACAGTGCCGACAACGGGGGCTAAAAGCATTTCATGCTTAAAAAAAAAGCGATCCCCATCACTGGCTCTCAAGAAGAAGGAGCGAGTAGGCCGGACATTTTCTGGGGAACTACACGGGTATTCCGCTTTCTGTTCCGTTCATTGCAGGAATTAACATGCTTGCGGACCCAGCGTTCTCCCCTACTGTTACCCTTTCCATTGTAGACCTGTCGAGGTATCTGAGGAACAATTCGTCATTCATCACGCCCAAAAAACAAACTGAAAGACCATGGAATGTACTATCAGCGTCAAATGAAACGCGAACAAAACACCTGAAACGCAAGCACAAAAAATCAAGCATATTAGAGGCTGGAGACGAAATACAGGCGTGGGCTATTAACATTTGAGAAGAGCGGTCTTTTCGGCTTCGATGGGAAAATCAATTGCTCATGTATTTTGCATCCCTAGTATAATATCTGCGAGGTGTGCTGTTCGCGTTTCAGTTGGCGTGTTCGCGTTTCAATTGACGCTGATAGTACGGCCGCGGCCGCTTGATGCATTTCTACAGCTCATGGTGTGGGCCGGTGCACGCCTCGGCCTTGACTGCGTGGAACTCGGTTCTGCGACGTGTTTAAGCCGTGTTTGTTGGGGCGCCCGTGCGTGAGTTCGTGAATAGTTAGTTGCTCTGGGACTCCGTTCCTTCACTGCTGGCTCTCGCGCACGGCCCTCAGCTTTAGCAGTAGAATGGTGAAAGGGACGGCGTCGCCGACTGGCACAAAACCGAGAACCGTCGCTGTGGCTGACCTGTAATAGGAAGAGAAGGGGGCGCCGTTGGGATGTGGGAGATGGGGAGGAAGAAGAGCAACTCCGAAGCAATCTAAGAGGCGGCCGCTCTGAAAGACGACCACTCTCGCTGGAACCTGAGTTGCAGTTCCATTGGGGAGGACGCATTGCAGAGCCCCTGGTTTTCTCTGGAGCTTGATCCCTTCCTCGGTTTGGTTCCTTTTCCATTCCCGCTCTTCGTGACTCCCTCGAGGGACCTGCTTCTCCTCGCAACTATTTTATATTAGGTGGACAGTCGCTTGAATGAATGCGCACAAGGGCAGATCTACGTAGCGTCGTCTACAGACGATATCGATACGCACCCCATCACTCCTCACGTACATTTATCGAGATCTTTACAACCCAAACTGTTAACACTGTGGCCAACGAGCCACCTACGACCACACCCTATGAGACTGCAAAATAGAGCCACCTCCGGGTGATCTAGTTACCCCTCCTTCTCTCGAGCGGTGGGAGACCATGCTGGCTAGGTCTAACCCCAGAGAGAGAGAGAGAGAGAAACAACTTTATTGCCATAGATGGGCGGGATTTAGGGCAGGTGGGCTTGGTGTGGCCCCCAGGTGGGGGCGACTTCCTGGGCCCACGAAATGAGTGCCAGTTGGATGCTCTTGTCTGGCCTTCTGAGGAGTTGGTTCCATCCGTCTTCGGAGGGAGCTGGCAGTAAGATTCGAGGGGGCGGATTTCCCGCGCAACCCCAGATTGCGCGGGATGAGTGAAAGTCTAGAATGAGTGAAAGTCTAGAATGGCTAAGGATGGAGTGTGTCTGCAACCTGCGGAGCAAGGTGGCTTGCGCTCGATTCAAGTCGGGGTGTGGAGGCGGGAACTGGCGTCTCATCTCTCTGTAGAGGTTGGTAATTTCGGCAAAGGTCTGGGGAGCCTCGGCAAGAGCGTCTGGGTCCGTGGGGCCGGCCGCCCGGTTGGTTAGTCCTCGGGCTAGTCGGTCGACCCCTTCGTTTCCAGAGTTTCCCGCGTGGGCGGGTACCCAGACCAGATTGATCTTATGGTCGGGAGTGCAGCCGCGAAGGATGCGTGCAGCGGGGTGGCAGATAAAACCTGCCGAGTAATTTTGTATCGTTCTTTTGGAGTCGCTGAGGACTGTGCGCGTACGTGGGTCAGCGATGGCCAGCGCGATGGCGGTTTCTTCTGCCGCTGTCGGAGAGTGAGCTACTACTGTGGCGGCGGTGACGATAGTAGATTGTGGCGTGGTTGCACAAGCCACGTATGTGTTTGCACTTTGCCGTGCAGCATCTACGTATATTGCGTGTTCGTCGGCAAGGTATGTGGCGTCTAGTGCTTGGGCTTTCAGCTGACGGCGCGTATCATGGTGGCCAGGTAGCATGTTTTTGGTGATTGGTTTTATAACTAGGCGGCTATAGACCCCTATCGGAAAACCCCAAAACGGAAGTTTTTGCGGTGGAGTGGGCTGACAAAGTCGTCGAGGACTGCGTACTCTCGACCACTTAACGCAGCATCTTACCAAGCTCTTTCAGGCGAATGAAATGTCTTACAATCAGTCAACTGTAATTCTAGTGTAAATCGTCGGTGTTGTTATATTTTGTTTTTGCTAGGTGCCTTCTTTGGTGAGTTCGCTACTCCTTCCTACTTTTACTTCATTGCG
Source organism: Amblyomma mixtum (assembly GCF_055824585.1). Lineage (NCBI taxonomy): Eukaryota > Metazoa > Arthropoda > Arachnida > Ixodida > Ixodidae > Amblyomma > Amblyomma mixtum. The sequence goes on along the minus strand of NC_143019.1, from coordinate 45,183,311 downwards.
GTTGTCTTCGATCACTCCCCAGTACGTAACGGCCATTTTCCAGTAGTGCAGTTTAGTGACGCGATTGAAGCGAACTACGAATCTCACTGCCACTATGCGGAGGAACTGAGTCCTGACTAAAATAATTTAGAAATTAACATTTCTTGTGAGTTCCTTTGAAGCGAAAAATTGAAGATCATGCCCGCGATGCAGCTCACAGAGAGAATTTCTGCATGGTGGAACTAGATCCATGTGAACCAGCATCTCCATCACTGTCAACAAAAAAAGATATAAATGTCGAAATGAAACAGAAAACTGAAGTTAAAAGTTCAAATAAACCAAAGAAATACAAAAACTGTGCGGCGACGGCGGCGGCTACGGTACAGATATTTTTTTCGCTTCTGGTGTCTGCTTCTTCAACTGTGTTACAGTATTGAATAAAAACAAACAAAAATGCGACAAACAAATCTTTCAATACAACTGCAACAAATCTTGCTTAACAAAAGACCTCCATAAGACGAGTCGCATGAAAACCAAAGACAATGCACACTTGTGCCATCGCTAAATTATAGTGATGCAACACTTCCCAACACCATGTCAGAAGAATCAGTGCTGTAGCATTGCGCGTATGAAAGAACGCGGGCCACTTTATATGCGTCTTACTGTGATGTTGCTTTTTTCCCGTATAAAGCGTGTTTCGCCTCATTAGTGGATGCCTTTCTCACTGGACGCCTTTCTTCACTCAGAATCATCGGAAAGGTGGCGTTGAAAGGGATAATTAAGCCACGTGTCAGACCGGAAACGGGTTTAGTTCCCTTCCCTACGGCGCGGTTCAGGTGCCCACCGAGATACGTAAGACAGATACTGCGCATTTCCTTTCCTCAAAAACCAATTTACCAATGACGCCATCCCCCGGCGCCTGCTTCTAGCACCGAATCTACCCTTTTTTTTTACCGTCTATCTAGACACCCTTCCTTTGAAGCCACTCTCTTCTCTATCCATTCCTTCTCTCCCTCATCGAAAGTTTTCTCTCATCATCGATCCAGGACTCTTGCTTTCTTCCCCCAGCCAAATGCCGGCAGCAGGAGATGGAAGGCTACCCCGCGATGTCGAGCAGCGGCGGAAGATTGGAAGCCGAAACTAGAGTGATAATAAATGAACCCAAACCTCCGTCGCCTCAACTCCCAGACCCGCACCGTACTCTTCACTTCCTACCAACTTGAGTTTCTTTGTAAATAGTTCGCGATCAACAGGCCTTTCGATAAAAAGTTGGGAGCTGTGACGGCATAGAATCCTTTCTTCCATCGGTTCGGTAATTAAACGAGCCAGGCCGAAGCGGTGAACAGAAATGCGAGGATCGGGGGAAAAAAATGGGCTTGGAAGGCGAAGAATAAAAAAAAAAACGGGAAAAATATTGGTATTCATAAACGCTCATAGTCAGCAAAAGAAAAAGAAGCCGCGGCTGTAAATTACGGTGGAATCGGTTTTCCCATATGCAATCTCCGTATATGTTTTGTGTCTGGAGCCTTTGAGATATTACCTTTTATCGTTCTATTTCTCTGAGTGTTTCTTTTCAGAACTGCTACCGGTTCTGATCGCCTGCAATCTTTTACTGAGAAAGAGTAATCACTAAATGTATGCTCTTTTAAACATAGAGTAAAATGTTCTTTCTACTGTTTCCATTTTTTGTTTTTGATTCTTCCTTTCATTATATAATGCGTATTTAGAACTGAGAGAACTCTTGAAAAAGAGAATTACAGCTAGGGAGCGATCGAGCGGAAAGGAAATAGAATGAGTGGGGACCATCGCTTTGATTCCAGCGCCTCCCCACGGCAGTCACTTGAAGTACTTTCTTTGGGATGTCGCTGTTATTCCGCTTCTGTTTATTCCTACGACAACACATTCAAAGTGCCAAAACAAACGGTGAGGGAAATGATTTTGGATATTCCCCCTCAACCCCTTTCTATAATACTTCTCAAACAGCAGCCTTGCCCCGTGGTTCGGGGATAGAAGGTAACGCTTACGAAACAGAGTAAAGAAAGGACCACAAAGACGCACAAAACAGTTATTATGCGCTATTGGAAGCAAAGGCTAAAGATGGAGGAAGGAACCGGGAAAGTAAAAAAATGTACCGACAAAATCAGATGAGCTCGAAAGACATGGGCGGAAAGGCAACAATATAGACCTCTCTGGGAGGGCCGGTTGACACTTTTGGTAAATTCCTCTTTTTGTCCATCTGTCTTCCGAACCGTTATCTCCGGTGAAGAATGAAGTATACACACACTCATCTAGGGAAGAAACTTCGACGGAAAGGAATCAAGAGGCCCGGCCGAGTAAGCAAGTCTCGCACAATACGTAGTGGGGAGTGAAAGAAAAAAATATGGGTTTCCGAACAGGACCCCTTCCCTTTGTTTTCCACCATGTCATTTCCTGTTCGCTTAATCGTTTCCGTGGCCCGGAAAGTCGGCTCACTACAGCAATACCCTCTTCATTTTCATCCAATTCTTAGGGTTAAGCGTGGGCGGCCAACACCGAAGATCTAGCAGCGACTTCATTGACTACTGGTAAGTGCAGAACGAGTTTCAGCCCGGTTGGCAAAGGGATTGCTAAAGTGTGCGCTAAAGCCAGCCGCTCCCCTTCTGGTGGTAGTCAGTGTCCAACTACTTCTATGCACGCCCTCTACCGGCGCCTCTCCGCCACCCCGCGTACTCCTACTGCCTGTCCTGTAAGCGTTCCCACCGGCATCTCTCCCTCCGCTTTAGAAGCGGCCAGTTTTGATAAATGTAACATCCAGGCTATATATTGTAGGGTCGCCCCGGGAGCCGGTCTGTCGGCCCCGTGCGGGTATCACCTTGGCAGAGGCAAACGAAATGGCTCGACAGCTGTAGAACAGATGATGAAGCGAGAAATGAAATAAGAAGGAAAATCTGGTTCAAACTCCAGCCATGCAGTCATTAACTATAACTAGATTCTTTATAATTTTCTTGCCTTTAGAGAAGGGTCTAATATTGCACCTGTGTGCTCTGTTTGGTTGAGTTGGTTTGAAGTCCATCAGTTAGAAAAACAGGCTGCGGAAAAGTGCTGAATTGAGGTTTCTTAACTGTTGACCAAACTAAACGCTTCTTAGTGCTCCCTAACCGTGTACTGACGCTCTCATTCTTCGATGGTGTCTCGCTGTAATGAGCGCCTTGGAGAATCGCTTACGATGATTGCAGCATGCTCCAGCTGAGCGTCAGAAATATCGAGAAACTTCAAAGTGGTTAAAAATTATGTGGTTAAAAATTTGACCTGTGCATTGCAGAACGCAAGCAGGAGACTGCTCATGAACTGGGAGCCCAAGCCTGCACGCACTACCGTTATCTGCCGCAATATCTACACCGCCATCTATTGTGCGCGCTCACAAACTGTGCTCTCAATAAAGCCAGCGCGGATAGCCGACATAAGTGTCACAGCGTATACAGTAAACGGTGTGAAGATAGAACGGAAGACCGAAAAAAAAGCAGCGCCAAGCTGAAAGTAAAGTAAGAGTAAGGGGAAAAAAATGGCGTGAAGCTCCGCAGCGTTCCTTGCCTGTTCGGCTCGCCGGCCGGTTGTCGCTCGATCAAAAGTTTAATTGTGGCGGCGTTGGCATAGATAGCTTCTTCTTTTTTTTGTCCGTTCTGGGGAAAAGCGTAGTGCAAGTGTTGACAAAAAGATAAAATCATAAAAACTTTTTACGCACACTCAAAAAATATCAAGCTTTAAGTAGCGGTTTGAATGCACAGCAGAAAACAAAGCTTGACTGAAAATAGTAACGGTGGAAACAAAGGAAAACGAAACAGCGTCAGAATGAAGAAAAGTTTGAGTTAACGCTGAGGCAGTGGCACAGAAAATGCGGATGGGTGGCTTTCGGTCCAATCAGAGGTGAGGCTAATGAAGGTTAATGAACGCAGTGCGGTCGTGGTCGTCGGTCGCTTTCGCTTCATCGTTGCCGCCGCGCTGTTGCTTCGGAATCTCGGGCGCGGCTGCCGCCGTTCCTGGCACACAGTATTATTTGTGCCACACACTGCATACTAAGTAGGCATTTATCACAAATGTGGCGCAACGAGAAGACGCTTGAGAAAGGGATGGACCGGCAAGCATTGTTCTCTTTTTTGGATATCTTCGTTCTTCAGTGACCTGAGCATTTATCTTGTTCACTCGAGCTATTTTTTTTGTTCTTTAGCAACAACAACTAGGACGCGTCTTTGGCTCATCTATTATTACAGCACCCTACGGTCGCTCTGTGGCTTCGGCACTTGGCTGCTGTTGCCAAGGTCGCGAGTTCGATCACGGCCGCGAAGCCAGTATTTCGCTGGAGGCGAAATATAAAGACGGCCGTGTGCTTTGCGATGCCGGCGCACGATAGAAAACCCCAGGTGATAAAAATAAATCCGTATCCCTCCACTAAAGGGTTCACCACAGCACACCGATATGTGTCACTTTGGAACGTTAAAAAACAACGGTGTTAATTTTTTCTCAAAAATGTTCAAGGGAAAGCTGTATTTCTGAGAAAGCTGTAACGCTTTGATTTGTAGCCGTCATCAAAAAGAACGATATCTTCGGCTTGAGCCAGCCTTTTCAGAGGATGTTTCTTGAGCTGTCCTAACCATTTACTGCACCAATTATAACCTAATCCACTAGTTTTCAATTTTGCCTTATACCTCGCAAAGCTAAAAAAAAGAGCAGTGGATCTTGCAGAGACCTTCACATGAACGTGCGATTTATATTTACGCTTTAGGTGTTTTATTTTCCCAAAATCTAGTCTACTCTGTTTACATGATGGATTTCAGCCTGCATAATGCCGTCAGCGCCCTGGAAGGGTGCCTGGACAGATCATAAAGTACGTACGTGTTTCGCGTTCTTTTCCTTTTCAGGTAGAAATCCTTCTGCATTAAACATCCCCGCTGTCGTTAAAAACAGTGCCGAAACCTAATGCTGTGCACGGTTTGCTCACGTTTTATATTCAAGAGAATTTGACGCTCGCATGCGGCCGCTAGGTTTTTCAAGGACACACAGCCATACAAATTCCCTCGCCGATCGTTCGTTGCTTTAAAGCCACTTATAATACGCGTGAAGCTTTTTGCGATGTCTGTACAGCCACGATAAGGCCAGCGCCGCCAGCGACCGAAGCGCCCCCCAACGGCTCGTCAAGAAGACTCGCTCCTGGTTCGGCCTATCTTGAATTACAAACTGAGCAACTTTCTTCTGAAGCGGACCGCTGTAAAAAGGACTATGTAACTAAAACACAGAACCCTCTCTATTGCTGATATCACATCCCATTATCAGCGTGTATTCGTGAAGAAGAAGGCGCGCTACTCTCGCGTTCCTGGAACAAGGCGTCTGTATGCTTTACACAGCTTACTGACTTTCGATCCGATCGAACTAATAGCCGCTGTGGCCGATCTTGTCCTATAGAGAGAGGCCGACCAAGGCGAACCGACGAAGCAGGCAGTGAAAAATGAAGCTACGGAGGAAGGAAAACGCGTGGACGCAAGCTGCACGCCATAAACTTGTGGGCTGTGCTACACTTTGTTTCTTGCGCCGGCGTGCGATCACAGCGTAAACCACTCGCATTAGACCACTTTCGGGCATATAGGTTGTGTTATGAACGACTTGAACTGCTGGCGGCTGGCAGATTTCACGCAGCTGGGGACCCCTCGATCAAGGCGGCTAGACGGGTTACAAACGTGCACTGCGCGCGAGCGGAACCCATCGGAAAGAAAATGAGTGAGACGCATCTGAACAGCGAAGATGCCCCAGAGGTTTGACCAGCTTACGAGAGCTTCAACACTAAGGAGTGGCTTTGCTTCCAAAAACAATTTTGCTAACGAGAAGTTACTTCTCATATAAAACAACTATAGGGACTTAGAGTCGACTTTACTGAAAAAAAAAAGAAAAGAACTTTGAGAAACGTAGGATGCGTAAAAGCTACAGAGAATGTTTGCCACATCCTAATCAGTGCGAAAGCACTAATTTTTTGTTAAGTAGAAGATGATGAGCTGGAAGTGCCGCGGAATGGGGTGCTCGCGCTATTCTAGCTCGAGTCAGAAGCACCGGCAAAAGACGAGGTTAATTGGAGAGACGTGTGAAAGGCATTTGCCCTGCAGTGAGTGTAGTCTGGCTGGTGATGATGATGATGAGAACCACCGGACTTGTGCCACGTAGAAGACGACGAAGAGTGGGCAGTGCCAAGGACGGAGCGCTCTTCCTGGACGAAGACACAAGGGATGATTTCCCTCGGGTTTGGTACCCGTCGGATTAATGATTAAGCACTAATAAAGGAGAAATGCAGCTTGAACTGCACGTCTCACGCCGCTGCGCCAGGGATGTCTCTTCGCAATGCGCCGAACTGCCAGAAGGCTATGGGTGAAATGTGAGTGGGACATTTTCTTAAATTTGAGCAGAATACCTGACTGCCTTCCCCAGATCTCCACAAATATGCGGGATATGCATGGGTGAAAATTATTCGCTGAAACGGCGACGCAGTTAACACCAGATAAAATCTGCGCAGCTATGGCTGGAAACGAGCAAGTTTATATCATAGTACGACTCAAACATTCTGACATCCGGCGAAGAGCACCAACAGGCGGAATGGACGGAATCTGCGCAACATTCCGTCGCATCGCCACATCAGCCAGCGAGGCAGCCCGATTCAAATACTTTAAACAAAGACGGGTAAGTCTATGTTACAATATGTCGAGCAGGACGGTCTTGTGGACGAAGCCCCACAGGGAGCAACGCTCTTTCGTAGCGAAAGCTACTCTACTGTAGCTGCGACCCATTTCGCCGTGAGCCTCCGAATGACCTTGAAACGAACTTGAGATAAGCCATTGTTGCACATCGCCTTATCATTTGTGGTCCACCTTGGTGCTGCACCACTTGACCTTTGACCTTGACATGTGACCTTGGCGTCGACCTCGTTGACGCTGACATGTGACGTTGACGTTGACCTTTGGCCTTTCAAGTTGTCGGTAGCGGGTGGTAAGAAGCCACGTGGTAATCGCGTGGTGTCACCTGATTCAATTCACAGTTGTGACGTCATGGTATGAGGTATATAAAACGGAGCTGAGCGCTCTGCTTTCGCTATGTGAAAACTCGGTTCGGCAGTCATTAACCACATGGTTTTTTTTTTTTTTGCGGAGCGCCTGGCCGTGCGCGGCATGTAACGCGTCTTCACCGTGCCTCGTATTTCGGCTGCATTCATTCTGAAAGCAATCTTTCGCTCCGGGAGTCAGCACAGAGTGCCACTGTACCCCTCCAAAAAAAAAAAAAAAATTCTCTCGAGACTCACTGTGAAAAGCTTGAGAATAAAAGAAATGCGGTTGGAGTCTCGGCTCGCAAATAGGTACCGCTTCGTATTACATTTCATAGTGCCATGCTTGCAGGCACGTGCCACCCTGTGCACTCGAGCTGCGGAAAGCTCGGTCGCCAGATGCGACCATTTCAATAACGTGCAATTTCGCTAATGTAGTCCTTCCGCCCTGCTGAAAGGAAGGGCACTGAAAAGCTGAAATGGGACGCCCTGCAGAGCGAGGCAAATGCACACTGGAATTCTGTAGAGGAAATATGATGTCGGGCCCTCGCGCTACCTGTACTATCAGGAATAAAGGAAACGCGAACGAGAGAATGCAGCAGTGAACAGCAAAATAAGCTCTTACCCACGAGAAGCTCAATACTAGGTCAGCTTATTTTAACTACTGAGGTGCGCAGACTATTCTTCAGAACTTATAATCAACCTAGCTTATATTTCCATTCCAGGAGATAATAAGTGGTTTTTTGTGTTGCTATCTGTTTTCTTGTTGGCGTTTCATTCTTTGCGGATAGTACAGGCGCGGCCATAAGTAAATGGAGCACGCTATTGCGTTCGAAGAGCAATCACGCTTTCTCCATTGCTAATGAAGAAGCGTGTCTCCCCTGTCACCCTCTCTCTCCTCCACTCCACCAAACTTCAACTCCGCCCGATCCAATTGATCTGGGTCCCTGCGCACTCGTCGCATCCAGGCAACGAGGCGGCCCACAATTATGCCCGAGGATTCGGCGACCGGGTTGTGGTGTCGCCCGTCCTGCGGACGGCGAGAGATCGTATGGTCACATTTCATGACATAACCATGCACTACCGCTTAGGTAGACTTCTATATCCCCCCGCACATAGTTCTCTCACCAAACCCCAAGAAGTTGCGTGGAGGCAATTCCAAACGAACACCTTCCCCAACCCCGCGATATATGCCCGCATATACCCTGGGGTCTACTCCCCTTCCTGTCAAATGTGTGGCCAACATGCCACTCTATCCCACATACTCTGGGCTTGCCCTCGGGACTACCCCCCTAGAGGCTTGCAGCTCTCGAATCCAGACCAGTTGGAGGCCGCATTGCTCAGCTCCGACTCGGACACACAGATCCGGGTTGTGACAAGAGCCCTGGAAGTCGCCGAACGCCACGGGCTCATGGCCACTTGATGGGGCTATAACCCCAGACCGTCAGATACATCTGTCGACGAAAATAAAGTTTATCCTCCTCCTCCTCCTTGTCTACAAGAAAGCCCACCAACCTCCGCTACCAGCATGCGAGCACCACTGCTGGAAATTTCAATTAGGTGACGCGTGAAGAATACTAGAAGACAGTTGCGTGCTCCGTTTACTTTTGTCCGCGCCTGTACGTGGGTAAGCCTAGATAATAATTACAGATTTGCACACATCCGATGAACAACATTAATTTTTCACTTTCTAGTACTATTGGCTTTAGGCTTGCCAACGTACTCGGGGGGGGGGGGGGGGGGGGGGGGGGGGGGCTTGTAATATGAGGGGGGACTTGAGTCGATGAGGTTTTTATGCTTAGCGTGGCAGACACGTTAAAATGTTTCCATAACTTTCAGGCAGGTTGTTTCGTGCATTGGCGAATGGTTTCAATAATTACACCTGTGTCTTCGAACGAGCACTATTCTCATCATTCTGGGTTCATTTAGTCGAAGTAGAACATTAGGTCTTAAGCAATGTGCAGAGCAACGTTCGAAACCTCAGTTGCTTTAAAAGCCAAATTACTCGCCGGTCTCCAGCAAAAGGCAACCAAGTGCTAAAGGCTTACGTGGCAGACGATCAGAAAATTACATTTAATCATCATCATCAAAACAAACACATCAGTTAAGTTTAATGCGGAATAAATGCATCTTCGAATAACCTCTCGTTTTTGGATTCCGAACCGGTCGACGACAACCAATGGACTCAAATTTCTTGAGCCGATCGCTCTGACTGATTTGATGCTGCCTTGGACTATACGTTCATTCTATTAATATTAGGAGTACAAATAGATTGCAGCATTACTTCTCCCTACGACATTCCACTCTTTATCGCATTTTAAGTTGTAATATCAGCGGCTGCCTTTTGTTCTCTAATCCACTCCGCTCTCTTTATGTGCTGTCGTGGTCAAAAATAAAAGACCCCCCCCCCCCTGACCCAGTGTTCCGAAGCTTGTCGCTCTGCATGATAGCGCCACCTGACGAAGCCCTCCTGCTCTCAATAGGGCTTCGCACGCAGGGGCTAGTCTCCACAGCATGAGGGCTTCGTCTGGTGGCGCTACCATGCCCATGCAAAGCGACAAGCTCCGGAACACTGGGTTGGGGGGGGGGGTCTCTCACTTTTGTCCACGACTGTACCTTAGAGCTACGTCTATCACACTCATCAGAGAGAAACAACGACGAAGATGGACGGCAGGGATATTAATCGTTTTTGAGGCAACAACAACAACAACCACAAGGGTTGTCTGGTTGGCGATCCTGCACTGCAGTGCAAGAATGAAGCATTGCAATGAAAAATAGGGAAGAGGGAAGTGCACAGTCACAATCAGTTTCGCAATGCCGGTGCCCTCAGGTATCTAACCATTGCCTTGTAGGCCATGAAGTCTGTCGACTACTGTGGCCATGGTCCGAGGATCACCGGGAATGACGACGCATGCATGTCATTTTTTTGCCCTTTTTATGAGTTCCATTTAATCTTTCTATACAAAGCAACTTTTTTTCGTTCCGACCTCGCTGTAAGAGAAAAATTTAAATTCTGAGAATATTTAAGGAGCCTATTCAGTTCGACACCCGTTCCCTGTCACCCTCACTCATTTTCTAACGCACTCGCAATCTCCCCCTAAGCAGTGCTACCGAGGAAGCACAAACTGAAGATTTTGAAATAATCACGTCTTCAGCAACTTCTGGCAACACACCGATCACCCTTGCATCAATGACCTTTGCATTAAAAGGAACATCGAGTGATCAACTTGCACCAGCCCTCTTTTTCCGCCCATTTCTCCGTAACCCAAGCACCAGACTGTAAGGCCACCTACAAAGACCCCAAACCCCGAGAGTAATCTAGTTCATCAGGTGCGGGAGAACAAAAGATGAACCACGCTCAGAAAACGCCAAAGGAAAGCGCTCTGCCTAGCCAGAGCACAGCCAGCGTACACGCGCCCCCAGTCCTCTTGTTGCCAAAGTCAACATTCTGTAATGTGGGTTGGTAAACAGCGGCGTCCCATTTCGCTCTCCCGCCGCAGACCAGCGTCCTTCGTACGGGGCAGTGGCTGCTGTCGTCAGTGTCAGCTTTCTGAGCTCGCTCTTCATACTGCTTTCCCCGTCCTTTGTTTCTGAGCGTAGCGGAACGACCGGTTATTGTTCCCTGCTTCGTATATTATAATACTTTGCTCGGCAGCCGTAGCTCTCATTCAGCGTTAGTATACGTGTCTGGTGTGTCTATTGTCTACGCCTGTCTTTCGTCTGCTGTGCGATGGGGGGAATGATCATCGATAGCAAACAAGGATCGCATTGCGGTTCTTTGGAGACTGCAACACATTATGTCGACGGGACCTATCACATAATAAAAATCGGACATCCGATCGGTGGGTTCAGTCGACGGATATGCGTAGCATTAGGCTTTCACTCCCCTTCGCATGATTAGGAACCGCACCAAATTTATTTGTATAGACCTTAATTGCACATTTTTTCTTTGAAGTTTTCTACACTTGACAGCCTTGCATGTTTGGTTTTCTATTACATGTCTGATATCCAGTACTTGTCGACACTCGGTTCTGGAGGTGGGTCGCACACAACCACTGCTACTGAAGAGTGGCATCCGGCGCGCGCGAGATCTCCACTCCTTTTCCCAACTCACTTTCCTCACCACCCTGCACGTTCTATGGTATACCGCTTCGGGTTCCTTTCGTAGCAAGCAGCCTAAGGTTGCGCAATCTTCCGCCCGAGTCAGAACCTCCTCTATCGATGGTAGCCACACTCTGAGCTCTTCCCATGGCAGCCGCCTTCCGTCTTCCGTCAAGTGGAGAGTGGAATTTGCCTCTCTCCATTTTGACACCTCTCTCACGTGGTCGGGCGCAGATGGTTATCAGAGGCTTCAGAGAATACCGGACGCCGGACAGTTTTTTCAGACTGGGGGGCTCTAATTCTGTCGCCTTAAAAACCACGCCGATAAAAAGTGCTGACTGGAATACAGTAGCCGCGTTTTCGAGGTGACAGTGCTGAAGGATACCGCAGTCGCAATATGCTAGGATGCAGGCACGGGCGCACCCTTACAAAATCGGCTATAGTGTTTAAATTAAGCGGTTGATGAGTTTGCACAATGGAGCCTAGAGGGATGCTGTTGATTCCTAAATGACTATCACTATTCATGTTACATAAAGAACATGTCTACACGTTAGAATTGAAATTCACTCGCCACAATTCAATACATCCTTTGGCAACTGTAAAATTTTATTCGTTGCCAAAACCCTCGGTACAAAGAGATCGCGTTAAGTGGTCGAGAGTACATAGCCCTGGAAGACTTTGTCAGCCCACTCCACCGCCAGAAACTGTGTTCTGGGGTCAGAGCTAGCCAGCGTTGTCTCCCACCGCTCGAGAGAAGGAACGACAAAATGTTGCCAAAAAAATTACAAAATTCGCGGTCACTTATGCTTCGAAGCCTCGATCTTCTCCATCTTCTTTGCCTTGATCTTTTTTGCATATCACTTCGCAGATACGGACACTGCTCTTTAGCTTTTTATGCTTTAAATTTTTTTTTTAGTTTTATTTTTTTTCATCGCGATAGCTAGGAGGGCCATAAAAGCGAAACCTGACCAGCGGCGTCAGCGTCTGTGTGAAGTCTCCACCTGGTAGGTGATATTTAGAGAGATTTGCTTCTCTCCACCTGCCACCTGTGAACCATCTCCCTGCGATCTTGCCTTTCTCCCCTTCCCCCTCTCCACCTGTAGGGAAGAAGAGAGAGACGCGGCAAGGAGAATTACAAAAAAAAAAAGATTTAAACGACTCAGACAACAGCAGGCCTACGTGCAAAATATACAGCCTCCCGCAGAGCCATAGCTGTGCAAAAATGAAGCTTGCGGGAGCTACTCCTTCTAGCATTGCTCGGGAAAAGCAAATTGTGTCTCACAAGCCCTACCGGTAGGCTGTGTTTGAATCAGCCACCTGCCAGTGCAGGGGTGCATCGCTTAACCGCGGCGCAACTACGCTGGTAGTGATATGAGGACTCGCCGTCATCTCTGAATGCGAGACATTTTGCCTAGCTGTGTAGTCGAAATCCGAAGAGAATCAGAGTGGGAATATATTTAAGAGAGAAAGACAATGAACTCAAAATTGGAATAGAGTCAAAACTGAAACAGACTGCCGAGTGAAAGAAGCATGCTATCGTATTGCCTCCGCATCAAGCAAATTGTTCGCCTCTGCTTTTCTTTTCTATTTGACACAAAACACGCAACGCCTTCCTTTAACCTCAGCGGTCAAGGGGTATCGCTCCTCGCTCATGACTCAAAGGGCAGTGGATCCTGTCCCGGCTAGACCAATTTTCTGTCCAGCGCAATATCTTTTCTTTCTTCAGAGCCACTAATTTAATGGTAGGGGAATAACGTAACGACCCGATCATGTAGGAATTGTTTACTGGCGTCATCACTTTGTACTGTGTGATCTAGGAAGGATGTTTGAATTACCCGCTACAGGTCATGTTGTTGTGACGTCACGACCCTATCAACCAATTCCAACCAATTCCAAATGCTATAGCGTTGATTAATTCGATTGATTTTGATTTTGCTTTATTGACAGCATAAATCATACATCAGAATTGTATGGGCCCATAGCCAGAGCTAGTTTGGGTCCATAGTCACGCACACATGGCACTAAAATTACTCGTTGGGGTACAACTAAAAAATCAACTTGTATGGCACATATTCTTAGCTTTCCACAAAATCATGCTTACGCTCCAAGCACCCACGAAACCACCACCGAATGTGCAACTTCCGTTGAAACAGCACCATGTTACCAGGAACATCGAATAAGAGATTAGACACTCAGTAGTGTGGAAAGAGTAATTAACAAGGTCATGAAGACCACATTTCAATATGGTATAAGCATCTTACACCCATAAATTAACCTGCTTAGAACCTCCGTACTCAAGCTTATATTCTGTCCTTGAAGGGTGAAGCCTCTAGTAGTTGAGATAAGTTGTTGATACGCGCAGGTTATGAAAAGAATTTCGGCGTAATTGACGCGACCTGTGGTCGGCACAAACCAAGAAATTTAACTGCATATTTCTGTTCGTTGCAGTCAGTTCGTACTGAAAGACCCGCAGGAAAAAAGGCACAATTCAGCTCGTAAAATCGATGCTTGATGCAGTCTTGTGATTGTGCAAAATTGTTTTGTGTTGCAGCAGTTTAACGCTTCAAATCAATATTTTATGAATATTTTATGAATGTTCTGCCTCTGGCACTAAAGATCAGCTGTTTATTGAGCGTTCCATCTGAATTAAGCTTTAGAGAAATTACTACTCAGCGAAATTAACTGATATTCATCTGAATCTTTAAGCAAATGGCTCCCTGTTGTCTCCACTGCGATTGAGACGTATTTGGCTTCCTCTTGAGCCGTATCAGTAATAAACGTTAGGACATTTTAATGAACGAGCTCAATGAAATTTGAGTTTCTGCTGGACGTTTAAATAGTCTACAGAAAACCAAAAAGCAGCCATTGAAACTCAATGTGTATTTTTGCGAGGGCCAGTCTATGGGATGCAGGGTCGCGGAAAAAAAATTAATACTGCTTGCTTACGCAAACTTGCCGATGTGAAGGTTGACACGTTTCACTAAGTGTCGAAGTGTCGAATTTGCTTACAAGTGCTCGCTTTCGTTTTTCTTTTGCTTACCTCGCACGAAACAAGTCGACAGATTTAAGCCATCATACACTTTGTTCGAAAAAACCTCGTTTCCTCGGGGCCTTGTATCATGACGACGTGATGCACAATGCATTCCCATCGCTTCCAAAGGAAAATCCTCTCAAGTCCTAGTTTTTCTACGCGGGCACACCTCCACACTAAAGCCTATACAAAGTGTTGTTTCGTAGGGATACCTTGCAACGAAGTGTGCCGAGTTTCACTCAGCATCAAAAAGAATCTGTTACAGTGGTACACAGGCGGTGCGGGAAAAAAAGATGTTTTGTGGACAAGAGAGAGGAACACAACTTGAGCTTGCGAATGGTTGACGATGCAGAGTAAGAGCGAAAGCCGGCAATCCCATAAAGGCACAAGTGTTTGGAAGCAAACAGAGGAAACGGTGCCCAGTGCCTCCAAAGGCAGCGCAGAAGGACCGGGGTGAGATCAGCGCAACAGACAAGCGAACAGGGAGCGAAGAAGCTTTTACGCTACGCCGGGGCTTGAGCGAGCGCAGCGCCGTAGTCGTCGTCTCTTCTCGTCGAGAGATGAGAGCCTTTCAAAAAGCGCCTGCGCCCGAAGACAAGTACAGCCCATTTCACCTTAAAAGCACCTCCGCCCGCTCCCCCTTCCCTTTCCCTCCCACATTTTTCCTCAGCCGCAGTACGCGCTGTTGTCTTGTGTCGCTCTGAACGACGACGCTCTTGAGAGCGACGTGTGGCTGCGCTTGGGAATGCCTTTGTTTTTCTGCCAGTGTCATACTATGTTAGCCTGCTCTCTATAAGCCTTCACCAGAAAAGAAAGGAGTGGCCTTCAAGACAGAACTTCATCGTTCGTCGTCGAAATTGGGCTCTTTCGCCCCCGAGCTCGAAACGCAGTGATACGTTCAGAGCGGGTCATCACAACCGGTCGACGTCCTCTTCAGGGGAGCGTAGTTTGAGCTCTCGATCAGGCGGAGCTCCACGCTAGCAGTTTTCCCTCATCCTCGTTTTCTTCAATTATGCTGCCATTCCTTCAGCGCAATTCGTTCAGTATGGCTTATACTGACAAATCAATGCTAGCTGAGCAGTGATG
This sequence comes from Amblyomma mixtum, assembly GCF_055824585.1. Classification (NCBI taxonomy): domain Eukaryota; kingdom Metazoa; phylum Arthropoda; class Arachnida; order Ixodida; family Ixodidae; genus Amblyomma; species Amblyomma mixtum. The sequence continues at coordinate 45,168,060 of NC_143019.1, read as the reverse complement.
TTCCATGTCGTAACAAAACATTTTCTTACGTCTAGTCTGAAAATCTTTGTATGGGCCATTTTGCCGATGTAACAGTTTGTAAAAAGCCTGCATATTTTCCCGGTTCTTTACTATCTTTGGCATTTTTTAAAATACTCCTTATTGTTATCGAGATTCATGAAAGCCACCACTTAGATTGGCCAAGAGGTACCTACTGCGCATGTTTGTATTTACTTCCACGCAATCCACCATTTACTTCAAATAAGGGCAACCCGTTATAAAAGTCGTTCGTCATTAACACCTAACGCAACGTGTCACAGAAAAATGGAGATGTTAAATATCAATTTTTGAGCCCTATTCAATCAGGAGCGCTTTTGTTGGAAGCAATAGAAACAAGCACGTAAGGGATTAACCTGAACTTTATGTGCGTATATGCGTACCATATTAGGTTTCCTCCCAAACTAGTCGATCAGTCGCACAGGCCATATCCTAACTTCAAGTACTGGAAAAAAAGTTGAGGTTGGAATGTCTCTTATGAGCTTCCGTGGGCCCACCAATATGACATTCCAACGTCTTTTCTCTCATTTTCCCGAAGATAAGTGGTTGACCTACACAGCGTAATGGCTGATATACAAGTAAATTCTGTGCCTATAAATTGCATTCCATAAGATGTACCCAAACTTCCAAGTTGTCCTACACATTCAGAAGGAACAAAGGGAATTAGACACGAAAAAATTCCTGCTGATGCACGTGTCGCTAGCGATCCCATAACTTTAAAACCTATCGGCCCATCCGATTAGTAGGGGCGCGAAGACACGCCGAAGACGTTCCTACAAGCTGTTCATACAATGGACTAAATGCGAAGAACGAGAGGGGAGGCGAAATAGACCAGATAGCTTTCAAAAGTGCCATATGAGTAGAAAGCGGTAGAAAAAGTACAAAAAAAAAGGCAGACGAAGGTCGGAAAAGACACGGGACAATGTGACGTAGCAGCAGGTGAAAATTTTCAGGAAACCTTCGTGAGGCTCAAAACGAGCACTACAGAGAAAAAAAAAATGCCATCATCGATTGGGCAAGACAAAGTGGCCAAGCATGCCATAAAAGTCCTCTCACATCTCTTGTCTTCCTTTAAGGCAGACAGCAGAACAAAATAGTAACACGAAGAAATACAGAGGGAAGAAGAGATGTCAAAAAGTATACAGTATACAATCGCATACACATGATCAACACGCAGAGATCAAAAACAAAAAAAATGGCTGAGGCTTAACTTGGTTAAGCCTGGAGAATGCGAAGCATCATCGTGTCGCGTAATTTGGAGGCGCACAACCACAGCGACGGCGCGAGGTGGGCCCCGTTTCTCCACTGTCGTGACGTCATCGTGTCACGTGGTGTGACGTCATGTATCACGTGATTTGGAGGCGCACAACCACAGCGACGGCGCGAGGTGGGCCCCCGTTTCTCCACTGTCGTGACGTCATCGTGTCACGTGGTGTGACGTCATGTATCACGTGATTTGGAGGCGCACAACCACAGCGACGGCGCGAGGTGGGCCCCCGTTTCTCTACTGTCGTGACGTCATCGTGTCACGTGGTGTGACGTCATGTATCACGTGATTTGGAGGCGTACAACCACAGCGACGGCGCGAGGTGGGCCCCCGTTTCTCTACTGTCGTGACGTCATCGTGTCACGTGGTGTGACGTCATGTATCACGTGATTTGGAGGCGCATAACCACGGTGAAGGGCTGAAGTGGTAGCTAAAGTAGTATGCTTCGCATAAAAAGAACGACTGAAGCCATGCAGTACATGTGCATGCGTAGCCTCGAAGGCTCTCGACCACTCATCGCTCAAAATAAAATATTCTCACCCAGGACCTCAGGAAGAGAGCAGCACTTCTAGCTCCCCCTCCCCCCTCTATTTCCACTGCAGCTTATAAAAACTGCGCATCCACAAACAAGTCAGCGGCACCAATATGTGCCTGTAAAAACGGGTGCGCCGAAAACTATGTCCGCTTCAACAGGAGCTGTCCCTCTTCCAACTTGTTTCTTCCAACTTCCTTCTCTCCCCACCGCTCGTTTCTTCTTTTATCCATCAATCTCCAAGCCACCAACTCGTTTCGCCTCAACCACCGCTGTCTTCAGCTTCTCGGCGTTCCTCATAGCCTTAGTCGCTTTGGGAAGTTAAACCCCATAAAGCCAAACCTTCCGCTTCTCATTTTCTACGTTTCATTGTCTTCTTCGTTCCATATCTATAACAGCTGCCCTTTGTCCAGCGTGCTCCCTAAGCTCATCGCGATGTGTGGTCTCGCATCCCTTTGTCCTTTCCCTCTCACCTCGAAATCATCCCTGCATTTTTCAGTCCTCTGTGTTCTTTTCTTTTTCTGCGTGTTCATTTTCTCCGCTTCCACGGCTGCCGGGGCTTTCCCAAGAACGTCGACCGTTTTTGCCTCGTCTTGCCATCGTCGAACATTCGCTTCTTCCCCGTCTTTCTATTTCCTTTCTACTTTATTTTCTCGCTTTGTTCTGAGAACAAAGCCGTGTCAGGGAATGTCCTCTGTTTCCTCGACAACGTCACTAACAAAATTAAAAACTATCTTCCATTCCTGGTCATATTTCGTTTCTTTTTCTCTCCCACACTTTTCCCTTCTGTTCTTGAAGCTCAGCCCTTTTCCCTGTGACCCTGGGTCCTGCCATTGAAGTCGAATTCTCGCGTCGTACAGCCACGCGAGCACGTACTCTGGCCTCCTATACACGTTTTAAACGCTTCTCTAGACGACCTGTAGCAGGGCGCTTTGCATCCCGCTCACGCACTGTGTTTCTTTTTCTATTATTATTTTTCCAGAACTTCGTTGCCGCAATCTTTCTGCGCTGCGTTACTATTCCAAACTTTTCATTGCATCAGGGGATCGCAAACAAAATAATTCCGTTGTTTTCTTTTTTTTTTACAAAACATTAGCTGGAGCAAACAGAAAAACTGAAGCCAACTTATGCTAGATATATTTCGTAGATACTGAGAAGAAGGATCCTGGGAAATGAAAACCAATTTGTGCGAGCGCCGGTGCCAAGCCGTAGACGGTGAAAACTGCGAAGAAAGGAAAGACAAAGAAAGCATGAAGTAAAGCAAAATTTAGAACTGAAAAGGCAGCGCGAAAAACTAGGCCATAGAGAACTGAAGGTCGGGTCGTCTTCCTGCAAGAGGCCACGGATGACTGTAGAAGCACTCTCTTTACGACTCTCGTTAGATAAGGGCGGGTCAGGAATGAAGTCCGGTCACGTGAAAGGAGTGCAAGATCGAAGAGGCGAGGCGGTTGTGTGGTCTATAGACTTCTTATAGACTCTATTGCATTCTTATATTTTCCTTTCTCTATTCATAGTCTATAGACTGGGTCTAAAGAAGTGTTCTAAAAGTGTGAGGCCGTAAATCTTTAGACTGTCGTAGACTGTCCATAGAGTTTGTATTGCATATATACTAGTATATTCGATTTGTTTATAGAAGGTCTACGGACTTTCTAAAGAAGTTTCTGTAAGAGCTCGGCTGCCGGCAAGGCGAAAGTGCTGCGACGTTTTTCATCCTAACAAATCGATTAAGGCGAGCAGGAATAAGGAAAGTGCGGACGGTGGTAATGTTATGCGTAGAGTGTAGGAGCACAGAGCGCTGAACTTTGTAGGAAAAAATGCGGCGAAAGATGAAAACATTGAAACTATGTTCCCTTATATACAGAGCCGAATGATTCTGCCTCTTACAAAAATTTCTTTAGGCAGTCTATAGACCTCACAAACATTTTTGTCTACAAAATCACTAGAATCTCTATAGACAAGTCCTAAAGAAAGTTGTATAGGCAATACAAATGGTATAGACAGTATATAGACAATGTACAGATTCATGGACATGCACTTTTGTTGGCCTTTGTCTATAGACCATTTATAGATATGAATAGGCAAAGAGAGATATTTTAGGAAGGCAATAGAGTCCCTAAGAAGTCTATAGATTGACTATAGATTTTTATAAGGGGCGCGGCCACGAAAGTAAAGCTCACACTTAGGGAATGCCCGGCATAGTCTTACGCAAACTTGACGGACTCAGAAATTCAAAACAACGAGGTACAGGAACTATCAACTTCAAGAGAAAGAATCCGCAGGTTGGGACAAGCTTGCTTCGAACGAACGAGCCCTGAACGGGTCATTCAGTGGCGTGAAAGCAGTCAGAAGACAAATCAGCACTCGCTGACAGTGGAATATGCGGGGTTAGCGAATATTCAAACGAATCTCATTCTCAACCGAGACCAGAAAGAAATAAGTGGAGCCTGTTTTTCGGCGTAGCATGAACGACAAGAGAAATTGTGGAAAAGCAGTCAACAGTCGGCATAAATGCACTTCGTTCGACCACTCGCTAGTCGGAAGTCAACGGCTAGGAGGCACTTTCAATCACTGCTGGCCGCAATGACTCGCCTCGCGTAATTACAGTAGTCAAAATTTTACGAGATGCAGCCAAGCGGGAAAGAAATTTATTTTGCTTGGTCATGCAAATGTGTTCACTGAAAAGCCTTAAAGCATGACCAGACATGTATACTTTGTCGCTGGAAAGAATAAGTTACGAGGCAACGCAGCACTTTAAAGCTTTCTCTGTAGCCACATTCCTTAAATTTTGTTTGCGGCTGTTCGTGTCACTTCCCCCCCCCCCCCCCCCCCTTTTTTTTCATAGACCAGCTGTTACCAGTTCGTTTGTGGTTTAAGCGCCGTTTTTTTTTTTTTTCATAGATCAGCTGTTATTGGTTCGTTTGTGGTTTGAGCGCTGTTGATGGCGCTGTATAAAACGAACCGCGTGAGTACTCGCCGACCACATGTCATACACCGGATGATATCACCTCTCACGTAAACAAAAAATAGAAGTATAAAAAATTTAACCAAATAAAAAATAAGAACGATGCATTGGCAACAAATAAAACTGGGAGACACTTAAGGTCAGCCTTGAAAGATATCACTTGATAGCGTTAATTAACCCAGACACGTACACAGTTGTTTGTTCACAATGAAACAAATTATCACAACACAGTAACCACACTACCGCACGTTCCGCACTGAGAAATCAAACGAAGACTTCATACTGCTCGCGCACCATCTGTAGGCGAAGCGGAATTGATCAGATAACCGGGGTTTTCCGGTGACCGCCACATGCTGGCGCCATTATGACACGTCAAGCAAAAAGGATTTTCGCTCACGATGACGACGCTGGCTTTCTGCTCCAAGGGACCTTTGCACTATCCCGTAAAAATGAATCAGTGAATTTATGAATTGATTGACGAATGAGTGAGGATGAGATTAAGAAATTTGTGGGAATACGGTGGCCTCAACCGGCGAAGGACAGGGTTGATTAGAGAGACATCGGAGAGGCCTTTGCCTTGCAGTGGGCGTAGTCAGGCTGATGGTGATGATGATGAATTGATAGAAAATTATGTCCAATATCAAACAGTGTCTCTCTCTACGGAATGTCCATCTTTCTGTGTGTCTCTCCCTGAGAATTAGCCCACTACGTTATCAAGTCACACCTTTTAAGCGCAGCTTAAATTTCCCTTCCAATTTTTCGGCGTCAGAGCCTTTACCCCGCTGTTACTTCATGATGAATTACCAAAAAAACTGTTGTGCCTTCTTAGGAAAGAATGCCCTGCTGCCAACAGTGCCGTGGAAACATGGTGCAGAGCACGCCAGCCCAGAGCGCGGACCTCTACGCATGTGGAGGGCCCTCCCTTTGAACTGGTGTAGCCGTAGTGGTTAGAAACGCTGCAACAAATTCGGCTGACTCCGAACGCAGCATACAAGACTCGCAACCTCTTGTTAGGAGTCTCACGCACTACTACAGCTTAATCGAATATCCGTTAAATAAATAACAAGGCGGAAAGAAGCGGCTGGCAGGCCAGCCAACGGAAGTAAGAGAGCAAGAGAGTTTTTTCATGTACACAACGAACCGCGAGGCTTAGCGAGCACCGAGTCCGGTGCATACCCGAGTAGTGACATCGGCAGCAAAAATAACAGCCGTGACATAGCAACCCAGCGAGGGAAAGAAATGTGAATGGCGCCCCGTTAAGCGGGGTTAAGCGAGAGGACTGTTGTAGTCTGAAGGTACGGGTCACCAGCTAGGAGGCGGACGTCTTGCATAAAGAACGATATCCAATGTGACGTGGATACCGAACCTACCTTTTCCCGCCCACAGCGCCCTCTCAGAGCGGAGCCCTGTTGTTTCCTTTGTTTATGTCTCGCTGCACGCAGGCATGCAGCTCGGGCCCAAAAAGGAGAAAGCTCGTTCTTTGCCCTCTTTTCTTTCGGGCTTACTCCATTTCCGGTGTCTCCCCCCCCCCCCCCCCCCCCCCCCTAGAATAATGTTTATAAAGATGGAATGAGAATTCCCCTTGAAAGCTCGGACAACAACGGCTATAACGAAGTAAACGCCAGGCCCCCTCAACTTCCTTAATACGTTGTTCAACTGTACCTCGTTCTCTTTATTTCTGTAGCATAGCTTAGACAATAAGATCAACTTATACCGTCAGGAATTAGCTCTGCTAAGTATAACGATGAATTGCGTGAATACAGGTAAGACACATTGTACTAGCAGTAGATAACTAAGTGATCAAAGAATTGAATTTAACCGAAAAAAAATTTCATACAGAGTAGCCTAAAAGGGGGCGAGAGAAGCCTGCTTATTTCCTAACGAACAGATGCTACAACGACGAAGGACGATATCATACAGCGCACTTCAGGTGCTCTATTAATGAAAACCCCGAATAAAATGAAAATGTGTGGCAAATTTACGGTGTTTTATTAAGGAGAACCTTCTTAACACAGGTTATGATTAATTCGCCAAATCTTCTTTTAGAGTAAACTGAACATCAGATCTAAGAGAATTCAATCTATCGAAATTCCAGTTCATCCTCATTCTCCCGCCCGAGCTCGATTAGGCACGCACACACACAGAAGCAATGAATGTGCACCCATGCCTCTGAGAAGGAATACGGGTAATGGTGGCTGCTTCTGCTTGGAAGAAAATGCGCTCATATCGGCCCCGTATTGGCGAGCGGATGCCCGTATGACGGCGGCACCGCGCACGCAAAGTTTGTTTCAGGCGAACGATTCGTCGGGCTATAGCGCCTATGGAAACGCAGTGAGCAAACGACGACACCGTCCAAGGCGAAACGAACGTATATAGGTGCACCCGATTCCAGGAAAGGAGGCTACCGATTACATGCGTAACACGCAGAGTGCAGTAGTCACGATTGGCGCTGCCGTGAAAGTTGCAACGACTACAGGAAATAGGCCCATATCCTAAGACCATACGCGAATGGCTGGCTTGATTTTTGCTCTGACTGTGCTCGCATAGCGGGCAATTCTGGACGTGTTTTTTGTCCTGCTATCTTCTTCGCAGTGATCGGATTCTGGTTTGCACAACTGTGCTCGTACGCAGCGAAAAGGAAAAGAGGAAGAAAGGGCGTTGCGGTGACAAGGCATAATGAAGATACGACTTTGCATGATTCCTCTGCTGTGTCCTTCGAAAACCACTCAGAAGATTACGCGCTTATTCAAAACTTCGGATAAGTTTTGGAGAAGTTTCTTTTTCTCTCATATTTTCTGTCATTGTTCTGACAATTGCCACAGTGGCGCTGCAGGCGGAAATGGGACCAGAAAGCTCGGGTTCCGTACGTCGGATGGAAATAGCAGGCGTAACGCAGTCTTCCCGCAGCGAGACGACGTTATTGGCGCATCGTTTGTATTTGCAGCTGTAATAACAATTCGGTACGGTGATCTACGACGACAAAAAACAATCAGTCGTTAGCCATATAGGCTCTGGAAGAGCAGGAGTAAGGGTAAATTAGGTTACCCTCGTTGGTCGTTGTACGCTGTGCCGGAGAAGATGACGCTTCTTTCGAGAGCCGGTTCGGATACATAGCGAAGCAGAGGGGGCCAAGTTTGGTTAATGTAGAACCCACAGCGGGACGAACCTTAATCAAGTCGTTATTCAGAAGCGACAAAGATGTTTATCCAGACTCTGCCGTGATGAGCCTCACGTGACATCCGCAGGATTTCTGGTGCGTTACTAGTACTAGAAACAAGCATCCCGATACGCACATAACAGTGATTTCGAACGTGCCCTTCATATGAATGACGCTTAAGATATTTTTTAATTGTTGGCATTGTACTGCCACCTAAAACATCTTGTGGCACTGATTGCATCCCTTCTTTTATCTTTAAGGATTATTGCGACGCCCTGACACCTTTACATTTGTAAATATTTATGCCATCTCTTAATACGTCGGCTTTCCCCAATTATTGGAAAGAAGCACTCGTGCTAGTGTTTAGGGCCGGAGCCCGCAGTGCTCCTAACAAATGCAGGCCTATCTCAGTATCAAGATAATGATTCATTCACAACTGCCATCTGTTTTGAATAACCATCAACCTGACTATTAGCATGGCTTTTGAATATATCGTTCCACGTGAACTAATTTTGTCAGTTTTTTTAGTAGTCTTGCTCCCTCGGTCTCCTGCCGTGAGCAGGCTGGCGCTGTTTACTTTGACTACAGCAAGGTCTCCGGTGTAGTTGATCACTGTATTCATCCTGAAAAACTGTAGAACTATGGCTTTTGGAAGCCCTGTTGAGCTGGCTTGATAACCACCTTCTAGGTAAACAAAGCCGCGTGTGCAGCGGTAAACACAAGTGTCGCCCCTTTAGTGTGACATCTGTGGCTTTCCAGGGATCCAACTTGGGTCTCTTCTATTCAATCCCGTATTCGCAAGCTCCGCACGAAACATTTGCCCCTTTTTTTGTTTAGCCTGTCTTGGAACCAGTGCTCTTTCAAGCTTCCTTCTGCGAACCTGTTCCTGTTGCCACAGTGTATGGCAAGGTGGAGCCCACATGAGGGTTGCGCGAGTTTGTAGAGCCATTTAAGGAGCTGTCCCTTCGAAGCACCGGGTGTTTTGGATGCTTCTTCTCGCAGTGACGTCGAATGCCTCAGAGGATGCACCCCGATCCAAATTGGCTCAGCTGCAACATGGGATGAACAGCAGAAGTATATTGCCTGGTTGTACATGAAAGAGCTCGGACAGTTGAAAAGACCTCTGTGTATCGAAATCAGCCTTTGACTAACGCCAATTTTCAATACTTCAATACCTTCTCAAGCGTTCCCGTACAGTAGTTGAAGATCATCACTTTGGCAGTTGAGATGCACTGATACACACGAACACAAGGCGCTCATTTTCAAGGCTGTGGTCGATACTCAGTGCCAAGGAAGCGATTCGTAGCCGTTTCGAGATGGAAGCCGTTCCGGAGAATCAAGCATGAAGCCAGGAAGCGCCCAAGTTCAATCAATCAATCAATCAATCAATCAATCAATCAATCAATCAATCAATCAATCAATCAATCAATCAATCAATCAATCAATCAATCAATCAATCAATCAATCAATCAATCAATCAATCAGTCAATCAACCAAACAATTAATTATAAATGATTAATTAATTAAATAATTAATTAATCAAACATTCAGTCAGTCCCAAGTAGAAACGCTCATAAAACACAGGTGTGTTGTAGGCGCCACCTCAGGATGTGCCTTTACAATCGCACTAAAAGCACGACTAGTCCACTTGCGTGTGTATTGCAATTGTCAACAATCCAGATTCAACTCACTGCAGGGCGAAATGTCTCTGGGATTTTAGCTCCATTCTGCACTACACGGTCCCCCTGAAACTTCGATTCAGGAGGCATCATCTTTCCTTACTGATCTTTTTGGACTGCTGGCAGAACATATTTGACCGGGGATCATTCCACAGATTATGTAGCGCGTAATGCGCACCGCGCGTAAGGCGCCGTACCTGCCAGCCAGGTCGCACAGCTTCAACAGTACCTAACTCACAGCATATCTCATTACTAGAATCTTCGGAGTCGTTTCTGGTACCATGCACTCATTCCAAACAGGATTTTGCAATCACCGAGGTGTAATGCCGCTCGCAGCGCCAACGACGGCGACATTGGGAAATCGAGCGGCCGCCGTTCGCCATGCACCGTTTCCCTTCATGCGCGGTGATTACACGGACAGCGAGCAAGCCTTCTCGCGCGCAGTACGAGATCGAAAACTCGCCCTTACTTCGCAATCCTAGCACCGAGAACGCGCTAAATTGACTCGGCCGATAAACCATCGCCGCCGCTGCGCTCATAACTGCATGTCACGCTTGTACGCCGCCCGCGCTCATGGCGCCAATTTGACAGTTTGACAGCGACATCGGATCACTTGCCGACCTTCATGCTCCTGCTGGTACTATGTCACTGACCAGGATCGCCTCGGTGGAGATAGCAATATTGCTTGACTCGCTGCGCAGGTGGAAATCCCTGTGACACGTTAAGTATTGCAGGTACTACGAATAATGTAATTTCGGCTAATCTTACATTCAGTGCAAAGTTATCTACGGTAACAGGAGCCTCGAAGTTTTAAAAGGCCGTGCATTGAGGGCGGCTTGAGATTAATTCGATTATTAGGAGTATGTGGTATTTAGCCCACCTCGTAATTGTCGTGTGTTTTTACTCATGGTAACTGGTCGTATCCTCAAGGCGCGCCAACGATGTCACAGTGTACGTCAAAGGCAAAAGGACTCTAACATAAGCGCACTGTTTAGATGAGTACCCAGAAACCTAAATGTCTTTATATGCCAACAATCGACAGCCCTTCGCTAATAATGGACCAAAGCTCTTAACAACTATGTGCACTTTTCCATCCCTTCTGCAGTTGCCGCAGTCGAGCGCCTCAGATTGTGTTTTGGGTCCCTCCGACATGTTAATTAATTAATTTATTTATTTATTTATCGCATCCCTCAGGGACAAAGGCATTACAGAGGGGGAGTGGCAAAAACACAAGAATGAGATTAGAAAAATTACAGCAAAGAGACAAATTTAAATAGCACCTGAGTATACAATGCTAGCTATAACTTCGCGGAACATCTCGTAATTATTGATGTCAGCAATATCTATGAAAATGTGATTCCATTCACGCCAGGTACTCAGAAAAAATGACTGAGAAAAATATTTGGTGTTAGAAGAAAGTAAACCGACTTTATGATTATGGTCAGTACGATGGGATACATAAAATGGCTGTGGGATAAGGCAATCGCGCAGTACAGGATGATGGTACAACTTGTGAAATAATGCGATACGAGACACTTTTCGACGAAGGGACAGCAATGGAAGAGAAAGACTAGACTTCATAGCAGTTATGCTTGCAATGCGATTGTAATTAGTGAGGATGAAACGCGCAGTGTTATGGCGCTCATATCGATCTCTCTTTAGCTTTGATCGCCTTTAGCAATCACTTCGTCGTCCGCGTCATTCACAATTCCGTGGTGCCCCTCTGGCCTCATCCGTCCATGCTGCAAACAACCGCTAGCTTCATAAGGTTAGGTCTATGTGTAGCAACTGGCAGCTACGTTGTACAGTCTCCTTAAACGCGTTACTAGTGGGACGTGGAAGTGACAGGAGTAAGCGTCCTCATTGTCTAAGTGATGACGAATGCAGCGAGGCCACATTCAGGGTAGTGAAAAGGCTCAAATCGGCTTCAGATCGCGTAAAGAAATGCCCATGAGTAAAGCTATTGATCGATTTGATTGAATAGGCCTTCCCGTGTGAAGCAACGCTCGAGGCTATGAAGGAGGCCAGAGTGGGTACCTCGGGTTCGATTTTGACCAGCTTGGTACGCACCGGAGCCTCATTTTTCATGGATTCTTACCACTTTTTTCCATTGAAATTCAGCCATAATCGCCGGAATCGAACACGCCACCTTGGGCTTAGCTGTCGAACACCATATCCACTGAACTCCGCGGTGTGTGAGTAAAGATACGGGAGTAACGAAACACCGCATCATCAGAAAGTCGCCCCTAAAACGTAAAGAAACAGCAAAAGGAAGGCATGAAAGTTAGCGATAACTAACCGAAAGTTACATTCGCCGTCGTTAGCGACAGCGACAACAGAGCTAACCCAACTACATGAAGAATGTTTTCTACAGCGGCCTTCAAATATCTCAATCTTGCATTTGCCGCTGGCATTTCGTCCCAAAAAATTTTAAAAGTTCACACCTGTATCCGACTCTCGGCCACTGCCGATCACGTTTCCACTCTCTCAGGTTCCATTCGATCGCTCCAAAAATAGAGCAGTCATCAGTTATCTTTTCAGTTTCGCGTACAGAATACCGCTAACTCAATTTTGTTTTTTAATCCAAGCGTTTATATTTCATTACAAACTGTTAAGTGAGTGAAAATGAAGTAAACAGGAAGTGCAGCACATCTGGGGCACCAATGTTTTGTCGAATTTTTCGGACGGTAGCGGGGTGCGTATAAGCACAGGGATGCACGCGCGCAGCTTTAGAATATTCTTGGCTACTGAAAGCGTGCCGAAAAACGTGCATCCGCAGGCAGCCGCTTAAAAGCCAGGCCTGAATTATTCATGAATAACACGTTCGCCTTCCACTGGGCTACGCACCCAGCTTTGTTTCCCGCCCTCTCTATTGTTACTGCCTTTCGCGAACGTGGTTTGAAGGAAAGAGGCCATGCGCTCACGGGAGAAGCATTCTTGTGTCGGTTATTTTCGTTTCTTTTTAATCTTATCTCTTATTCACTTTTTTTATTAGTTGTTCTCACCGAGTGGAAAGGAAGGACTGACAGGGAAACCAAGAAATGAAGAACAGAGAAGAAGCTCTACAGAAGAATTGAAACACGGTACAGTGGCAGGCTCCGCTATGCGGACAGCAACAAATTGTTTTTAAGCACGAGAAAGAATTTCAACTTCTAACCTACACGGCCCCTAAATAAAGAGGCAGCTGAGAATGCGAAGAAGGGAAGGAAAGGGACGAAAAATAACTGTAAAGAAAGAGACGTGAGGGAGGACTTCCTCAAATCAATACCAACGGGACCGACAAAGCAGTATGAAGACGAAGGACAGGAAAAACAGAGCATTGAGGAAGAGGACGCAGGGATTGGCAAAAAGTCAAACCTGAAAGGTGTGAACAGTCCACAGCTCTTAACTTATACGCGCATAAAGGAAGAACAAAACATGCATCGCGCACCATTAGTCGACAACGTGAGCACAACTATGAGCACAATATCCGTCCCGTGTAAGGTACGTTACGTTAGTAAACTGCACTAAGTAGCCCAACAATGTGCTTTATTGAACCGCGGGTCTAAGTATCGCTTGGTGTGTGAGCCCACTGACCGATTCGTAACACTACTGAGGCCTACACGCTTGCGAAGTTGTCTTTGTGAGGGACTATGGTCCCTTTGTATGAATAATGAGTCCAATAAACTTCTCTTCAAGGCGAAGTCCAAGGTAACGCGCTTGGCTGACGTGGGTGCAATGCTCACAAAAGACTGGCGCATGTAAACATTAACTGCATATAGGAGTTGAGTATTTAATAACTGACAGCTGTCTGCGTTCTCAAAGAGCCTTCTTAAAGAAACACAGATCATAACATTTACACAAATACTACTGACGTACTATTTGTGAAAAAGCACACGTTCTATTACGGCGCATATTTAAAGATTTCGCACAACTTCAAGCACTCCCTTCAGTGATGTTATGTACAGATTTACTACTTAAGAGGCAGCTGCGCATTCAATTACGGAAAACTACCATACAAGCAATGAACAGCACACCTTCCTTTTAAATTTTGTCTTTTAGCGTCGAGATGATATGTCCTGGACAGTTGGCTTCCTTCAAAATGGTCGCTCATTTTTCAAGCGCATTTGAAGATGGCAGCACTGGTGACGCAACAGTAATCGAGTTTTCCTCCATAGCACGCTGTTTGATGCTTGGTTCGATACGTGGTCACCACAGCTGCACTTCGATGAAGTTCCAATGTAGAAACGCTCGCCTTCTGTGACTTGAGTAGGCATTCAACCAACTCAAAGTTGCTCGCAACCACTTCAGGATCCCTGCAGGGCTGAATTCTACTTATTCTTGTTGCTATTGTTACGCGTGAAAATATTTTACATCTCTTCTTGAAGGTTACGTTGACAGGGGAAAGAAAATAAGGTGGAGGGAGAAGCGGTTACGTCATACTGTGGTGCTGCTGTTGCCCGTAACCTTTGAATAAGTCGTTGTGAGAATGTGATAAATATTTATAGTTAAGACCAGAATAATACGGAGCACGTTTCGGCCTTCTAACACTTACCTCGTGTCTGCGTCGACAAAACAGGAAGGTTTTCTGCGTTTATGCACATGCGCGGAAGCGCACATACTTGCATAAATAAAAAGCGCCACTCCATTGTCGCTAGGTAACGCATGAGGGAAGAATGGCTGCCTGTGCGTGTTCCTTGTTAATGTGGCCGCGGCTGTACATGTAAATACACTTTAGGGTGCAATCATGTCAGTGTCAGACAGATATGTGGAGTTTTTTTTTTTTTATCTGAAAAACTCCGTGTTCCGTTCAAACTTTCAGCCGACACGTGCTACACTCTTAAGAAAGAAACTAGTTGCCTTGCTAGTTTCGACAGTGTCAAACTTTAAATTGAGACATTCGACTCCACGACACTTCTAGAGCAGGATGGGCGCCGTGACATGCGCTCCTTCGCATTGACACTTGTTCCCGCTGGAACACCTCGATACGATGCTCCCCCCTCCCCCTACCCCGCACTACGCATCGCCTCGTCGAACAGCGTATAACACGAGCGCTCCAATACATGCGCGACAGATTGCCCTGACAGGTGATAGCGCATATTGGCAACAAACCTGCAGCTCGCTTGATCGAGAGTCGGCTGTGCGAAGAATGTACGCCAACTCCCAGCCACTCTTTTAACTCGTGCTAGCGAAACGACGCACTCGAAGTCGTCAGACAGATCGAATGCATCGCGCCTAAAGTAACAAGAGACTTTCAGCCCCAGCTTCAGTTTTTCTTGCGGAAAGTCGAAACAACTTTCTTTCTTTGTCACACGTTAGGTTTCCATGTCAGAGGTATACGAGTTGCACAGAGACAGCCTAGCAGCATCAATGAAGAGATTCGATATTGTGCAAGTGAGCTTCAAGTGCATGGTACAGCGAAGTACGTGTTTCCGGTCCATCTCCGAGTCACGCGTTGTCGTCAACGACAGAGGGGCGCACTCGGCGTTCGAGAGACGCCATCTCGTTGATATTCGACTTCTACGTCGTCGCCAATGAGCGTGTCGCAGTCAGAATGTGAATTTCTGCTTCTGTGTCTCGCCTGTCGACTCAAAAAAGCCCGCGCTACAGTTAGTGCGATGCGCCTGTCATTTACACGCAGCTTCAAGAAGCTCCGGGAACTAGGAATGACAGTTCGCGCACGTGTGTCTCCTGACAGGTTAACTTTATTTCAGGAACTTGTGCTTCCTACAGGCATAGCAAACGACCGAGTTAAAACGAACACAATTAAATGAAGACAACAAGCTAAATAAACAAGGTGGAAAGAAACCACTAGTTTCTTCAACTTCGTTTATTATGCAAAAAAGATATACCAATAGCTGCTATATACATTGACAGAACAGACAAGACGTCATTGAAACTGGGCTTCCATAAGATAATTCATGATTGAAACACCAATCCAATTATGCCGCTTATTTCTCGAAAAGGGAACTGATAATTGGTTTGTCATAATAACGTAGCGTTTTCTATAAAATCGGCATATGTCCTCAAGGCTTTACATTCCGAAGTATACTTTTTCTTACGCTTTCCATTCATAATGAGACGGCGACGGCATCGTCGCGTACCGCTGGAACACTTGCCCATGAAACACTGTTCACGCTTATGTGTTAGGAAAACATTAATTTTAGCAATGTGGCTCGTATTATTTATAACAAGGGAAATAAAAGGCGCTGTCACTGTAATGTTTTCAGCCCGCCAAGCGCTTTCTCTTGCCTAACCGATTTCACTTCAAGACCAAAAAAATTTTGTTAATAAAACGAAATGCATCTGCAAAAGTGTTTTGTATGCATTATTTTTGCTTTCAGAAAACGCCCTACGCTTCTTTTTGAAAGACGAATACTGCGCCAAAAGTAATGTGACGTTCATGCTATCAATAAAGTTTCATGCAAAACATCTTCAAGAATAATAAAGAAAGGATAAAAAATAGATGGAAGGTGTCGATTTTCGAAAAAAACTGGGCTGGAAGAACGAAAACTACAAATAATTATTTAAATCAATGGTGCAGCTCATTACGAGAGTTCAGTGCATAGCGGATACAAAGGGTCTGCTTTCATGCGCCGTTGGTTGAGCGGAACTAGAAAATCAAAATCCCGATAGTGTCAAATCGTGCGCGGAGAAGAAAAGAAAGACTAAATACCCAAAGAAAAGTTAATGCAGAATATTTATATTCGTTCGCATCATATGTCCTTGTTGACTTTTCTTTATTTCTATGGCATTCTATTGAGCGCGCGGATTAAACTGTGTTTTCATAGAATTCAGTTCTCAGCCTTTCTACCAACGAACAGCTCACTGGTAGTCAGGCTTACAGCTGGGAGCCTGCAACGGCCTCTTACAAGCATGTTGCGCACTTATTCAGTTGCGCATTCAGCCACTCACTGCGCAAGCACTTATTCGCTTAATCGCTTTAATCGATCTTAGAGAACCGCTTTTCTAGAAAGACAAAAACAAAGAAAGAGCGGTAAGGTTAGCGTTAGACACTCACTAAGTCGCAATCTTTTTGGCGACAGTGATGCATGTGCGTTTCTATCGCAGTAACGAGGCCTCTATAGAAGCAAGGAAATTGGCGGTTTTCTGTAGTGATAACAGAAGTGGGGCTTCCGAGCTGTCAGTCTGGAATGGATAAAGGGCAACTAATTAAATGTTCAGGTTCGTGTTTTGTATCTGATCGGTGAAAAATTTTTATAGCCCCATATTTTTAACTTGTTCCCTCTTATATCCACTTTGTTCTAGATAAAATGTTCGAAACCAACATGCATCTGTGAACTGCTCTGGTTCGCTACACTTTGTCGCTCTAGATTCATGCCGCATGCGTCCCATCTACCAACACTTCCTCGTATCAGCAGCTGGCTGGACATAGGAAAATTTGTGCGCTCAGTGCTTGTTTGGAGAGATGTCAGCTGTGAACAATTTTACTGAAGCACGAACGAAAGTCGATGGGCGAAATTACTGAGGCGTCTAAAATAGCAAAAACTCACAACTATTGCATAAGCACTGCGTCAGTCGCTCTCACCCAGAAAGAGGTATCAATTTTAAGCGGAGGCTTAGTCAGGGCCTCGTCTCTTCAAAGACAAACGCAGCAATGACTAGACTAATTTCGTTTCTTGTGTTTTTCAAAACATACCCAACAATTTTGGACCAACGAATTTTTGAATAAAAAATCATTTATGAACGCAATTTTTTATATAATGCAAGGTTTCACTAAAACAATCAATAGATCCGCAGAATATATTCGCAACGGCAGTGTTGTAATTTTTTTTTCAATTAACGTGTTTTTCTTGAAAAAAGTGTTCAACGTGGTTATCTACGGTAGTCTTAACTGTGTTCATGCGATTGATGGAAACACTTTCTACAAATCAGAAGAATGGACATTACCTTCAATGTTACTACAACAGTGACTTAAAATTTTCCAAATTTTAAAAATTGCTGTCCAAGAACGTTGAAAATGGCTAACCGGTATAAACATAGGTGGGGTCTTTTCGATAAAAATGCTCTTTAAGGTCAGCGTGCCCTAGTCGTATCTAAGCTTCTATAACATTGTCCCTGCTTCTTTCGCGGTGTTTCGTTCATAATGAAAGGCCAACAGGCCAAGGAAACCATCTGGACGAACAGGCTAAGATCTGTTCGAATAATCAAAACTTTTCAACAAACAAAATAGTTCAATACAACTAAAAACTTAAAAAAGGGAAGACATGCTTTTTTTTTCTTCCAGGTAGAGCGTCCTTTCTAAAAAAGCTGTCAGATCAATTTTGTCTTTTTAGGAGGTATTAATGTTTCAGAAAAAGATGCTTGGGCTGCTCCACGACATTATTATTTATTATTTATACATACTGCAGTCCTATTGGGCTATTGCAGGGGTGGGTGTGAACAACAATGTAGGAAAACATGGAGCACAACAATGGCAAACATCCGAAACAGTACGAGTGAAAACAAGAAAAACGGAAACACTATTCAATAGCCGCTAAAAACAGCTCTAAAGGAAGAGAGTGAGTAGAACCGGGTAAACAATTCCAATATTCGATTGCACGCGAAAAAAAACTGTATTTAAACTGTATGCATAAGCGTAGAAGTTCCGAAGAGCGAAAAGCATGAGGTAAGGATCTCTGAGGAAAACTGCTCCAGTGTATTCTATCTGGTATTAAATCTAGAACGAAATGTGAAACGCAATGTGAGCCATATTAGGGTGTAAAACTTTTCATGAGAAAAGTTAACTTCGACCTAGGTGCTCGCGGATCAAAAAGCATAGGCACTGAAGAGAATTCTTAGAAAAACGATTAAAAAGCTTCCCGGTGCATTTACGGAAAAAGATACGAAAAAACAGACACAATAAAGAAACACTCAAGTGAAAAAAAAAACACTTTAAACAGTGGAAGGGTAGGCGAGTAGGCAAACACAATGATTCGAGCTAAAGCTGCTTTCTGAATTACTAGATAGAAATTTAGTGCCTGAGCTAAAGCATCGAAAAGGGAGGATTTATTCACAGCTCCGTATACTTATAGAGTTAATCTAGAGTGAAAAAAAAAAAACTCAGTTACACCAGGACTTAGGCATTTCAGAAATGTTCCACTAATTTTATACTGTCACGCCAAGCTACTGCCTGTGTAGAAAACTTTTAAGGTAACAAAGTCGTGCTCAGAAGCACTGCGAGCACTGCATTTAGTGCACAGATGAAATATTGCAGTTATACCTTGAGGTTATTTGGGGTGAACTGTTTCTCTTGTACATTTTGGACCTTTTAGATAAATAATCCGCAGTCACTAATCTTTGAAATAGAATTCATTCACGTTTGTGCCAAATAGCTCTAAAATCTAAATAGCAGAGAGCATACAAGATGACGTGAGTGTAACGCCACCATTTGTATAGCAAATGACTGCTTTAAGCTTTTTTGCAACACCGCGCAAAATCCTCACTAGATAAAGGATTTACTGGTGAAGTTATGATTCTAACTACCATTATTTTTGACCCTGGCTGCATGTGGTTCGCTGGCCATTCACAAGAAGCGCCCGACAGCAGCCGATGGCAACTCCCGGCTGTTGGCTTGGGGTTCGGCTTCTTATCGCGCTTAAGTACAATGCGGGCAGCACGCTTTACAGGCGTCGTGAGTAAGCCTTACACCGCCGAAAACGCCTTGGTTGTGCTCTCTCCTGCGATCGCATGTTCTCATGAATTGAGTGTGAAAAGTGTGTCCCCGCCATATTTAACGCCACGCATGATCGGCGAACAAGTGAATACTAGCCTTGAGACGTACGCGCCAAACCAAGGGCACCAGAGAGGGCAACGTTAAAAAAAGGAGCACGCTTTTGGCACCCGCTTAACAATTAATGAGATCCCACTTAGCTCTGGCATCATTACTCGTGATTGTTGACAGCTCTGTCGTGGTTCTTGGTCAGTCGCTTCTCCTCAAAAAGAGTCAACGCACGATATGTAGTTTATGCACGTATATTTGGCTTGAACCATCATCGTGGCTGAGTGGTTTTAGTGTTCGAATGCTGTCTAATGTATCAGTATCTAATCTCAACCCCTGCAGCCATGATTTCGAGAAAGCGAAGCGCAGGTATGCCTGTGTGTGTTATCATGTCAGCTAGGTTTAAAAAATGCGAGGTGACCGAAAATATTATATAGCTCTGCATTCCTGCATCCCTTGTAGCACACGCTCAGCTTGTGGGCGTTAATCCACACGCACGTGCAACTATGCAACACCAATTGCTCAGTACTTGCCGCATGAGTTGTTCTGGTCAAGAGATTATTTTATTTCAACCTGGTGAGAAGGAACTCAAGTGAGCCAAATATCTGACACGTGCTCGCTTTCACCCTGGGAGTGCGCTTCTTGCCTTCATATTCAAATATAGCTGAAAAAAAGAATTTTGCGATTCTCAAACAAGCTTCAGAGTAGCGTGAAAAGGAGTATTTTTTCGCAGGAGCAGCGATAACACCACTGCGCAAAAACCCAGAACTTCTGGGCAATTCACTCCTGATGTTGCGCCTAAGGTGCGCGTGAAGTGAAAGCACGAAATCACGTCGTAGAGAAGATGGGTGGGAGAAATATTCACTGCAGAATACAAAACGCGGTAAACTTTTCAAGGAAAAATCTATCAATAAAGATCAAATGACGAACTCAGCAAGGGTCACAAGAAACAAAAGTATCAGGATGAATAGACTGCTTAAAAACATCAAACAGCCCTCCTCCCCCCTCCCCCCCCCCTTCCCCAGGTCCTCTTTTTTTTTTCAAGCGAGAGAAAAGGGAAAAGGGGAAAAGGAAGATGCAAGCAAAGGCACAGCAGTAAAGAAGATTCGCTTTCTCAGTAGTGCTTACTCTGTGGGTTTTCCATGACGGTGGTCTCGGTTCCCGGAAACTGAGTATTCCCTATGGAAATCCGGAGGCACGGAGCTCCTACTATTCTCGATTGAAGGACGAGAGGGGTAGCAGCCGTATGTGACGTTCTGTAATAGGCGTCTGTGAGCCAGAAAAACGGAAATGTTTCAATATTTGCGTATTTTTGGCAGCACCTTCTGCAGCGAGAAAAGTGGAACTTCTTGTCTCTTTAAATATTCTCAAAAACAATCTAATAACCAAATTTAAGACCCCGTGGTAAAAGAGATAAATGCCTCTATCTCTTTTGAATAGTTGAATCCTTTCAAACACCTCTCGGTTTTTCTATTCCAAACAAAACAGAACAGAAATTCGGCTTGAACACCCTGCGTAATCCTAAAGAAAAAGTTCTACAGCGCCGAAAACCAGCTTCTCAATTTCCGCAGAAGTGTACGAAAGTTTAAATAAAACGTACCGATGATTTAAAATTCTAACGTCAAAACACCAAAATTTGTCAAAGCGCTCAATGTTTTTTGTTATCATATTAATTTTTTAAGCTGAACATGATGCTAGAAAGCCGGTTACAATGGAATTATTACAGGTGCCAGAATCGTTGTACGTGAGCACGTCGAGGGAAAGGCTGCCAAGGTCACTCTTCTGAGAAATATTACTTCTTTCGCTAGCTAACGCAAAATAGCACCGTAGTTGCGATATCAAGAGCGATGAATACATCCGAAACAGAAATCCCCGAAAGCTGTTGCACACTTTCAGAAAGAAACGACGAGTTTACTCTGTACACAACAGCACATAGCATCTGAAAGGGCAATCATAAACGAAGGAAATCAATGAAATCGATCAAATATTACAACTTGGCAAGCATCGCGTTCGCAAAACACTGCTTCATAGCTGGCTTGATCTCGATCCAAAAACTGAAAGCATGTCTCTGATTTCATCAGTGAACCATGCGGGATTCGTAGTGATCATCAGAATAAATTCCAGCGCGCTTCGTGTATTTGCTCTGATGACAACCGTCCATTTTAAAGAAAGCGAGCAGTGCAAATATCACCACCCCGTTTCAGGAGCATTCATGACAAACAGGCCTGTTCGGCTGTGCAACCACCTTATTATGCACAATGCCGCAAAGAACGCCCTATCATAGTCTCTACAGGTGAATTGGTATAATGGCGTAACATGTACGAGAAGTTGCGTGCTACAGTAAACTTAGAGTACGAGTCCTTCTTTTCTTCCAATAAAAATGCCAGACATGGCTAAATGCATGCGCTCGGGAACTGTCATATATCGTGGCTGAGATTTTATTTATTCCGAAATGAATGACACGCGCAAACGATGGTCATTGAGCTGAAGCAGTTTTTTTTTTCAGACCAACCTTGTGAATGTCAGGAAAAACCACACATTTTCTACTGCCTAGTCCTTTTTTCTCTACGTTGTCTGCGAGAACAATCGCCCTACAAGCTCTAGAAAATGTCTTGGGCTGTTTTCGCATCTCCGCTTTGCGCAAAATTTTGTGTCATTTCTATTCGTTCGATGCAGTAGTGGTTTATGCGAAAGCTTGTTTGGTCTGAAACAATGACATTAAAACGTGTAATTCAGACGCTGACCATAAAAGAAAAGAAAAACGAACACAAGGTTCTTTCATATTTTCATCATTTTCGCGCTTTAGGAATAATTTATATGAATGCACTAATTATGCGTGGTAATAAGAATTGAAAT
Source organism: Amblyomma mixtum (assembly GCF_055824585.1). Classification (NCBI taxonomy): domain Eukaryota; kingdom Metazoa; phylum Arthropoda; class Arachnida; order Ixodida; family Ixodidae; genus Amblyomma; species Amblyomma mixtum. The sequence continues at coordinate 45,145,871 of NC_143019.1, read as the reverse complement.
AAACGTAATTCGAGCAATTGAATTGAGTACCCCAGAGGTACACTTTTTGCGTGTGTTTCGAACTTATTGCACAGCCAGGGGCACTTCCCTCAACTAAAGCACTGTCGTATAAATCAAAGTTGATTCCGTCACTACATGCGTATTACGCTATAACCTTTTAATGACTGAGAAAAGAAAATTCCGTTGCCTTTGCGCTCTCTAGCGGTAATGGTAAATCTGAGTTCACGTCACAATGACAAGAGAAGCGAAAGAGAGGCCCTCTTTGGGCAACAGGTTGATGAGTAGTACAGAATTTCCCGGCACCTTTTTTTAGCCTTTCTCTCTAAACTGTGGAGGAGCATCTACTGCGGGGATTTTCCTTTTCTATAGCGTCTTGCTTATATTGTTTTGTTGTACAAAATGTTTTCATGAGGAGTGCAACCATCACTATGCCCTGGGAGACGCTGGCAGAATTCTTTTACGGCGGCCCAAGCGCGACGGCGACCAAACCAACGTCGTCTTAGACCACTCTTGCGTACGATGGAGTGTCATGACCGAATGGGTGTTACGAATAACAGCGCCTTAAAAAGGTATCCAATAAACAACGTCTTTCAGTTCAATACAGTTCCAAACCAAATTATAGTTGTTATGTGAGCTTCACCTTCCCTCCCACTATGCATTGCCACAGTACTTGAGGTAAACATAACATGGTGTTAGTGTGTTCCTAAGTTACGTCTCCTATAATTTGTTGGACACTTATCTTGAAACAGTTTTCAATCTGCGTGTTTCCATGGCGTCCCCGTGCGATGCTTTTGAGCTTCTGGATATGTTTCTGCTAACCTACCTTTCATTCTTTCCGAAGTGTAGAGTACAGCATGCGATCGTAACTGCGCGATGCTAGTCGGCATGTTAATTTTTTTATGCGTAGAAATCTATTCATCCATGTCTCGACTGCTGTGGCTCAAATCTGGTTGCATGGGGCAGCTGGAAGCGCCGAATCTTTACGCTACCATTTACCGGAATACAACATTTATTTGCTCTTAGTAGGCGTTACGCCACACACAACCGAAACGGTAACACAGCCTGTAACACGTGAGAAAAGAAGGCAGAAAAATGTCCTGCCCCTAACACTTCAGCCAAAGTCCCTACTTCTTGCTCAAAACTATAGCAGTGAGTGCTCGCAGACACGAAAAGTGGCGATTATTTATCCGGATAGATAAAGACCGCGGAGAGGATAGGAAAAAGAATAAATAAGTGTAACAAAATACATAGAAAACACTCGCAGGCAGCGGGCTAGGTTTGCGGCAAGCCGATAGAACGCGTTTCCACTTATGGCACCTCTACGTTCTTGGAGACAAGTGTCCCTGCCTCGGCGAAGAAGAGCGCCCTACAAATGGCTGCGACTTCCGGAGAATGGAACGCCCAACCATAACGGCTGCGTTGCACTATTAGATACTGGGCTCCCGGCCCGTGCCAGAGAGCAGTTTCCCCACCAGCTCGCCTCTTCGGTCCGAAAAACAAACTGCGTCGTTGGTTGCTTCATCTTAACGACTTTCTCGGCTACGATGCTGCAATAGCCCGATACCGGCAGGGTATTTGGGGAAAAAACCGCTGGAGCAGGACATGCGAAGCCCAGACTTAGTAAATTCGGCTTGCAGGGATCTGTCCATAGCACCGTTGCCGATGTACAAAGGGACGATAATCAGGTAACAAAAATCTGTGTTCTTCTTTTTGTGCTCTTGCAGTATTTGGCCCTCATGCCGAAAAAAGCCAGTATCGTTTTGTATTTGCAGCGCTGGTTATGCAGATTTTATTTTTAGCGTTCCATAAAGCTGACGGATAAAAAACATTTCTTGCTTCGCAGATCTTTGATTTCTTCTTTCGGTGTCCTGTTTCAAAATGGAAGATTGGCTTAGTAGCGCAAATTAAGTGTGGAAGCTGTTCTTTCTGATGTGGGCCTTTCGGGACTCAGAAAGAAGGTTTACTATACCTGACAATATATACTTCATAACGCTAGCAGTAAATGTTCTTTCGTTGGTGAATCACCTTCAGTGGGTACTCGATTCGGACTTGCATGCGACTGCGAATTTAGGTCAGCAAGTATGAGGTGTAGTGTCATAGCGTTTTCGTTGTTTGAGCTTCTCGTGTTTAAGAGTTCCGAGAAGAATTCTATCACTTTTAGGTGAAAAAAGAAAGCCTATGTCCTCGGCCGTACTTCACGCCATCAGCATTCAAAACGTCGTTTTAAGCGGTTGCTGTTAATGGGAGGAAGTTCTGATGCGCAGCTTTGGCATATAGGCACACGCTCAGCGAGGGCGTTGAGAAGGAGAAGTAGGAGATGAGGAGGGAGAGAAGTATGAGGACGTAGGCGGAAGGGAATAGCAGGTGCGACTCAGCAGAGGTTGGAGCACCGCGCCATATGGCCGCAATCAGGAGCAGCATGCTAGGCTAATAACCGGGCAGACTTCTCCTGAATTCATTAAAGTCTATCCCTCCCTCTTCCTCATAGGGCCGCAAGAGCGAGCCAGAAACACTGTGCATTTATTGCTCGAAATCGGAAAAGAAGGTTGCGCAACGCGTTGTACAGCCCCTGTCTAGACTGCACTACACTGGGGAAGGGGTGGGAGATTCAAAGATAGGGAGGTGATAACGGGTAGGGGCAAAAGAAAGACGACAAGGGGCACGCATCTGAGCAAGCATGCATCACAAGACAGTGTTCGGCGAAACGCAAGAACCCACGCAGGGCGAACGCTGTTAGGCTTGCTCAATTAGGCGGCTTTCGTGGTGATAGCTGTCAAAGCGTGATGTGCCTGGCGCAAGGTGGGCCAAGAACCATTCCTGAAAAGTAGGTCCCCTTCTGTTGCAGAAGAGAGCTCAAGCTCTCCGCTGCATAGGCGGATAGAACCACGAACATTGGAAAGAAATGGGCACGAGCTCAAGAAGTGTGGTGTAGTTTCAACCCCCCCCCCCAAAAAAAAAAAAAAACAAGAAAAAACTGCTCAGGCCAGCTCCGCCGCCGTAAAGGTGGAGGCGACGTTCTGGGCTCCGAGCACATCAAATCCGCAGTCGTGGGAAATTTCTCACAGAGCGGCCGAACTCAAGAACAGCAATCGAAAGAGGAGGTTTTCTTTCCACCAAGTAGATGTTTCGGTGTCGGAGATGAAGATTGGTGCGAATTGTGAACCGGGCAATATCGTAAGCGGTCACCGTTTTTCTAACAGGAACGGAAGGGTTGTGTGCGTGCTCGGCTAGGTTGTCGGCTGCCTCGCTGCCGAAGGTCCCGCCGTGAGAGGGAAGCTACTCTGTGGCTACATCACAACTGCGAACACAAAGCGTGCGTAGCCCTCTATAAAGTGTCTGTACGACACGTGTGCCGCGATGAGTGTTTCAAAGCGCTGCAAGGGCTGCTTTCGAGTCATAGAAAAAAACTTTTGAGATGCGAAAGACTTCCTCCAGAAGAGCGACCGCTGTCTTTAGAGGCGCAATGTAGCGTAGGTGGCACACCCATCACCAGCTGCTTAGCTACGTGTCGAAGACGAGAGGAGCAACGGAGCCTCAGCGCGTAAGGTAAAAGTTAGCAGCTACAAAGCAGAACAATGTGAAATTTGAGGCGCACCGACACGGCGCAAGAAGGCACTGCTCTGATGGCGCAGTTGGCGCAGTGTGGCACCAGATTGCGCTCGTCACCATCCCGTTGCAAAGGGGATGCTCTTGACATCCAGCCATTCATCCGGTTTGAAAAGAAGGGGCAGAGTATTACATTGCACAGCTTAAAAGCTACCCCGGCAAACACTGAGAAATAAGAACTTCCCACCAGCCACCACTGCGACTATCTAACCAGGGTGTCTCAGCTTCGAATCATTAAGCAAGTAATGAGTTATCACTAGGCTCCGTTCCAGCAACATCCCTCTTCGGCTTGTTTCTTTGAACCATAAGAACTGCCTCTGTTTCATGCTCTTTCGTTTTTGTATAGGCGATTCTGTACTGCAGCTTAGTCAATTTCATCCATTTCACTGGAGCGGAACAGTCAGAAAAAAGAAAGCGGTTGCAGTGTGCCCGTCTGCTTCCATAGCAGATGCGGCCAGCCGTTCCATGAAAGAAGACCGGCAGAAAATGAAGCAAGAGTCCGCGCAGCGACAAACAGTGTTATGAGTGTCGTCCGCACTGCACTCGGTAGGCGTCAAAGGTCACGTTAAGACACGGGGCGTCCCGCATCAATGTATTTGAACTGTTGAAAAGGAAAGTAAGCGAAGTAAAAAACGAAGCTTGGAAACTTGTACGACAAAACAGAGTAGCCGTCGGGGCAGCTCTGCTAGTTGAAATTTCTTACGACGAGTGAGCAGAAAGCGTCGGATAGAAAAACTTGCTCACTAAATGCTGGTTTCCAGTCCCCTCTTTTCTGTACACCCATATCTCATTATACTCCTAAAAGAAAAAAGAAACACAAGCTTACCTCCAGGAGCACTTGGGCTGCTACCAACACGTCTCTATCCATCAGAGAAGTACTTTAACATTGCTTAGACGTACCTGCAAGGTTTTAAGCACTGCACTTTAGCCCTTGGGATTATTCAGCAATTTACCTATGAGACTGCCTCTGACATAGCATAAAGTAAGGTCCTTTTCGATTGAATAATACGCACTAACTATAAAAAAATACGACGGAAATTAAATAAAGGCAAAGAAAATGTTTTGCCGTTATTATTGCTGGCAAACCTCGAATCCTCTACATACCTTATTACTCATATAGTCGTAAGAGAAGACTATTGGGTTCCTTCCTAAAGCATCAGTTTTCGTATAAGGCCGCAGCTGGGGCTCATTGATTACGGCGCTCGGCTGCTGACCCAAAAGACGCGGGTTCGATCTCGGCCGCGGCGATGGAATCTCGATGGAGGCGAAATTCTAGAGGCCCGTGTGCCGCGCGATGTAAGTGCACGTTAAAGGACCCCACACGGTCGAAATTTCCGGAGCCCTTCACTACGGCGTCCCTCATAGCCTGAGTCGCTTTCGGACGTTAAATTCTAACAAACCAAACCAATTTTTGTATAATTCGTATTGGTATCGTTTGACAATGCCGGCCATATATTCTAGTTACATGGCTGGTAGGGATTGTTATCCGCGCTTTGTTAAAATTCTAGAAGAAATGATGCTCTAATGCATTGTGTACAGTGACAGATAGAAAAATATCTTCTGCATGACATGAATCTGCTTGTCCTGAAATACGGTAGAAGCCTGACGGAAACCACGGCTGATGGCAAGCAGAGAGCCCGATTATTAGATGTTTCCTCCCTGACCCGTACCTGCTATATACTGTTAGAAGTCTTGCACAGACACGCATTCCGCTGCAGATACCTCAGCCATCGACGCGGCCCTTAAGGTCTGCTTCGACAGGTTAGTGCCACAACGACTAACAAGGTCCTGTGCCCACCCTCTGATAATCAAGAGGTTCTTTTTCCGTACGACTCTGCGTGGTGGTTTTGTGGCCTTGGGTTTCGGTTGCTAGTTCTAAAGTAGTGGGTTCGATACCTGCCCCAACTAGCGCATTTTGATGCACACGAAATAAAAAGTGCTTGTGCGCCGCGCTGAGTCAGCGCACATTAACCAAAGGTGGTCTAATTCATTCCCAGCCCTCCGCTATGGCGTCCGCAACTGACCACGTGTTGCTTAGGGACGTTAAAATCCAAAATATGAAAACACTAGCTTTTAGTAAAGACCAAGAAATTAGCTTGATCAGTCTGACTTTTTTCCTTTATCCTGCTCCGTGTATTTTTTTCGGGATCCGTACCGCTGTTTTTAACATCTCTAATCTGGCCGGAGAAAAAACACGTTGAGTCGGTATTTTATGCAAGTAATCCGAGTGTGCTGATCGCGGGAAAATCAAATCAGAGGCAGGAATAATTAGTTAAATTCTACATCTGATCGCCTGGAACTTGGAGTTTCTTGTTGTTTTCCGAAATTTTTGCATTGATTCCTTACAATGCTCCACTCCTCGAGGGATAAGACGTTATGTTGCCGAACACTAGGCCATACCTTAAAACACCTAACCGCGGAAGCAATATTTAAACCAAAATATCTACATGGTTTCTTAAACTGAACAGTTAACTCAAAATGTGCCTGTTTTCGCATATATCCGTCTCATTGAAACAATGGCCGTTCCGGACGGCTATCGAATCGGCGTCTTCACGCTCAGCAGCAGGCGACTACACTGCACTTATACTCAGTTTCGTGGCAGGTATTACTTGTGAGCATACAAGGCCTCTCTCAGCGTTGAAGGCACTGCGAGGTCAAGGTATCCTTTGAAAGTCTACAGGTTTGTTCCTTTGACCAGTCGATCTCTCCCTGCAAGGCGGTTGAAACAGTGGTACGCAGCGATTGGCTATGTTGAACACCGTCAGTATTTTTTTCTCCTCTTTCATAATGGTTTCGGTGTTTAATCAGGAGCACGGTTGTAAACAGATGGCCGCACTGCTAGAGTATATCCTCCAAACCTTTCTAATCTGTCCCGCATAGCCTAAGTCGGTTTAGGATGTTAAACCCCATAAACCAAAACCATCTTCTTAATTTGAGTTGATTTGGAAAAATAACACGGGATGGGGAGACGTTTGGGCAAATTAGAGTCATGGCCGCGCGAAAGGAATCAGTAGAAGAAAAAAAATTTTACACCATATCATACAAACTCATACAAAAAATATTCGTGTACAATAAAGTACTTATATATATTTATATACAACAACTATTTTGCTATCTCTCCCTCAGAGGGGCCGCCGCGGTGGCTCAGTGGCTATGGTGCTCGGCTGCTGTCCCGAAAGACGCGGGTTCGATCCCGGCCGCGGCGGTTGAATTTCTTTGGAGGAGAAATTCGAGGCCCGTGTACTGTGCGATGTCAGTGCACGTTAAAGAACCCCAGGTGGTCGAAATTTTCGGAGCCCTCCACTACGGCGTCTCTCATAGCCTTAGTCGCTTTGGGACGTTAAATCCCATAAACCAACCAAACCAACCATCTCCCTCAGAGGGCTCTGATCACCCATAGCGATGCACTCGAACGCCGAGTGCCATAGCGACAAAACACAGAACCAAAAATAGACAGAAGCAGAGACGCGAGAAAAGGGTGACGCCATCTCTTCCCGGAATGCAGTTGCGAACAACACTCACAGAGGCCCGTCGGGCGCAGATTCCGATCCTTCTCGCTCCGCGCGCCTTCGGGGACATCCCTTGCCGCACTGCTCGCCTGCGCTAATATTTAGACATCATGGTCGCTGTCGACCCCTCTTCGCCTCGGCGACCTAATCAGTTCGCCGAGGCCACCTCTCGTGGACGCATCATACGTGCGCACGTACGCACTCATAGGCGGAGTGCGGGGACAGCGCACATGAGGCGAGCGGCACTTCGTGCGCGCCATTTTATTCTTCGCCGCTTCTTTCCGTCCGACCCCTTCCGCCAGACTCCTGTCCGTCTCACGGACAGTGTGGCTGCCGTTGGCACCCAACCACGTTCTTCTCGAGGGGGGGGGGGACTAATTGCTGTGAGATTCGCGGACACTAGGCGCGCTCTAGAGGGAAAGAGGCAGCGTCGAACTCATACTAAGCAGAGAGCGCGTATGGCACGAAATAAAGGGAATAAGTTACGTGTGAAGTGGAAGCGAAGATTAGGAAGAGGCTGCACTGCGTATCAACCCTGTAAAAGGAAGCTCTGGGCCATAAACTGCACCAGTGAATTCTTCGTAGGTTCAGGCCCATTGTTTCGGCGTGAACATTCGGTGCGAAGAAATGCCACTACTGAGCAGATTGTGATAAATTTACAGTAAATAAATGTTACTAAGCAATGTATGCCTTAAACGGATACATCAAGTATTTGTCAGTCCGTACAAAATTTATCCTCAGTGTTTGCATATATTAAATGCACCTTCGATGGCTGCCAGTATATAGTTTTATAAATCAAACACGTATTATTCCCAGCAGCGCACTATGCTACGAAAAAACATTACCGAAAGCACTATCTGTACGGAAACAGAATTTCAATTTCAAATATAGCAATGTTCAGAAGTGCGAAAGTAATTCGACCCTATACAGTGCATGGTAGTTTCTAATGCGTTCAGCGAAAAGTTTTCACAAAGCTGGTTACTTATGCTGCGTTAAAAAAAAAGAAGCAACGTTTTGTTGAAGTTGTGCTAGTATTAGCCAGTGTACATCACAATCTAGGAACGCTAACGTCAGCTTAATTTCCAACATCGTACGTGGGAAATAAGACCCGATTAAGGTTAGCGTTCTACCAGCATCTCTGCGGGCGCTTCAACTGACGTGTGCGCATGTCTTTCAGCACGTAGCAATGCCGAATTGAGAGGCAATGCTTCGAAGACGCCGAAACCGTAGCTTTTATAGGTTGAGACTCAGACTCCTATGCGAAGTGAGTAGAGACAGCTTATTCACAACAATCGCGACATGGCGGAGGTTCTGCTGCTGCTTATTCATTACATTCTGTAGGAATTTAATAGAAATGCTAGTGACGACCTTGAGGTGCGGACTTAAACACTTAAGTCCACAGCGAGACTAGCTTAACCTTACTTGCGGCTTGCTGTGTTGGAAAGCATGACACACAAGAACGGGGCACGTGCCAGCTGTAGTCTGTCCTGCTCATTTGTAGGATATAAAAATGAGCATCGTAACTAGTATAGTAAGGTTAATACGGTGAGATCCCATGCAGGAAGGGAGAAGGTAAGAACAGGTGGGACTGGAAAATGGAAAGCGATGACAGAGAGGCCCTGAGAGCGCTAGATGGCCCAGTATTGGAGCAAAGCACGGCTTAATAGATAGAAGATCTATTAACATTGTTTGACTATGGAATCATAGTAGGCCACAGCGCACTTTCATTACCTGTCTTAATCGAATCCGTTCCCATGTACCTTCTTCTACCACTCTCCCCGCAACATTTGCACTCTGACGTCAAGCAGGTCACAACGTAGGACGTGGGTAACATAACGTGATGCCATCTTTGTTGCCCGATCACCCAACTTCCAGCAGCTGCGACTTAATTCATACGCAGTGCGGATGGTGACCAGCTCAGGGCAGGTTATAGCATCTCGACGCTTAAACGGTCGAGTGCATTCGGTTAATCAGACTCATACACTATGGTATCAAGGCTTGTGACGCGTTCAAGAAGCTGGCTCCGTTTCTTAGATCATGCTCGGAGGAACAATTTAACGTTGACATGTTGTCTTCCATGAAGTTCGCTCTGCGAGCTCAAAATGCTCTCTCTTTACCGAGGTTGCTAAGTACTTTATACAAAAGAGGTGGGGGGGGGGAGAGGGACGATGCCGCAACGACAGCCTGGCTTATATGTATAGTGAATGACGTCGCATCTGCAAGTATAAACAGAGGTTTCTTCTCGTGAGAGTCCACAATTTTCTTTGGACGGCGCCACCTTCAGCAACTAGTGAAACGCGTAAAATGTTTCATTGAAATTTCGTCAAGATTTTTCTTATTAAATGTGACGCGTAGTTGGGATAGAAAGCAGTTCGTGCTCTGAGAACAGATAAATAGGATTTCAACGCAAAAAATGTTAGTTCAAGCCACCTACATTCTGCTTCTTGTTTTTCGCTTTAACATCTTCTCCTGGAGTCACTGTCTAGTTCTTCGCTATTCTTCAGCAGCGCAAACCGACATCTTCCCGACAGCATGGCTTGCAGCTGAGTTGCACCCACGTGTCCTCCATATGTTCAAAGGTTTTTAATTTTCCTTTCTCTGGCAAAGAGGCGCGCGGAGCGGGGGAGCTAGCATCTCATGGTTCATTTTCTAGATTGCTACCAGCCCCTGACTGTGAAAAATACATCCAAGTAGGACCTCTGCAGTTAACTCTTTTTCAGGGAAAGCAGTCATCACAGAAGAAGAATAAATTAAATAAAACCAATATCTGAGGAGATGCGACTTCGCGGTGAAAGGATGTCATCTTGCTCCTTGCACTCTTCAAGCTCCTTCCATAATCTTTTTTTTTTTTTTGTCATGGCGCGCTCTAGTTTCTTTCAGCCGGTTTCTTTCGCCATGCCGCTAAGTTGTTTTTGTCTTCTCCATTGTGAACCGCTTCTGGACCTTTTCATAACGTTTCTTAGAAACATCTTATCTTCTTGGAGCCCTGTAGCTGAAGAGAAGCTCTTTCTGAAAATCTCTTTCTTCGCATCCGCTGCAGTTGTGGAAACTTTTCACCACTGTCGACAACGTCACGTGGTCTATAGCCACTAGCTTCAGATGGTCATTGTTGTCACTCGCTTTGTGTCCTTTTCACTGCACTGACACAATGACCCAGCCGGTTTTGGCAGTCGCTTCACAATGTAGCACAACCTCGAACGTGACAAAACTCCACACACTTGTATGCGCTTCAGTGTCGGGCCTTTCAAGGCGACGACAGCGGGCTAGCTTAAGTAAGAAAAAATTTGTTTTATGAAGAGATTGTGAGTAAAGTCTAGGTCAAATGTTTAGGGGAATCCCCCAAGGTGGAGTAGATTTGTAATAAGGGAGTAATTACTCATTGACATCCACCCGAGCGCAGCCATACGGCTACAAAGGAAAGCTATACAGCTTTCTCAGAAACTTCGTAGTCAAAGAAAAAATTTTTTTAACTACGAAGTTTCTGAGAAAGCTGTATAGCTTTCCTTTGTAGCCGTAAGGCTCCGCTTGGGTGGATGTCAATGAGTACATACTCCCTTATTACAAAGTTTAGGTCCTATGAAGCAGAAAAACGCAAGTAGTGGAAGTTGGTGTTGTAGCGCCCGGCGACGCTATAAAGCGCCGGCGCTGAGATCGGCGTTACAGCGCGCGCTAGAGGAAAATAAAGACGGACAGCGCGTGCTCGTGGCGCACGCCCGGCACGCGCAGTCCGGAACTAGAAGCCTGCCACGCTGGTCGTCTCTCTCTGGTGCTCCGCTGCGACCCCGCTAATACCTCAACAGTGGTGACCTGGCGAACCGTGCCTTCTATCTCAGCGGCGTTCCAGCATGGCGTACTGGCAGCACCCAAGTTTCGACCCGCCGCTCCCGGCGTTCCGGCCTGCAGGCGTCGGCGGGTGGTTCGCCCAACTGGAGGCTGCGATGTACCTGAACGGCATCACCATCCAGCCGTTCAAACACGAAGTCCTTTGCGACATCCTCCCGCCCGACCTCCTGCGTCGGCTCACCTACTCTGCCTTCGGCGGCCGGCCATACGATGCGCTGCGTGCGGCCGTCTTGGCCGACTTCGGCGCCTACTACGTTCCGCCGCCGCTCTACGACGCAGCGGACCCGTTTTCGCCGCCGCCAGCCTCTGGCCCTGCACCGGCCTCGCTCGCGCCCACGCAGCCTTCATCAGAACCCGGCCCGCCTCAGCAGTCCCTCGCCGCATCGCCGCCACTCCCGTCCAGCGTCTCCAGCCCGGCTGTCTCTCTCGACGCCACCCAAGGTGGGATCCGCACGAGCTCCGCCTCGCGTCCTGCTCCCACTACTATCCGACCCGCGTCTCTGGCTCTGCCTCTTTGCGCTTCAGTGGCGTTGTCGCCAGAGCCTCCTGCAGCCAAAGACGACTCTGCGGCAGCAGCCGTGCCGAGGCTTCCGGCATCTCCATCTACCTCGTCACTACCGCCAACAGCTCTGCAGGCCTCTTCTGTGAGGTTGAAGCCGTCGCCCGCTGATGCTAAAGAGCCCTCGACAACGACCAAGCCTACTTGTCACACTCCCAGCCCCTCAGAAGGTCCGCAGAGCACTACTCGTCATCAGGAGCAGGATGAGAAAGCCAACCCGATGATAGCAGTAACAAGCACGGCGATCGCCTCCAGCCCCACTTTGCCTGAAACAGTTCCTGACCCAGTGTCAGCGCTTGCTCTCAAGCCCGACCATGCCCACACACGCATCAGCACTGGCCAGTCGCTCCGGACTGTCACTCCAGCTTCACCCAAGCACCTGGAATTGAACCCAGCAACTTCCTCCGTCATCACCACAGCTGTCACCGTTGTCTCGTCGGTCACACCTGTGCCAACCCTAGTGGCCGGACCGCACTGCTCGCGCCCTACATCAGGGGCACCTGAGCCATGTAAGCCAGCCATTTCCACCTATTTGGACGACTTGAAGCTGGCGCTACAGCAGCGACACGACACCCCGATAAAGACCACATCTGTCCACGGAGCCGTTTCGACCGCTCCCTTGCTTGTGACGGCGTACTCTGTGTGCCAGCTTCCCGCCGACATCAGCTGCAACGGTCCAGCACCAATGACACTTGTGCCAGCGGGCAGCACTACAGTCGGTGACGGCCCCACCATGGCCTCCATTGCCCTAATATGCTTTGTCAGCTCGGCACCCTGCATCATTCGCCCATTGCGCAGCAGCCAGGCTCGTCCACCTGAATCCGCGCCCTCCACCCGACGGCTCTTCCCGGACCCTGACATGAACTTACCGGACCCTCCCTCCATCGCGTGACCTCCATCTGTACCCCGTCGGCGCGTACATTTCGCCGTTCCGTCTAGGCGGGGGGCCCTGTAGCGCCCGGCGACGCTATAAAGCGCCGGCGCTGAGATCGGCGTTACAGCGCGCGCTAGAGGAAAATAAAGACGGACAGCGCGTGCTCGTGGCGCACGCCCGGCACGCGCAGTCCGGAACTAGAAGCCTGCCACGCTGGTCGTCTCTCTCTGGTTCTCCGCTGCGACCCCGCTAATACCTCAACAGTGTCATATGCCGCACTATGTGGTAAGTTTTTTTTTAAATTCCGAAGCGACCCATTGGCTATGAGGACGCCGAGGTGGTGGGCTCCGTATTAATGCTGATTTGTCGAAGAAAACATACACTCGCCAAGGTTCAAAGAAAATAAAAAGAATTGACGTTTCGGCGCCCGTGAATTCTTTTTATTTTCTTTCAACCTTGGTGAGTGTATGATTTCTTCGACAAATTAGAATGAATTTTCCTCGCCAGACGGGATTCCGTCGAACCCTAGACTTCGTATTGGTGCTGTGCTCTGGGCAGTGTAAGTGCGGCAACTTACACAGCACACGGCAGTCTTCTGTATTTCGCCTCTCTCGAAATGCGGCCGCCATCACCGCCGTGGCCGATAGTCATATTCAGATCGAAGTAAGCATCTTTGGAGTTGTGAGTTTCTTGAAATCGATTTCCCTGCTTGGAATTACACATACACCGTTTCGGATCGAAAATAAAGAATAAGTTAATCATGGCTGGAAATGGGGGCTCGTAGAGTCACTGTGAACATCCCTATTAAACCTCTCTTTTCTGCCTAGACAACCCTCGGGATTTCTACGCTTCTTCACAAGTAACGAAGAAATCGCTTCAGATAATAAGAAATAACTGCCAACTTCCCATTAAAATTTGCCCCATGGCGCGGCACTAGGCGAGGCGTCATTCACCCAAAACCCCGCCAAAAACATACATCCAAAAGGTTGGAAAAAATTTGTGAACTTCTAGGATATCATCACTGATTATTCGGTCATTGTGGAAATGCAGAAAGCTCGAAGATATGTTAAGATACCGGTAATTAAAGCATAGATAAAAATGAGCTAATCTTGACGATTTATGAATTTCGAAAGACGATAAAACGGGGCGCAAGTACGCAGGTGCATATAGCAAAGCAAGAAAAAAATTCAGAACTGCTCCTTCCTCTGTCTGGCATTGAAGCGTTACGACCGCCTGAATTAAAGGCTCTCCCGCCGTTAAGGTTGGCGTTTGTGATTCATCGTTCAGCAGGCCTCCTGCATCGTTGGCAGATAATTCCTTGAAATTACTTTGATAAATTTGAAATTTGAAATGTATTGAAATTCAGACAAAGTACAATTGTCCAGGTGAAGAGGGCTAAAGGTGACACTATGTTGTAAAACACTTTTTTCAAACATGTTAGTCATTCACATAGTTCTCCAAGCACAAGTGAAAATTATTTACATTTTTCACTCTGTATCGGAAGCGATATGTCGGGAATTTAAGGTTGAAAGCGATAAAGCTGCACTGCATGATTTTGTTTTATTCATCCTTTAAATGATTTCTACAAGCGGCTTTATTGGTGGCTGCTCTCACTTGCAAGTAGCAGGTATGCGACGCCATGAAAGTGTTGTAGAGCTGCCGAACCCATCGCAATCAATGAAATCATCTTCACTCATCAAAAGCGTGCGTAGTTGACGCGAATAAATGTACCGGTGGAGATCGGAGTAGCGGAGGGCAGTCGCGCAAACGGCAGTGTATGAATAACGAGACGCTCAAATTTTGCAAGAATGATTCCAGCAGCTTCTTCAGAGTGCAATCCTTCATATAAGGCAGTTGCAATTAAGTGCTTCCCTCTAAATGCAAACACTAGGCAAAAGGAGGTCTGCAGGAGTCCGCACAGCAGGCCAAAGCCTGCTCGTTGTTGGTCAACGAAGCACTGGATACGAAGTGCCCTCTTTCTCTCCAGCTCTCCGCACCGCTACCTATCCAATCCCAGCTGCCTCTTCTCGCATCCTTGTTACCGCTCTCACCTAGAAAACTCTCTAGGTTTAAGCAAAGCAAGCTCGTCACGCCTGCCTAAAACCGCCTGCCTAAAAGAGCCGCCATCTCTCATCAGCGGAACCAGGAGAAAATCTCCTCGCTCGTCAAACTACCGTAAACCAAGCCGCCATTATCGAAAACTTTTCACTGCGCACGACCTCGCGCTGCGGCTATTCATACCTCCTCCCTCAAGTCCAAGCCCTCTCCACGTCCTGAGCCCACTTCCTCGTTCGAAACACCGTGTTCCGAATACACGTTTCGCTTTCTCGCCCCCTAGCTGGAGAGATGGGAAGGGGTATCGCCCGTATACACGAGATCCATCCTCCCCTTTCGGGAAACACGTGCGCGCGCATCACGCTGGGAGATGAAGCCAGCCTCTGCTCCCCTCTTCCCCGGAATCTCACGCCATCCCTTTTATCCCAAATCACCTTAATAGCGCCGACCCCGCTTCGTCCTGCACTCCACGCCTTTTCTATAAGCAGCGTTTTTTGCCAACGCCCATAGTGGCTTAAACCAATGTCTAAAATGTTTTCTGTGTCGCCGGCCTTAGCAGAAGGAAGACGGGGAGGTAGAGAGGATGCGCTTCGTTTCATCCTTCTAGTTATGACGTGGGCAGGCTAGCTAAAGCGAGAGAGCGTGGAAACCCCAGCGCCGTCCACACCTTAGCCAATATGACATCAATTCCCACCAGCTAACAGAGTTGAAGATTCTTGGGTACTGGCCGCGGTGACCATCAGCGGTGAGGGCCTGCCAGGCCCTCCTGCGGTTCTTAAGAGTGTCGGGCCGACACGACATGGTGTGACTTTGCCGAAGCCTTTTCGTTTTCTGCTTTTTCTTATCTCTCCCTTTTTTCCCTCACCTTTATATCCAGCCATCCCTTTCCCCCAGTTCAAGGTGGCAAACTGGTTTCATCTACGGGTTAACCTCCCTGCATTTCCTCCTCCTCCTCCTCCTCCTCCCTGATAGCACGCCGAAGCGCAGGAGTGCGGCTTTCGTCAGCCAAAGATCAACACTTAACGGCCTCAGCTCTAAAGCGTCACTTCCTGTCCCGAAGTAGCACCCGTTATCATCAGGAAAGCCTTTTATTGCTTTTCCTTTTTTGCCTATCTTCTTGCTTTTGCAGTGAAGTTGACGTGAAGATAATCGCTGGTACTGCACTTGTGAAAACAGGGGTCGTACTCTCTGTGGTCGGCGCTAAACCAGTCCCAGTCATTCAATTCCGACAAGAGATGGCACTTTTCTACAAGGCGGAGACATCACGTGATTAAAAGCACGCCCACACACTCAATATTACTGAAGGACTTGCACGGAAGGTGCAGAGACGGTGCGCGAGTTGCTGTGCTGTGATCTGGCCTGCTCTGGGCTGATGCAGGCGTCAGGCTGAAAGGATGTTAGAGTGACGGCAAAGAGCGCCATAACATTCTTCGCAAGCTGTCTACACGGGCGTTTTAAGGACTACTAAATGTGTATGAGCTAACTGCAATTTGAGAAACGTTATTTTATCTTTTTTTCACCTAAGTTTTCTGAATATGCTGCAATGAAATCTGCAGAAAAATATAGCGCAGAGGAGCTTCAGTCATCCCTGGCCAGCTGTATAGTGTCAGTAAATACGAAGAGTTACTTTCAATACGCGTGCAAGGCTTTCATTTATGGAATTTACTGTTTCTGAAGAAACTTCCTGCTATTCAATTGCCAGTTTCAGCTGTTACCGAGCTTTTATTAGTATTTGACATGATTAACTTCTTTTTAACACATATATAGTTCTATCGTCCGAAATTCGGCACTCTAGGCAACCAGCAGTGCATTGTATATTGCATCAGCGCGATTTTTTTTAAAGGATTAGCAGGGTCCGCAGTGTCTTCGGGACTGGCTTAGATCATTTGAATAAATTTCTTACCCATGTAAACATTTTATGTGTCTTTGAAACAACTTGTTTCCCTTAAGTATTTTATTATCACAGAACGCATGACAATATGTTGGCTTTTGGCAAAATCATGTTCCAGTAATTACGACTCGGAAAGAAAAACTAAAAAGGTTTTTTGCCTTCCGTACATAGTTGCGTAGCTTGTACGCGAGATATTTTTATGCGAGAACATAGAGTGCTTGCACAAAAAAAAAGAAAGACAGCCCTTGTCGAGATAAGTCAGTCAGCACGCCGTAAGACGAACTCCGTCCCATAGGTTTTAGCAAAACTTAGTATCGAAAGCAAGGCGTATTTAGTGAACGGTTTGGTTTATGGGGTTTAACGTCCCAAAGCGACTGCGGCTATGAGAGACGCCGTAGTGAAGGGCTCCGGAAATTTCGACCACCTGGGGTTCTTTAACGTGCACTGACATCGCACAGTACATGGGCCTCGAATTTCTCCTCCAAGGAAAATCAACCGCCGCAGCCGGGATCGAACCCGCGTCTTTCGGGTCAGCAGCCGAGCACCATAGGCACTGAGCCACCACGGCGGCTATTTAGTGAACGGTGCAACACGCATCTATACACGAACGCATGGCTTTGTCATTTCATGAAAAGACCTAAAGAGAGAAACTGTGCTTCAACACGTGTGGTTAATGTGTTCGGTGTTTTTGTTATCTATTGCAGTATTCGTACAATTATCTCTTATTAATGGGGTTGTTAGTGTTGCAATAGGCATTGGCACTTGACGCAAGTATTTTTGCAAAGACTGCTCCACAGTGCTGATATTTTGTATGGTTTATCATTTCATATTTACATGGGGCCCACGGCTCCATCAGGAAGATTTGCTAGTGTGCAGCTTTGCACTCGAGTGTTGTTTTTTTTTACCCAAAAGATCAAATTTCAAATCCCAATTGATATGATGGATCAGAGATTGCCAATGAAAGTGAAGTAAAGAGAAAACGTCGACCCAAACTGTGCTAGCTTGCACGGAACTCATGCGAACATGAAAATCACAGAAAAAGGTTTTTCTCTCCCCTACCGCCATTGCACCCTTCCCTTCGGCTTCCCCCGCACACTCTGAGCACACGTCAGCCAACGAATCGAGCGCGTGTGACGTCAACTCATCGGTGCAGCGGCATCCATTACTTTTATTGCGACCGGCGGGCCGTCTCCCCGTTCTCAGCGACACGATTATTGCGAGGCCCAGTCGCGGGGATGGCACACGGCTAGCAGCGTGAGCCCGCTCAGGTAAAGCCACCTTGTGCGCAGTCAGCACGGCACGTGTCTCATCCAACTCCTGCTCGCATTTTCAGAGGGGACATGCACAGAATGTGCGTAACTAGACACCGGGAGAGTTCTATGGATGTGGAGAAAGACTTCAAAATAGGATACTTTTTAGATCATTTGGTTCATATTAGTTCGCATAAAGCCGCGCATAAACAGGACACAGTCGCTAGAAAAGTTCTTTTTTTTTATTTGTGCAGTGTAGATTTATGCCAGGCGTTTCAGGGAACATGTTCAAAAATTCCTAAAAAGAGGCAATTCACAACAGAAAGTAAATCTTTTCAGGAATGAATTGGCAGCTGTGATGGACCTCACTTACTAAAAGAAGCATAGCAGTCAGCTAGCTTATTAGATGAATTTGCTGATTAGTGTTTCAATTAACGCAGCCTGTTCGCTAGTACCAACCGGAGGTCCAAATGAAAAGAAAACTAAGCGTCGCGAAATAAAAGAGGTACGAAAGTGGCTGACTTAAGTGTTCCTCTGTGGACCGCGAAGAGGTGGAAAATTAAGGGATTCGAGCAACAATATTCCTTCTCAACCTGCCCCATTTCCCCTTAGTCGCGCAGCCTCCAAGATTCTTCGAATGAAGCGTTTTTCTTTCTGTGGTAATATCCACACACTAAAACCGCGCCAAAATCTGTACACTAAAATCCGCACCAAAATAAAACGAGCTTTACTGGAAGCGCGACTGCGAAGGCTAGGCAGAGCAGCAACTTACAGTTCATAGCTCGGACAGATTCCATTCTCGTCTCGCCCTGTGCGCTCGCGCAGTGGTCGCAGCTGCTCATCACCATCTTTTTTTTTTTAATTTTCTTGTATAAGCATTTGTGTGATCAATGCTGCCAGAAACAATGGCACACAAAATTACCCACGAAAACACGCTTCATGTGTGTTTTTCTTTAAACTACTGCTTCTGGAATCAAACTTTTGCAGCTCGAGACTGATGGTTTATCCGAAAGAAATTAATGCTTGTGGCGAACCAGTTAGTCCCCAAAAGAATTAATGTTTAGTCCCTTTTTAGTCCCTTTTTCGTCAAAGTGCCTGGTTCTGTTAGCCATGATTGTCTTAGATCGAACTTTCTGATGTTCGCCTGAGCGTGGGGAAAAACGACTGGTGAGGTGCTGCTTGGTCCTCGAGACTTCCTAATTCTTAGAAGCTGCCAATACTTTGTAAGTTGTTCAAAAAATTTTTGCTTCCGCAAGTAGAGCAGTTCTCTCTTCTACTGGTACAGCACCGCAAAGTACGAACCACATTCCATAAGAGCGTCCTTGATGGCACCTTGCTTTTAGCGTGTATGAGTACAACCACTCGCTTCTTCGTTTTTAAGCCTGAGAACGCTGAACATAGATGTCCAGCAAAGAATCCGAGGTCGGACAGCGGACGATGAGACGTGAGGACCGCCGGGTAGAGCTCTGACGACGTGACTCCTGGGACGACAAAAGAGAAACACGGGCGCTTCCAGGTGCATAAGGAGAAGAAACGGGCACATAACGTACAGCCTATACACATCTCGCACACCCCCCAGGAATATGCTTGTCGTCGTAACAGCGCAGCTAAGAGGTGCAGGGGCTTATAGTGGCAACGCGGAAACAAGATACCCAGAACGACGATCCGAGTGGCTGTGGATGACGAGGTTGCTAGACTGTAGTAAGGTCGGCAAAAGCACTGCAGCGTCTGAAGAAAGAAAATCAAAACGACGCACAAGGTCTGCGAGAATCATACCCTCCTAGTCTACCCCGGTCCATTTTCCGGGGATCAGCGAGCGGAGGCCGAGCTCAGGGTGGCTCAAAAGAGGGAGCCGCCTAAGTACGAGACACGCGGAGGGATTCAATACGGATGGGGCACATGCTACACCGACCGAAAACAAGAAGAGTAATAGAAAGAAGGAAAGAACGCAAGCTACGAACAGAGGAAGATAGCAAAAACAATACGGGAATAAACACACTCCGTACGGGCTGCGCACGCGATCATCCCAGGAGGGATATGGACAGTATGGAAGATATGGACAGTAGGGGCACGCGACTCTGGTGTCTAGAGAACGGACCCGAAATTGGAGCAGAGGAGGAAAAAGAGAGAGATGCAAGGTGCATGCAATCAAGCTCCATCTTTCCGCGGATCAGGAACGATTGGCAATGCGCCGCGAGCTCGCCATGCAACCAAGCATAGAGGGCTGGCAAGGGATATAAGGGCGCGGAACACTTCCTCGGCGGCGGTAGCGTCCTATATGGCCCCGCTCGTCTCACTTCTCCCGGCTAGTTGCCGCCGCAGCAGGCGCGCCACAATGTGCAAAGAGGTTAGTACGTCGCGTAAGCCGCGCGGGTGGCAGGCCATTTCTTCGCTGTGAACCTGTCGTTCTCCCTTATACCGCAACTTCCTCCGTGTTATCAGCGCCAGCTAGGGCTATCCTCCGCTGGCTCCCCGTGCCGTCTTCGTCATGTGCCATCGAAGATGGTCCGTGCTCCTTTGCTTCTTGATTCCTGCGGGGATTTCTGTACAGCAAGTCTCGATGTTTTTTGTTGTTTTTTTTGTCACTGCCCTCGGGGGTCAGGGCGCGGAATTGCTGCATGGACAGAGTGGAGTTCCCACTACAGAGGTTTCAATCGTCTGACGACCAGCTTCTGCGAGCTTGACTTTCTCTGTTTGCAATTACCCATTTACCACGGTCTCTCTCATCTGTTTTTTTTTTGTGCGTGTGTGTGTCTCCGTTCATAAGCTTTTGGTGATGATTGCTTCGCTCCTTTGCCATCTCGGAGAGGCGACGACAGACCATTACGCTGCACGTACAGTCTGCGACAAAAGTCTGTGTACCATGTTCTCCGCAGATGTTGCCGATAGCTATGTTATTAGCCGGCGGCTACAGCCGCATTTGCGCAGGTGAAAGTCAAGTCAAAATCCTGCTCATTCAATTCCAGAAGTTGGGTCCACAGCCGGCGGGTAGTAATCGAGCTGTGGCCTGCACTAGCGCAGCATGCAGACCAAGAGCGTTTTTCCCGGCTGTACCTTTTTTATCCTTTGTTTGCAGGAGAAAGCTTGTACCAATTCCTTCACCGGTAGCAACTCTGGGGCACTAGGGATCGAACCTCGCACCTCCCGCATGCGAGGCGGATGCTCAAACCAACAGGCCTTCACTGTGGTCAAGGTTGAATTTGAAAAGTTACACTCAGCGGTTCAACTGAGAGAAACGCATCAATTGAACGATTCTTATCGGTACCAAGCAAATCGGGACCTCGAAACGATGTAGAAAGCGTCAAACCCCCTCTCACTTTTTGATAAGAGCAGTATTAAACAAAATTGGCAGGACGACCATGAAACCTGATGCGAGAAAGCTGCGTCGGAAGTTGGTTTGACCTTCGATGATTAGTTCTATGGTTTTGCTCCAATGAATGCTTCTACGTGGTGGGTGGAGGCGCGTGAGGAGGTGGATCGAGGGTGGCTCTGGGTGGCTGTGGGTAGGGTGCAGGGTGAAATGTGAAGGTGGGTCGTGTGTGGAATCATAACCTAAATAATGTTCTATAGGGTCGCGGAATTTTGTAGCGCGTTGAAAATATCAGGAAGTGCTCATAAACGCTTAATAACGAGTACTTTTTTTTGTGGGCATATTTTATTTTAATGATAGAAATTATCTGGACAGTGACGATATCAAATGGCACTCAAAGATAGCAGTTTTGAAATAAGAGCAAGTAGCCAAAGGACGCTAAAAAACATGACACTCCTTGACTCTCCTTGGCATGCGCCCCAGGAGTAAAAAAAAAAACGGACAGACAGTACAAGCCGCATTGGTAGCTGCTATTTACGCCGGTCGCACCGCGAGGTATAACGATAAGAGCAAATGGCTATATCGCAAGTGGCTATATCGGAATAGCCCCGTGACTTGGACTTTATATATCTTTTATTATATTCAAATGACGCGGTCACTCCAAACAGAAAAGACAAAATGGAGCAGCGATGTGGCGTCGTTCTCAACAGCCTTGAAAGCGCGATGTTCGCTCATGGCACAAATGTCTACGCGTAATGCGGTCGAACTACTCGCGCGAGACAAACTGGGATCATCACGCGCGCTTACTGAATTCCATAGCACGTCTATACGGCGGAAAAAAAGAGAGAGAGAGAGAGAAGATACGGTCAGGATGAGGGCACGTACTCGTACATTGAGCGCAAGAGGGAGACCTTGGAGCAGAGCAGGCGCCCATCAGAGACGCTGTTCAAATTGATTGCGGAAGTGCCCCAAAAGAACAAGACGACATGCGGGGGGAACAATGGATGGCACAGCGAGGGCCCCTCAGAGTAATGCGCGCCATGACGAACAAATTTTCGGAATGCAAGCGACGCCTCACAGAGAGGGAGTGTTGCCAGTCCTCCTCCTTTTCATTCGAAGTGTGCGGAGATTGAATTAGAGCTACCCGCCATCGTCTTCACCGTCGGAAAAGACAAAATAGGCGCCAAACTCGTCTGGAAAGAAGGGGCTTTCACGTGTTTTAAAGCGAAGACGCCATATATCGAGGGTGCCGTACTTTCACTCGACTTGACTGCTACACAGTGATAAGCTGGAAGAAGCGCACGCTGCTTTCATCCTGTGTCTGCGCGGTTTCCTTCTATGTCATGTTACACCAACTAGCCCGCAACAGCGCCCACATAAGCTGTAGCCGTCCAGGCTTCATCCGCCGTCTTCATCCGCAGGTTTTGTTTAATCCGCCCCGACATGAATATCAGGTGCTCTTGTGCGGAAGCGATGCTAAGGATGAGGCAAAAAGTGCGAAATAACTGATTATCTGAGACAAGCTGCGCGGACAGGCCGACTCGTAGAGGCAAGAAGAGCAATAAACGGGAATAGTGGAGTACGGCGGGAGGATCTTCCTCTTGCGATTGTTTTAGGGGGACCGACGATTAATTCTAAATGTGCCCTCAGTAACGCATTGTTTTAGCTCATGAAGAGGTTTCTAAGCTACGATCAGTGACCAGCGAATTCCGTGCCTACCGATTTGGTCTCACCGCGGAAGAAACTCTGTGCGATAATCAGAGGGACCGCTTTGACGGGTGCTTCTCTCACGATACCGAGGTTTCTGTAGGCGAGTACAGAGTCTGCCCATATATAGATTGTTTCGTGACGTATGGGAGATGCGTGCAAAGGAGAAAGCTGTTGCCTAGTGGAAATACGGACGAGTTTGGTTTAATAAAGTGCAGCACGGCCCGCAGCCAATCATCAGGCACAGCATTATAGCTTCTGTAGTGAGTGACCCGGAGCAACACACCAACATTAAAAGGTATTCTATAAAAATGCTGTTAGAAATCCTCGCACTGTAACATGAGCAATATACATAGTTAATTCAGAGGAGCCACAGATGACGTCGGTGTGGTGTCAACTTGCTTGCTCACCACAAGAAGCGATACTGTCGTACCTAATTGGTCGTTTATAATATTGCCACAACACATGCAGTCGTCTATCAGAAGGTGACCATGTGGCGAAAAAGTCAACTTCAAAACAAGTGATTTCATGTGCCAGCTACTTCCCGCTAGAACGACGGGCACGGAAGATTGCGTGTCGCTGAAACGCATTCCATGGCCTTTTTAATAGGAGATATTCTCCAACACTTCAGACATGCTCCAAAATAGCTGCTTCGTCTTCACAAGCTCACTCCAGGTAAAACACGCGCTGCGGTGAACCAGAGTACAAGAAAAATGAAAAGAAAACACGCTTACTTGATTACGCTAGGTCTTCGGCACAACGAAGACAAACCTCGGTGTTACAAAGTTCGTTTAGAGTGACCCTCAGCCAGGGTTATTCGTGGTAAACAAGGAAAAGCCACTAGAAGCCTCCATGTTGGACTCGGTCCATAAAGCGCCCATTTAATTCTGACTCCGCCTCTACAAAACGGGGACTGCCAGGAGGCTATCGTGAAGTTACCATTGCGATGAATGAACGAGAAAATGACGCAACAATATGCGAGGGACATGCCGTTCATTATGAAGCGGGAAAGGCACTGATACATAATGAATGAGCTCCGGCGCCTCATCTATACATACTAAGTAAACCGCACTCTGATAAATTGAGGACGACACACAGTTATTGCGATTAAGTGGCCTCATTTATTGATGACAGAGAAGAACGAAAGTGAGCCTCGACGAAAGTCGCGTCAAATGCCACACTTAAATCCTTGGCTGGCTTCCCTGGTCCTTCGAACCGTTAAACCACCAACATGAATTTCTGTAACGCGGCCTTGAGTGCGCGGATTCCCGAGAAAGGTGCCCCAACATAACATCCTGTTCGGGTCGTTCTCAACAAGCATCGCGGCGATAAGCAACCGCCTAACTATACAGCACCAGAGGTGACATCGATATATGCGGGACTACGCCGATGTGTCTTATAAACCCTGAGAACTCCTGCAAACTTCGTATCAAACGTCATATTATAAACAAAGTCTCTAGTTATGGTAATATCTACAGGCGGCAAGTGCCACTTTCATTGAAATCAATGGGAAACCGAGCTCGCTTGCGGTTTTTACCACCACTTTATTTCCAGAGGGCTCAGTGGCTCAAAGGGCTCAAAGGGCTGCATTGAACAGTTGGATCTCTACGCTCCACCACCTGAGAATTATTACTATCCTTTCACAGTAGTATAGCTCCAGGAGGCATACCAAACTGAAATTCATCGCAACTGACGTTTCCCGCCTTAAGTGCGTAGTGAATAAAGACGACAGGGTTTAAAATGATTACACAAGCGCGGCGTCGCAACACACATTTGGGCACTAACTTAACGAGACCGATGTGCGGTGCCCAGGCAAAAGATCGCAACGTTGTTGAAGGCGTGATTTCGCGGACAATAAATCAAGAACGCCCAGATTCACGCCGCCCTGTTCACAGACCAGTGAAATCCATTGTGGACTACCCCTACGCGGCGGCGGAGAACGTGATTGATGTTTTGTGCTCAACGAAATAAACATAAAAAGGCGCACCAAACTACGGCACGGATCAGTTAAAAGATTCGGAGAGAACCGTGACTGGTCGCATATCTCACGGGGAGACGGCGGCTGCTTAGCGCTGCTCTTCCTGTACACACACTGCTTCGCGGGCTTACCTCGTCCTAAATGAGTGTTCAAGAGGATAGTTAAGCGGGCGAGTTGGTGATACATTATGCAAAAAAAAAAACAGCGCGAACAAACGGGGACGAGACGAAGAATACACAGGAACAGCGCTTGTTCCTGTGTATTCTTCGTCTCGTCCCCGTTTGTTCGCGCTGTTTTTTTTGCAGAGTGTTCAAGGTCTGTCCCCTGTGGTAAAGAAGCCATGGTCTGTCTGTATACGTGTGTATGTTTGTGGACCTGTGTGTACATGTGTGCTTGTGTGCGTGCGTTCCCACGTGTCCATGTCCGTGCGCATGCGTGCACGTGTGTGTGCGCTTGTGCATGCGTGCGTGCGTGCGACCGTAGGTTGACCACCTGCGCCACCCTACACCGGCCGATTTTTCACTCACAACACCGACAACAACGCCGGATTATCTGCAGAACCGGAGCCTCAACGCTGTCTCGTCAAAAGTAAACCATGCGCTCACCTTCTCCACCCTTTGTCAATTATAAAAGTAAATTGAGGATCTTTCACTGTTATTCACAGGTACTCAGCAACGCACTTTTATTGTTTCCTTATTTAAGCCATTTCCAAGTAACATTTATTAGATCACATCAACACTTTGTCGCCAAACCTGCGTGAAGTGTTTACGGATTACACATGGCTAGTTTTATTTAAACGAATACGCCCTTCAAGCTGTCGCGTGACTAACAATCGCGATCGGACAGGTCGCGTGCACCAAAAGCTATGGCCAACTGCGAACAATTATTACCTACGAGCTGCCCTCTGTGGAACTGCTCATTTTCTTTTTCCTGATTTTTGTTTGTGTCCTCTCTTGCCACAAACGCAAGTCGTGCTCCCAGGAGGAACCACGTATCTCTCAGATTATTGCAGAACTGCAATACCGGGAAGTCAGATACAAAAAAGACAGTAGGTGAGCCTCAGATGCGAGGCTTTTGTAAATGGCTTTTGCATAATGCACTCTCGGCTCAGCGGGCCGCCTATAATAATGGCGGCGTATAGAAAAAGCGCGCGCGACTACGCAACGTGCGGTGTATCCATGAGACGGGAACCCTCGGCTACAGCTCTCTCTACATAAAGGAAACGGGGAGCATCAGCGGACGTGAGGTCGGTGCCGTAATGCAGAGAAATCGACGTGCTTCTCGGAAGCGCGGCAGTAATTCGCCCCGCCTGCAGTCTTATCGTGGCGCCCGCACCTTGCCTGCCCTTTGGCACGCGCACCGGCAGTCTCGGAGGCAATAGGAAGTTACCGAGCGCACGCTTTCTCAGGGGCGCCGTCCGTAATATCCCCGTACACGCCTCACTCTCCTTCCGTGGCCCGCCAGACAGCGCGAAGTACATGCACGCACCGTTGCATGCATAAAGAACGGCGACCCGCATACGATGCACGCCAGCTTTTTCACGACTCCGTGTTGCAGTTTTAGAGGCCCCTTCTTGTACTTAAGTGTGGAGAAATAGGGGTAAGGATGAAAAGCGCGGATAAGGGTGGACGGTCAGATCTCGAGAAAATTGTCAGTAAGCCTCGAGAAGTATCGGCGCATATATTTCTTCCTTCTTGGAGACTTGGGATAAAGGCACCCAAGATTCTACGAAGAGAGCTGTACTACGACGGCGAGCTAATGGCTCAAGGTGGCGCGAGCAAGGTATGAGTCGGCTGGAGGAATAAAATGGGGACCTGTGCACGAATTTTCGAATGCGCGGTACGGCGTGCGGCTGCTGTCGAACCCAAGCCTAAATTTAATGCGAAATCGCCCACGCACGTTCGCCCGTTATAATCGAAAGCGTGTAGCTGTCTTACGGCTGTCGCTCGGGGAAGGCGCATCGGAGACGAAGGTATAGGAGGGGCTCGCGTGCCAAAGAAAACACCACGCGGTGTAAATAACGATTATGCACCCTTTTTTTTTTTATCTTGAACCGTCGCTGTCTTCTTGGAATGAAGACGAAACTACAGCTAAACAATAAAGATGCCCCAATGGCCCCTTCGATTTGAGCAAATTTTACTGCAAAATGTTGTTTAGTAAAATGAGAAAATGGAGCCTAGAACGGAGTTAATTTCATTATATAACTAAATTTTTACACTACGTCCCTTTTATAAAAGCCTGCGTGCATGACGGTTTGTTTCTGTAAAATGACCTTTTTCTCAGAAGGTTCGACTCGGAATTTCTCTTCGGAAAACTAGAGCAATCGCCACAGCAACGCTGCAGAAAGACTAATAACAAGAGTTTCTGTCGAGAAGCAGATCGATCGCTTACAGTAAACCAGTTGATGAGAGGCTACTTGAGATATTCTGCCAAATGCGGCTGTGTCACAAGAATAACAACACGGACTAGTGCACGTATCTAAATACGAAAACACTGCACCAGCGTGAAAGACGAGGACCTCTCCTGCATCGTTTAAAAAAAATTCAATTACTGACCACCTACACCAGACTTAGCTACAGTGGATCGCTGAACCGTAGCACTGTCCAAAAGTAGCAACTTGTTTGAACTGGCGCCTAGCAACCCAACGCCTAGAGCTTCAAGCTGCCGGGCAGGGGGAGTATGGATGCAAGGCTAGCAAAGTGTGCAATTAATATATCGCTTTTCAATCCCTGTTCACGCGCACTAGTCCCCTTGTTCCTAAGCGTATCACAGCACACAGGCTGTGCTCTTCGTCTGCAAACGACGGATGAATGCGGAGTCAGGCTAGGCTTCCACATCGAAGACCCCTTCCTCTTTATTTCCACACGATTATATAACCTCATAGCTGTGCATACGAAGATTAATTTGATATCAGCAGACACAAAGCAAACAAAACTCAAAATATGAGTGCGACCTGCTTTTTATTCCTGGATGGTCGCAGACGGCTGGTTCGTTATAAATATAATACAATGCTGAAATTAATAGAGGCTTCAAACAAAGGAGCAACCGCAGAAAGTCTGCTTCGGTAGGCAGCTTCACAGGTGGCTGCCCTCACATTCGGCAGCAGCGAACAGCGTCGAAAAGGTTGAAAGCATTCTGAATATTAAAATATAATGTTATAACAAAAACTTGAATGTCGCCTAACCTACCTTTAAGAATAGAATGCGACAAAATTAGAGATACCTCCCGTGCAAATATTCCTTCTCTTTATAGGTTCACAGATCGCTAGGAGTCCTAATACCACTACAGATGCAGTGTTGCAGCGGTTGTGAGATTCGTCACTGCTCCCATCTGGTGGCTACAGTTTCAACTCCATCTCTCTCTTTTTTTTTGTTTTTGTTCTATTTCCTGGCATGTCCGCAGTGGAGGACACGGTGCCCGTAAACGAGCGTGCGTGTTAAGAGAAAGCATGAGAAGCGTATGGATGGAAAAGCAAGCTTGCGAGGGGCTCCTCGACGGTCTCTGCCGCGCACGAAATGATGATGCGAGCGTCGAGCTTGCGACGGAACTCGTTGTTGCAATACCGTTAGAATGCAGTCAGCCGTGCGATGTCTACAAACGTCATTACGAAGCACTTATGCAAATGAGGGCCGTTAATCATCGTCCTTCCCTTCCCCGTCATGCTTGGGAGGGGAAGGAAATAAATAATACGCCCGAAGCTATGACATTGAAAGAATCGCGTCAGGGAGCAGAAAATGGTTAAGGAGCCGGAAGTAGATGAATAGTTTATTAAATGGCAGAGGTATTATGAGAGACATTATGTGCTGGGTCTCTGCTTTGTCATTTTTAAGCTTGGTATAGAGCAATGGCTGTTTTGAATGCTTAACTAAAATTGCCCAGTCTGCTTATTCTCTGCTCTGTGCTACAGTCAGCAACAAAATGTCCGAAAGTAAGAAGAGATCAGCTCTTGATGATTTGGGTAAGGAACTTTTCCCTTTCTTGGTAATGTAATCAAATATTTAGTGAAGAGAACAGCTCCTTGCACAATCGCCTTGTTTGGTGTGGGCTCTGTAGCGATTTACGCACTGCGTCGTGTTTGAGCGATATCGGGAAGGCTCTCGTTTATGCCTGACGGAGTAGTGATCCTAGTTCTCTGATGAGGGATTTCTGTGTGAACATGAATGTTCAGTTTAGACATGAGAGTGCTTTGAATAAATTTCGTTACTGTGACGTTACCTGGTGTCACTTTCCCCGGGAATGCTTTGCGTCGTGCCAGTACTGTAAATTCTTGCGAAAAGATTATAGTACGACGCGCTTAGAGGAAGACGACGTAGTACCACAAGACACAAAGAGACCGGTGCATGACCGCGGGACGTCGGTATAATTAGAGGAGTTGTTCGTTGTGTAAGAGCAAACGACCGACCAACTAGTCAAAGCCGTAGCCATACTGCTGGTTGCGAATGATGCGGGTAAGCGATGACTTGTGCTCATACATTGCAGCGTTCGAGAGAGTGAGTTCTGCGTACCCGTACAATCTAGACAGCTGTGAAAAAGGCAACAACGAAACAGGATCGGGAGCAGTGAAGGTGAAGTGCGCGCTTTTTGCGAAACATATAACGACAATGACTAGCGCACCAGTGCGGTGTCGTCAGCCTGGTGTTCGAAAAGAAGAACCTCACTTTTTTGGCCAAAGTTCGGGGCAACCGTGGCCGAGACAATCTCCAATCATCGACCCGAGGGCAGAAAGGCCTGAGGAAGCTAGCAGTGCTTCCGTGTTTCCGTGAATGGCGTTCAACGCGACGGCAATATAGCCTGGCAACATCGGGCTTCCCTTGCTGAGGCTCCGGCACAGACGGCAACTCGGACGGTCGTAATTAAACGCGCCAGTCTGGGTCGAAAGTAATGACTGTCTGTCACATTTCCACTGGCTCAGGGCCATCTATTTGTCCGCCTCAAGGACACCCGACACATTTAAGATGAATGAGAAGAGACCTGCGAGGCGTCCGAGGAAGGTCGTTTATTTGTGGAAGGCAGTAATTAACGCTCTCGACACTATTCTTTTTTATATTTTTTTCTCCTAATGTCATTTATAAACTTATATCTTACTGTGACCCTATTCTTAAACTCAGTCGTTAAAGATTGAGATTTTCGAATATATCACCAAGAAAAATTGGTTTTCCTTCGCACCAGCGCACTTCGCTGGAGCCCCGTAGGGCAGAGCGCCAACTTCAGCATCCACAGAATCCATCCCACCCAGTGCAAAAAACACCTGCCTTTGGTGCAGCATGTCTCACACGCTTTCGTATATCATGGGGATGCCAGGATAACTCCGCAACATTTGCATACACCGGACACGTCACCCCAACAGTGGGAGGTGCAACTGACCAGTGACACCTTGTGAGAGCCAACGAACGCTCACCCAAGTGGTGTGCTCGTCGGCCAAGGTAACCGAGATCTTGGGCTCAGTCAACAACGCTTTAGGACATTAAACGCTTTCTCTCCTCCTCCTCAGCTGTGGAAGTGCGAGCGTGCGAATTTGTACGCACTGCCGCTAAGAAGAAATTAACGACTGCAACGCAATTCTACCAAATCAGGGTCAATATTTTCTTGCTTTAGTTATGTATCTGTTTACTTTGCACTGGAAACAGGAAGTATAGAGCGAAACTTACTCTTTGTAAAAAATACAGGCTGCACCAAACTAAAATTCAGAAGAGTCCACGGGATCGGTTTTACGTATGTCATCGTTGTTAAATAAGAGAGGAAAGATGAATTTGCTTTTTCTAGTTCTATAGAGAATGAAACCATTACCAAGATAGTATTCATCTAGATGAAAGTAACACGCCTTAACATTGCGCTTAGCTTTCTTTTCGTCCATTTCGGCACCATAAAAGTACTGAAGAGTGACGAACATATAGAGCAACCAAAGGTTAGTACACTCTGAACAAGGACGCTTCAGAAGAGTACAGACTGTACCCAAGAGCCCTACGGCCCCTTCGTGACCTCCTCGCGATAGCACATAAGTCCGCGCTTTCTTCTTTTCCCCTCATGCATATACCTTGTAATTTTGGCACTAGGTTACGCACTAATGGCTCTCATTCGCTGACCAAGGACACCGTCCTCAACAGCCCTCCCCAGTGGACTTGGAAGGGGTTCGCCCTCTACACTTCACCTTGCCCTATATTTATTCATGTTTCAGCTCTTCGTGCAGCTTTCGCGTTCTCTGAGCCTTCGATCTTTAATAACGGCAAGGCCCTTCGGAATTATTAATGCCCAGGCATTATATGGCTCTGTCGCGTCAGCAAAAAGTGTCCGAAAATTTTGTCCGCATGATTACGTCGTTCTCTGAAAATAAATATGTGAAAGTGCGATTGTGACATATAGCGTGTGATACAATTTTGCCCTGGCAAAAATTTTGTTGATAAGATGCAATTAGTCAATTAAACGCAAAAAAAACTATAGAAATGCACTTAAACGCAAAATAGTCGTGGTCGTCGATGCAGTACATGGACGTCAGAACAACCACGGACATCCATATAGTATGTGGACGTTTTGCTTTCGCATTGCTGCAGTGCGGATCGCCGCAGTGATCTCAAAGTTTTATTGGGGGGGTTGGCCACCCGTCTCTAAACTTGGCTCACAGCTGTGCCTATTTAAATCTGAAGGGCAAACCCCGTCTGCCTTTGTTTTGCGAATTCCCCTTCGGGGCGTGTAAGGAAGATAGCAACACGTTCACGGGAAGGGGTAGGGAAGAGAGGAAAAAGTAATTTCATCCATAGTGAACGAGCGCTTCGCCTCCCTATTACTTTCCCGATGTGTCCGTAACAATACTTTACTACCTCGAGCCCTTCCCTCTCCTCATCTCGCTCCACCGAATACCTGCGCTTCCTCTTCGATATTGACACGTCGTATCAAGAATGTATCTCACATTCCGCTCCTTCCAAGCAGCTTCATTGCTCCCCGGTGACCCCTAGCGCAGAGTCAGCAGCAACACCAGAACCCGAGAAAACAAGGCTACTGCCTCTAAATGTTTAAACACATGGAAGACAGGACACTCCTGCCGACAGAATCTTACCGTCTTCTATAGCCCTCTGTACCCGAGGGTGCTTGTGCGTGTGCTATTTCTCGGCTATTATTCTTCATCATGTCCCGGCCAGCTTGATACGACCGCAAGGTACGTGAGTTACGATGTCGTTAGCCCGCAAGCTTAATGCCCGGTCACGGCTTTGTTTCTTCTCGGTGGTAGGGAACAGATTGTAAGCATCGCTTCACTCCAATTTCGCAATCCCGCGGAAGCTTGAGCTTCTTTTATACAAGCCGCTTGACGGCGTTGATTTTTCTTTTACCGGCGTAACCTTTGGCTACACTATTCAGGAAATAGGCGCAGCGTCATCGTTAGTGTCTCAGTTTATTTTCTCTCATTCTCCCCAGTGCCGCCGGGTACCCACCTGGAAACAATGGCTACAAGCTTTCCCCTGTCTGGTGCTAAGCTTCTTTAGGGTGAAATGCTTGGGAAATGGATCATTGACCCTCTCCCCCTTGAGCAGAAGAAACAACATTGTGCCGTGGCGCCCTTCGGCCACAGATTGCCTTGCGCCATAAAACTTCATCATCATCATCATTTTCTCTCATTTTCTGTGCATCTTAAATGAACCGTCTGAACAAGTACCCAGATGACACGTGCAGACGGAGTGCTCAACGTCGAAATAAGCAAAATGAGGGTGTTGTATTTTAATTCTCTTCCCCACTGTTGTCAGGCCATCATTTGAAAAAGTGTGACTAGAAATAAATTTTACGGGCGTGCGTAGGTACACTGGTGCACTACAGTGACCCATGCAACAATGAATTTAATGCGACAGTAGAATGCCATCTCACAAAATATTTCCTGCTTCTCCGTCACTAAATTTTCTGATTGTCTGAAGTGGCGGTACGCGGCTTGCTGTGTACGTCATACGGCCGCGTGTTGACGTCACCCTATTTTTCTTGCCATCGCTGGGATTTTCTGTACCATTTGTCACTATACACACACGCACGCCGCCGACTATTCTCGTAATGGGACTAGCAATGCTTTCGCATTTAAAAAACATCGAGAGACTTGTTTTCTTTTCAACTGGTCGTCAGGGTAGAGAAGGCGCGTTGTCGGCTTGCTATCAGGCATCAGAACAAATGCCACCAAAGAAACCTCATCCTCCGATGCTGCAGGACAACTCGAGTAGAAAACTAAAATCACATTCGTGCTAGCATGACCTAGAGGGCTACTAATATTTTGATGAGTAAAGAATAGCATGTGCATATTTTTGGCAAAACAGAATAATGTATAGACGCAGAGCCACACACCCGTAGGATCTGTAGGACAGCTCACTCCCTTTTAACTTCTTTCTGTTTCGAGTGTAACAGTGGAAACATATTCGGTCGGTCAGTGCAGTCGCAATATTCCTTTTGATTTCATTTAAAACGAAGAAGGGGGGGCAGCAAACATGGAAATATGTTGTTTACTCGTTGCAGTCAGCATAAAAACGAACGAGGGTGGCCCTTTTCTTACCCAAGCTCTACCCACCAACTTTCCTCCTGCAGGCTCTGCCCCAGACAGGGGATCAGTTACGGGTATTGCCGGAAATGTTATTTCATCGTAAAACGCTATCCGGTCAAGTGGAATACGCACACGCATAGTGTAGGCTCGCAAACAACGAAGCGGGGCGAGGGAAATTTCCGTCAACCTCTCTGTGTTCCCGTCTCTGACCTAAAAGCCGCTCGTTTGGCGCAGTTGGATCGAACCTTATTTAGTTAAATCCTCGGAGCCAAGAGGGGGCGGACGGCCAAACTCGGTTACTTTTATGGCCCAGGCTCAGGCACACACCAACGTTTGCGCCAAGCTTCTTTACATTTTTTTCTCTTCCCTTACATCGCCGAAAGACGGCGCACTCGTCGCCTTTTGTGCCCAAAAATGAACTCTTCCTGTTCCCTTAACACCCCTCGTACCTTCCCTAAACTGTAAACATGCTTGAAGAGAACAGCACAGCAACAGAAGAGAGAAGACGGGACAGGCGCTGTACTAGCAACTGAAGGTTTATTGCAAGGAACACAAAAAATATACTCTCCTAACAAACAGGAGCACACATGAGCTACACCAACAACACTGATAAGGTGTCAACTTCAATCATGATGGTCAAGATACAATAGTTCACAGTCATGAACGAGGACGGATGAGGTGTAAAAAGGAAGTAATTACTCATTTACATCGACCCAAACGCAGCCATACAGCTTCCTCAGAAACTTCGCACTTAAAAAAAAATCTTCCTGGTCGGGGGTTCGAAGACGGGACTAACGCTTCACCGGAGTAGTCGCAATACCAATCGAGCTAACCGGGACGGCAAGCATATGGTAGGGCGAAAGCGGATAGATCAATAACTCGAAGTGGGAACAGTGTTGGTAAAATGTTTAGGGGAATCCCCCAAGGAGGAGTAGATTTGTAGTCTACTCCACCTACAAATCTACTCCACCTTGGGGGATTCCCCTAAACATTTGACCAACAGATGGGGTGCTTACGCATGTGCCACGGTTTTTGTGAATATGAAATGCTTCACTGATCTTCTTAGTTAGTCTATCTTTGTGATTGTGCAAGACCTCAGTGTCGATAAAAAGTGGAGCACAGGGTTCTGCAGCAGGCGTGCAGGTGCTATGACGACATTCTTTGTAGTGCAAGGCTAGGTTTAAGGAAGGGGCGCCTTTCAAAGATGTGTTCAAGTAAGCGGGAACTGGGGGGCACCTTCCCGTCTGGCCTGTATAGTTCTTGCCGCACGTGAAGGGTACCCTATACACCACACCCTAGGCACAAGGGACAAACTAACTTGATGTCGTGATTTACTTCAGACTCTTTTTTTTGTTTTTATTCTCTCTTGTCCCTGTTGCTGCACTGTTCTCTTCATTTATGTACCAACTCGCTCAACTCGCCGTTTTACTTTAAACATGAATCCGCCTATATGGGCGTAAAAAGAAGGTAAGCTGTCTCTAGCGCACTAAGGGGTAAGGAGGCACTGCCAGCGGCGGTGGCCATGTCAGATCCCCGCGGACCAGAAAGGAGCCTGTACATGCGTGCAGTACACGCCGGAGGCGGACTTTATAAGCGGGTCTCTCAGCACGCCAAACGGATGCCCTTGCGTTTCGGTCTATTTGCTGCTCTCGGCTTGTGACCACTTTTTATTTATTTGCTTCAATTGTTGTTGTTTTTTTATCGTCCTTCGCCGCCGCGGTAGTTCAGTATATATGGTGCTCGCCTGTTGACACGAAAGACGCGGGTTCCATCCAGACCGCGGCGGTCGAATTTCGATGGAGTCGAAATTCGCATGTCAGAGCACGTAAAAGAACTCCAGGTGGTCGAAATTTCCGGAGCCCTTCACTACGGCGTCCCTCATAGCCTGAGTCGCTTTGGAACAATAAACCCTATAAATCTTATCGTCCTTCGCTGCACCAGCCCACTGCCGTTGGAAGCAACGCCCATTGTCCCGCATGATGGCGTTCCCGATATGCTCGGGAGGAACAGAACAGTTCGAGAGGCGTGGGCCGAAGTTCGCCAGAGGTTCGGCCTGCCGACGTGATCCGAAGGGACGCAACCAAACAGCGAAGCTGGATAAGCAAGCGGCTCAGGCTTAGCGGGCGGCAGAGTTTTTGGGGAGACAATCAAGCGGGCTCGGTGGTCGTAAAGACCTGCGGAAATTTTCGGCTCAATTTATCGCTGCTCCTTTCCGAAGCTTAAACAGAGCCGTTTCCTCCGAGCCAAACATGCTGCTTGTGCAGAAATGAGCGATAGCATCAGAGACGCCATAATTTTATGAACAATGTGCGCAATGCTGGGAAGAATGCGAGCGAAAAATTATTGCCGAGGGCATAACAGAAAAGTGCCGTAGATACTGTCCACGCGTAGAGAGTGTAGTGAAAGCTTGGCGCACAGTAACTCAGAGAGTGCAGTGGCGAGATGTTTAGCATCAGCACGCGGCCCATTGTAGGAAGCCTGCTCTGATGCAGAGAGACCGCGGACGCGTGCTCATTCACACAGTCAAGAGATCTCACATATTTCAGTTAGGCTCAAGCACACTATAAATTTTCTGATACCGCTGATGATTTCAAACCTGAGTAATTAATTTTGGCCGTTCACGGAGTGCGAAAATAAACGTTTTCACATTTGCCGTAAGCGACCGTGAATACGGCTGCTTCATTTCTATAGCCACAGTATGAGCCAGTTTGTTTCAAATCTTTGTCTCATCCTACTGCGAAAGCTTCTAGGAGAAAAAGAGAGAGAGAGGGGGGGGGGGGGTAATGCACATATACACGTATGTAAAGAGTGCCTACTCAACGGAATCCGAAAAAAGAAAAAGGAGTCCGAAGATGTTGTGGCTTGGAATTGGCATAGTATCGTACATATTGCAACTCCACCCCATCGCGGATAACCCACAGTGATAGTATCAATTCGTCTCGTCACAAAAACAAGGGCGTTGCATCGAATTCAGTGTTATATTTTTAGTTAGCACCGTACTCGAGAGCTTGCCGATGACAGTAATTCCTAGATTATAATGTCGACTTAATGCAGGCAGCTTACGAAAGCATGATATATATTGAGGCCCAAAGGCAATTCTTTACAGAAGCCCCGAAACAACATTTATCTTATGTTAACCATTACTCGGACATATCACCAAATAACTGATGGCTGTTAACAAACAATACCTGAGTAAGGCGTTTCGTTGGTCTGTAAAGAAGTAAAGGATTTAGAGCTGCGAACAGAGTGTACTAACCTCTTTTCAGAGCACATTCACACTTGCGGCATGCACAGCACAAATTTCAGAGCAATAGCAGCCCTTTGAGCAGCACCGTCATAAATTACCACGATCCTAAGAAAGTTCAAATCAAGGCGCTTTTTACAAGCTCCTTTTCCTACTCCTGGAAATTACTATTAGAAAAGAAAAATTCTGCCAAATTTTTGTATTTTTTATCATTTCCTGCCTCGTATCTGTGCAGGAAAACGCAAATTTATAAAAGAGCTTGGACGGCGCCTTCTGTGATGAAGCCGAGAGAGTTTGGCAGAAAGGCATGTGCATTACAAGCACGAACAGAAGTCCCAATCAGCAGTGGGAAATATTTCTTTTATATTATTACCGATTCGTCCGAGACACTCAAAGCTCTGCCGCACAACATTCTAAACAGGCTCAAGAACGTATTCGAAGCTGCTGCTTCAACGCATGGAAAGCCTGGGCCAGCAGAGCGTAGTGAATTCAAGCCTGTAGACACAACTCAAGCGGAAAAAGCTCTGTCGATACTTCAGCCCGACCATAAAGCTGCAAGTATCGAGAAGAATAAAAGAAATGTGCCACAATAAAAGCACCACCACGTGACCAGAAACTCCAGGCGGTGCGCTCTCTAAAGATCCTACCGAACCACATTTACTCACTCGTTCCCGGCCCCCTATCGCTGACGGAGGTGCCGTTAGAATAATTTTTTTTTCTCTCCTAAGCGAGTTTTTTTTCATCTTATTGACCCAGTTAGATCACATAAGAACCAAGAAAAGTTCCAGCTGAAAAATAGGCGGATGGGAACTCCGAGAAGAGCGCATGGTTCCTTCTCCTCGCCCCCGCAGTCTTAACCGTGAGCTCGCATCGATCCACCGCAACTACCACCAACAGAAACGACCTTCAACTCAGGAGGGTAGGAGGTTAATTGCGCTCACTCAGTGCTCAGCCGTATGAGCGTCCTCTCTCTCTCTCTAATCCTGACTCCTTTCCTCCTCGCCTCCACTTCCACGATCGGCTGTTCCCAGCTCTGCGACAGACCACGCGGAGCCGCAAAAGATGGAAGACGCAGAAAAGCCAACACACAGTTTCGAACGATCGGGCCTGCTTCCCTGAGGAAACTTATTATAGGATACCCTGCTCCTTCCTGCCCTCTGGCTTCTCTAACCGCGCACACACTGGAAGGAAGCAATCAACAGAGAGAGAGAGGATGCGTGAGGCAAAGATGGCGATGGTCGACGCGAGGTCAGTGGCTATACGAGTATATATAAACGTGCGCAACTCAATCACGAAGGGTAATTTCTCTTTGCGGTCCCCCGTACCGTGTTTCACGGCTCCCCACGCAAACGGAAGGCAGTATGGGCACGCACAATCCTTCACTTTGATATCCCGGGACTACTGCTTCTATGTACGTTCGCATTCTAAACCTCTTCCGTATTTAGGGGCTTGACTGCAAACTAGTACCACGTTCTGAAGTAATCCGGGAGGCAGCCCACCGTTCCAGGATGCTAACTACTCGCACATACCCTTGTTTTGAAGGTTGTCTTGAATTTTAGACGTATCCCTTTCCTGTAAGAAATAAAACAAGCCATTTCCTGCATGTTTACTTAATTATTAATTCACTGTCACATGAAATAGAGTGCATTTGACAGGAACGGTCATCATACGACACGGGTGCTGCGCTCTCAGCTCTGTGCTTAACACCTTATTTTCTGTAGCGAGAGCTACATTGGCTGTATGATCACCGTTTCGCTGTGGCCGGTGGCCACACCGTGAGCTGTACCGTTGCCTAGCAACCGCCGCTGCTGGCAGCGTCGCTCGCCCAGCATAGGAGGAGCCGGCGTTGCATCGTATATATAGAAGGGGCGGCTCAGTGAGATTCGTCGGCAGACATGGAAAGTGAGTCGGAGAGCCTGAAAGAAGCCAGGCTTCGTCGTCGGAACGAAACCAAGAGGAGGCAACGAGATAAGAGACGGAGGAAGAATGAGCCGCATGCCTCGAGAAGCGTCATAAGCACGGAGCGGCCAGGCTAATGGATTCAGATGAGGATGGTTCGTCGTCTATCGTTCATGTCATGCCAGGGCCGACGCCAGTACTGTGTGTATGGTGGATAGAAGTGGAACGGACTGGTACTGGCACTGGTACGTACCAGTAGTGAGACGCACCAAGCTAAACGATAAAGATGCAACCGTAGAGACAACTAAGCTAAACAATAAGTTTAACCATACCTCTTGCTACGCACATCGCGGCATAACTGAGTTAAGCAACAGCCGATTTTTATTGAAAATTGCACCGAAAGTTACTGAAGGCACGACAGCTTGCCGTTTATCAGGTTTAGTTAGGGCAATTACAAGTGATGATTCTAGTAAAACCAGCATTGCTCGGGATTTGAGTTTGCTTCGTCAAGCTACAAAAAAAAATCAAAACTTGTGAGGCCTCTTGTATACAATTGTACCGTCGCAGGTTCAAGCGTAAGCAGCCAGTGGCGTATGTCGCCAACGAAATACGTGTCTACTTTATAAAATTAAAAAAAGAAAGGAGAGAGAGAGTGAAATGTTTGAAACAGGCACAGAAATACTCGTCTCCTTTGCCCGCATTCTCTTTTGAGCGAAATCGACAACTTCCATCGCTCTTTGGTTTGGTTTGGTTTGGTTTGGTTTATGGGGTTTAACGTCCCAAAGCGACTAAGGCTATGAGAGACGCCGTAGTGGAGGGCTCCGGAAATTTCGACCACCTGGGGTTCTTTAACGTGCACTGACATCGCACAGTACACGGGCCTCTGGAATTTCTCCTCCAAAGAAATTCAACCGCCGCGACCGGGATCGAACCCGCGTCTTTCGGGTCAGTAGCCGAGCACCATAACCACTGAGCCAGCGCGGCGGCGCCTTCGCTCTTTAAATCCGGTATAAGCACACCTGGATAAAAAAGAAGCACACAAATGGATAAATGCGTGCGCATGCATACACAACAACGTACAGCGCATACTGCATATTTAATTGGCAGCGTGGCTATAAGGCTGATCTATTCATTTTATCAAGGTGTGTTGAGAGCGGAAGAGCAGTAGGCGAAGATGATTGTCTCGGAAAATGCATGATCTAGAAGAGCTCCCGGCACAAAGAACTGCGTTTAGTGCAGAAGGTAGTCGAGGCGTGCAAGATTTTGCATTAGGTTCAAGATAGCGGTGGTTGCTTTCGGCGATTCCATGCAGGTGTTCAATGTTGTGAACTCATTCGTACATAGGGCCATTGTGCGCCCTTGTACAGCACCAGAGACATGTAAGCCTGAACAGGAATTGCTTGTTTATGGCAGGCAGCGGGGTCAATAACCCAGCGCTGCCGATGGTAAATGCATGCCCAGGTTGGTCTGCCAATGGTGGGCCGTGAAATCTCGATGTGGTGGCAATAGACGCCTTCCTACGGGTGAAGGAGCGGGAAGGGATGTCCGTTGAAGGTGCCGGAAATTTGAGCGGCACCTGAGGTCTGTTCTGCCTCTTGACGCACTGTGCTTGGCCTTCGGATTGGAGTGCAGGCTTTAGGAGGAGGCCTGATACGCGGTCGGACGACGCCGGAACTTTAGGGTGTCGGGCTCGTTCGGACGGCACAGGTGAACGAAGCAGACTTCCGTCGAATCCCCACGGCACATCCCCACTCCGGTCGGAGCGGGAAGATCCTTCCTTCCCAGGCGCACGCCGCTGAGTGGCCAGTTCTGACTGGGAGTGGCGGAGTAGACCTAGCGAGGTGGTGGGCCCTGGGTTCAACGCATTGCCAAGCCTAATTACCTAACTTTTGCTTTACTTATTTTTATTTTTAAAAGCTGCTAAAAATTCTAACGCAGTGATTTTTCTTTGCCGCCTCTATGACCACATTGTTTGAGCGCTGTTTCAGATCGTATAAGACCTATCGCTGAGACTCTTACAGTCAATCTAACAATGTCACGTCCACCGATGCCGGAATTGGCATTCTTTTCCTATTAATGCTTGACCTGTGTTTTTCACTGGATATTGATATCTGTTGTTAAGAACCTTTGCAACCATAAAAGTTAAACATTCTTGCAGTCTTGGACATTTTAGTAATATTTTTGAATTCTGCTTGCATCAGTCACTAGAGAGTTTTACATTCTCCATAAACGCACCAAAATTTATTGAACATGCCAACCAATCGGTAACTACAAAACATTTCTATGTTTATTAGATATAAGAAAAACCGAAGCCAAAGCTTATATTTCAAAGAATTTTCCGGCAGCATCTCAAGCATTTGGACTTTATGCATCTACTGTGTACTTATGTTTCTTTAAAACAGTGGGCAGACAGTTTTTTTAGCGGCTGTCAGCCGACGAAAATTAATTCACAACGCCTTTTTGACCTTTGGCGCAATAACTTTCGTGGTAAATTTCGCTAATGCGCAGTATGCGCCAGATAACAAGACGAGTTTTTAGCTGGTGTCTGTTTGTATGGGAGTAATCAAGAAAAAAAATACCATACAAAAAAAGGGCCGAAAGTAGCGGCCGCTTTAAAAGCGACTTTTTCTTGAACACTTAGATAATAAGCAAGAAGCTAATGAGTGCTCACGACACTCAAAGGAGCGACAAGCTCGGCTCAGCTCTCCGACTGTAACGCATTGGGCTGCCTCACCCGCTATATAAATGGGGCCTATATTATTGTAGCGTGAGCTACATTAGCCGTATTCTCGCCATTTCGCTGTGGCCGGTGGCCGCACCGCGAGCTGAACCGTTGCCTACAGCAACCGCAGCAGCTGTCATCGCCCCTCGCCGCGCCATCTGGCATGACGTCATAGGAGGAGCCGGTGAAACCGCGTTCCAACAACAGAGGAGGAGCCGGGGTTGCATCGTATATTTCGAAGGGGCGGCTCGGTGGGATTCGTCGGCAGATAGGAAAAGTGAGTCGGAGAGACTGAAAGATGCCAGGCTTCGTCGACTGGCCTCCTGGGACAGAGGGCACCTTAGTCGTGCTTTAAGCTACGAAAACGATGAAGAGCGGCAGCTTCGCAAGCAAGGACGCATAACTGGCCCCTTGGGACAGTGGACACCTTGGTCGCGCTCTAAGCTAGGTGGCGGTAGTGACAGATGTGCACTGCATGCGTTGGCATTGACAACGGTGTGGCAGAAACATGGCACTGAAGCCATAGGCCGTCGGCGTTCATTATGTTCATTGGCGTTGGCGTTGACTACATTTTAGGCGCATAACTGCCTCGCAGGGTCAGTCGACGCCTGAATAGCGCTTTGAGGTATGCGGGATAGTGCGAGAGAGAGAGAGAGAGAGAGAGATGTGAGCTGCATGCGTTACCGCTGGCAACGTTGTGGCAGACACGCGGCACTGCAGGAGTGGGCCGCAGCGTTCTTTGGGTGAACATCTCGCGATCAACCGTTACCTTCCACCTGCCAGGGTGGCAGGGTGGGCGCGCTGCCTGCCCAGTGTCCGGAACGCACTTAACGTTACAGACGCCAAGCCGTGTACAGTTGCCCGATACGCCACAGCTTTCGCTATCTAACCAGGTTCAAGAGTAGTTGAACCGCACCTAATTTTTTGTTTCGCCGTTCCTGCTTTACATGTGGTGTTTTCAGTTTTATCTAAGCCAACACAAAAGCCCACTTTAGTGCTGAGGTACTTTTTATTTGCTCCGTAACTTACTCTCTAGGCTACTCAAAAACATTCGCTCGCTCGTTCATTCACTCTCACTCACTCACTCACTCACTCACTCACTCACTCACTCACTCACTCACTCACTCACTCACTCACTCACTCACTCACTCACTCACTCACTCACTCACTCACTCACTCACTCACTCACTCACTCACTCACTCACTCACTCACTCGCTTCCTGATTTACATATGCTGTTTGAAGTTTAATCTAAGCCAACCCAAAAGCCCGATTTAGTGTTCAAGTACTTTTTATTTGCTCCGTAATACTGTATTTACACGGGCACCCTTAACTACAGTTAAGGTAACTACGGTTCTCCGTAACTATTGTTAGCCGTGCTCACACGACAAGCCAAACCATAGTTACGCCACTAACTACAGTTAACGTAGCCGAGCTGGCTAACTACTGTTTGCGGCTAACTACTGTTCGCGACAAGATGGCGGCGCCCGCAGCAGCAGAAACGTCGATGTCAAGCGAGTCGTCCTCCCAGAGGCGTTTGTTTGTTTGTTTGTTTTATGGGGTTTAACGTCCCAAAGCGACCAAGGCTATGAGAGACGCCGTAGTGGAGGGCTCCGGAAATTTCGACCACCTGGGGTTCTGACATCGCACAGTACACGGGCCTCGAATTTCTCCTCCCAAGAAATTCAACCGCCGCGGCCGGGATCGAACCCGCGTCTTTTGGGTCAGCAGCCTAGTACCATAGCCACTGAGCCACCGCGGCGGCCCCAGAGGCGTGTCAACTGGCCTGATGCAACAACAACGGCCTTGATACGCATCTGGGAGGACCGTCTCCCTGCACTGCGAGGCAACACGCGCAACGCGCGAATATACGCAGCGATCGCGGACGCGCTGAACGCCGGGCATGCGCCGGGCGAAGGCCCATACACTGCCAAGCAGAAGATGGACAACCTCAACAAGAAATACCGGTAAGTGCGATCTTAAACGAATAATACTCGTGCAATATCGCTTTCTTGGTGTTGTTTACTCAGTACAACAAGCTATTGAAGAACTCTGGTGCAACTGAGCTATAGCCCCCCATGTGCGGCAGTAGCACATGACGCTAGCGATTACTGGTGTCCGATACGATCTTGCAGATATGTTGTAAAGGTCGTAAAGTTTTCGAGAGTAAGGACACATGACAGAGACAGCAAACACGTCACTCGGCGTATAGTCGTTCTAATTTGACTTCGCTCGTGCACGCGTGCATCGAACTGCATGACAACTTCATCCTCCGTTTGTGTTGTTATTGTCTACGATCTGCATCGCCATCAGCGTCGGTATTTCATCTTCGGTATGCGTCGGCTATGCACGCACGCGTCAGCGTTTCAGGCCTCCTGCTATGGCAGTAACTGAGCAGATTTATTTATTTCTTTCATATAACTTTTCCGCGTTCCACTCTGCACTGCCTCACAGATACTTGAATGCCATTAGCAGAACCATAATACGACAGTTGCGGCTTCACTTTCAAAACTGCAACCGGTAGGATTAAAGCAACATCGTAAATTTAAACTGCACTAATTTCACCAGCACATGTGCCTGCTGGTTAGGCACATAATTGTGAAATATTAGTCTCGCAGTGCTGAATGCACAGTGGCCTTTAATTCACTGAAGATAACTGCTGAAACTGCAAACTACTCGGATTGCAATCTTCAATGTCTTTTATTTAAGCAGTACAATTATTTTAGACGGACGGGCACTGCTACAGGCTCACCCGGTGTGCCATGGTTGTTCTACTGGCAGCTCCACAGTTTTCTTGGGTGCCTGCCCATGAACGATGATGGGCGAGGTGAGGAAAATATGGAGGTGACTCGCTATTTGTAACATTGCCTATCAGTTCATGAAATCACTGCACAATTCCATCACTCCCCATTTCTCAGTGCACTGTGTACTTCGATTTACGACAGGCTGACCAGTGGCAGACAGTAAAGAGCACATTTGGGAGTTGTGCAGAGTAAACCACTCCCACAACCTTGAGCATCGGCAAAGCAGAGCAAAAATGGCACTTGCCTCTTGAAACCATCTACAGACACGGCCGCGTTTCGATGGAGGCAAAACGCAAAAGGCCCTCGTGTGCTGTGCGACGTCAGTGCGCGTTAAAGATACCCAGGTGGTCGAAATTATTTGAGCTCTCCACTATGGCACCTCTTTCCTCCTTTTTTCTTTCACTCCCTCCTTTCAGTTAAGGTGTAAACCAATATGTGCGACATTTACTGCGCCATTTCCTTTCTTCATAGACCAAAAAAAGACCTCTTCAACCTCAGTGCCATGCTGAAATGCCCACCTCACCGTGGCCGTCAAGAGCTTCTGTTTTTCTCAATATACTGTGGCAGCTGGTGAGTGCATTTCTTTAGGATGCCTTTAACCTCTCCTTTCAAATCTTAAAAGCATGCTGTTTTCTGTGTTGTGTCATGTGCAGCTGCCAGCCGTCAATGAGGCACCTGACGGTGCAGAAGTGGTGATGTCGTGGGAGGACGGGCTTCCAGAAGCAAGCAGAGAGGACCACCTGCAAAATGCTGCCAGTTCCGCCAGCTGCAGCACCACTCCTGTGGTACATGCACTGGCAATTGCAAGTGGCAGCAATGGCAGTGGAGGAAGCAGTGCGGATACTGCTCTGACAAATGGTAGCAGACCCAAAACTCAAAAGAGTGGCCACAAAAGACCGGCAACCACTGTGCAGAAGCTGATTGCCCTCCACAAAACAGAAGCAGAGGAAGCAGTACGGGCCGAACGAAAAGCCCATAAAATGCGCAAAAAAATGGTCCGCCTTCAAGGAGAAGCGA
Source organism: Amblyomma mixtum (assembly GCF_055824585.1). Lineage (NCBI taxonomy): Eukaryota > Metazoa > Arthropoda > Arachnida > Ixodida > Ixodidae > Amblyomma > Amblyomma mixtum. Next base: position 45,101,098 of record NC_143019.1, on the reverse strand, counting down.
ACGACATTAATGCAAGCATGGTCAGGCTTCTAGAAAGATTCCTTGAGAGAGGAAGCAGTCAGTCATAAAATAAAGAGTGATCACAAGTGCTTGTTGGTTTGCAGTTTGTGATGTATTCTTTAGAGGGCATCCTGGGTGCTGCCATATTTTTCACTGGACTGTCACGTGCACCTCACCCTAGCACGGCTTAAGAGGCAATGGAATCAGTTTCTGATACTCCAAAGAGGAGGCGTTTCGACAATGCAGACCGATGCAAAGGTATTTAGCAGCATGTGATGATATGAACAAAGCTCTTTTACGTCTGGAATTTTATACTGTGGTTTAAGCAGCAAATTACTGTGGGGGTTGACTACCACAGCAGTGTGCAGTATACGTATTGACAATGGGTGTGTGTACACTACAGAAGAATATAGGTGTGGGTGCAATAAACGAATTATGTTGTGGCAAGAAATACTGCTGTTGCTCCTAGGGTATCGCTCCACATACCTTTCCACAGTGAACTTCCTGCTGTTGCCTATTCACTGATCATCATTTGCAAGGGGCGTTCATCTTTCTTCCAACCAAATGGGCTGTCTTTAGTGTAAGTGATAGCGTGCGGGGAGACTCTGGGGAATATTAATCATAGCAAAATAGTACTGACATGAAAATGCACAGAGAAAGTTTACTTTTGCTCAACAAACAGAAAATGCAATAGTATCTATCACACTGCACTTTCAAAAACTGTGAGTGCGAGACTAAAAGCTTTTTGAACTGGTAAAACAGAAGCATATAGGCCAGTAATATACAAATATTGCGAAGAAATACACAGCAAGCAATAGAGAGCAGCAGACAATGCACAGATAATGCTACAAAATGACAAAATGAAATAGCACAGTGACAGTGAATCAGCAAAAAAATAGCAATACTCAACAACAATGAATACTATAAAATGTGAAGCTATAAAAATGGGAGCGTAAACCAGCTTTTCAGTATTGTGTACCAGCAAATTGTTTATTTACTGGAAGGATTGAGATCTGCATGATTTAACAGGTTTGTCAGCGAAAGTAGTGTGTAGGTGAAGGACTGTTTGTCGCAAGAAGGGCTAGTGGTTGGTACAAACCGCAGCTTTTTACAGTTTAACGTGAGCCTAACTGTACAAATGATAGATTTTCATGCTTTCGAAAGAAAGTTTTGTGGGATATTAGTAAGGTATGTGAGCTCTGTGTAAACAAATTATTCTCTAGCAGTGTTCCCCTTCTCAAACTATATTTTGTCACAGGTGTAAAAGACGAGCTTAACAGTCAGCAGTATGCTTCGTCAAGTTCTTTCTTGTCCTTCCTTTGCTTTGTGCTGCATTTCATCCTTACATATGACCCACTCACCGAAACCTCTGGCTTAAAACAGTTAACCTCCGAGTATCATTCCATCTGCCTCATCCTGGCAAAGCAGCAGCCTCTGTACCAATTAATCTCGCTACAAGGCTTTCATCTGGTTTGTAGTTAAATGGGTTTCCTTTATGGCAAGTGAGTGTTCCAGCTGAGATTAGGGGCCTTAAAAGTAAAAAAATTAGTTATGACATAAAACTGTACATGTCTGATATACGTTGCTTACAAGTAGTTCATTGCAAACATATTGCACTACACTTTCTTCAATGTCTTGTTTTTTAGCAGCAGTCATTTTAAAAGCCATGAATGTTGACACATTGAACTGGATTTATTGATGCTTGGTTACCAGAGCCTGTGTTCATGAGTTAATGCAGAAGCACATGAGAATTATTCTTATGGCGAAATAATTATGCATGTGTTGTCTGAACCATTCATAAAGGAAACCAATCTGAACTTGGAGGCAGATGAAATTCTACTGGAATAAATTTGTGCAAATGATGCTATAATGAGGCTCCTAGCATTCCTGAAATGCTAGGTAACAGCAAGGGGTATACAGTCGTGCATCAATTTTAATGGATTATTTGGTTCCCGGGCAGTACTGTTCATTAGGAGAATCATTCGCAACAATAAATCATGACGAAGCAACACAACAACAAAAATCTCCCTATCAATGGTACATAATGGTTGACGTGCGCAGCATAAAACTTTCACACTGTGTTTTACCGGTGGCCAAACTAAAAATACAGGACTACAAACATATTTTTGCAGACATGGTGTTACAAGGGGTTAATTCCAATGGCACAATGACTATGTATCCCAGATAGTCCCTCCATCCCCTGCTGCACAATACACACACGCACTCTGTCGCCACTGGTTTCACTAATATTTGTCACCGTAACTGCTTGAGGAAAGAGGGAACCATTACAGCAACTCAAAGGAAGGACAAAATGACCACCATGCAATAAGGCTCTATTTTAGAATGAGAGTGAGCAGACTCTCATGCAGCGTCCGAGATTTGAAAAAAAAAGAGACAGTACAGGCTTGACAATAGAGTTTTCCACATATTGGTGTTAATGTAATCGTGAACAGGTAAAAGAACTGTCTTGCCCACCACGAAGATGTACAGTTCATGGCATATGCAGACAATGTCATCATCTGAATAGAAGTATGCAAGCAGCGTATACCCACCAAAGTATCACATCCCTTCATGAAGCTTAAGATTCATTTGAGGAAAAGCTCATTACCACAGGCATGCATATGTCTCCAGAATAAAATGAAATACAACACAATCAAAGAGACACCAACAGAAAGGTGCAAATGGCAGCTCAGCACGAGAGACAAGCGGTTGCAATGGTTAAAAGAAAGGTAGGTTGGTATTCTTGGAATTCCTGTGAGAAGAGAGCAGTGGCAGAATGGGTGCAGTAGTAGAAACTCAAGCCTCTAAATGAAGTCCTCATAAATGGCACCAGCTATACCAGCCATGCATCAGCTTTGCTGCAGTGAAAGCAAAGCAACCTCGGGCAAAACGCTTTCTGTGCCAACCTACAGTTGCCATTTCCTCTCATTCTCATTATATACACAGAGCTAGCTCCTGTTACATCGTGCCATCTCTCTGGCTGCTACGCAGCTGAACCACCTATTAATTCATCTTAACAAAACTGAACCCAATTAGCCCAAGGTTTTAGTTGATCAATACACTTGAGTCATCTATTAGTAAAAAAGGCAAGGAACACGGATCATGCAAGATGTTTCAGTTGCCTGAAAGATGCTTTGCCAGAGCATTCCGTATAACTACCCCTGACGGCTCTACTCGGCTACTTGTGCACACTGGCTGAGGACGCCTCTCATCTGCACTTTGCACTGCACCAAACCAGCCTGCATCACACTGATTATTGAGCTGCTCACAGATATTGTGCAGCACACAAGCAGCGCGGATCACAGTGTTCACATTGTGTACGTTGCAATCCAGACCCTTCAGCAAGATTCTGAAGCGTGCTTTCACACGTCCAAACGCATTTTCGACCACACGTCTGGCACTCGACATATGAACATAATCACACACTGAAGAGCACAGGACACGATATCGCACACTCGTGTCACGAAAGTGAGGATGTAATGAAGCGCCGCACTTGACTGCACTAACGACGCACAGGCGTTGCGAACACATTCAAAAATGAGGCACAACGGAAGGAGCGATATCGCGGCTCCCGTTGGGACAGTAGTGGCTAGATATGGCTTTTATGTTGACTGTAAAGTCAACTACGATCATTGTGTGTAGACTCCTTTCCAGCTTTACTCTAATGTCCGCCACATGCGCAGGAAAAAAACTGCCCCGCAGATAGAAGAACGAGAAACAACCGTCTTTTCGATCATATAATCTTTTTAAATTAATCTTGATTGATAATACACCGCTTTAGGTGAAATCATAAATTCACAAAGGTGGTAATCACATGACGGTTTCCGTCACTCTAACCGACATGCCCAAATTGCGTGTAAGCACGGGTAACTGTGGTTTGCGTTAACTATGGTTAAGCCCTCTAACAGCAGTTAAGCTTAACTATAGTTAGGCTGCCTGTGTAAAGAGGATATAACTTACTCTCTAGGTAACTAAAAAACGTTCGCTCACTCGCTCGCTCGCTCGCTCGCTCACTCACTCACTCACTCACTCACTCACTCACTCACTCACTCACTCACTCACTCACTCACTCACTCACTCACTCACTCACTCACTCACTCACTCACTCACTCGCTTCCTGATTTACATATGCTGTTTGAAGTTTAATCTAAGCCAACCCAAAAGCCCGATTTAGTGCTGAAGTACTTTTTATTTGCTCCGTAACTTACTCTCTAGGTAACTAAAAAACGTTCGCTCACTCACTCGCTCGCTCGCTCACTCACTCACTCACTCACTCACTCACTCACTCACTCACTCACTCACTCACTCACTCACTCACTCACTCACTCGCTCACTCACTCACTGTCTAACTCACTCACTCACTCGCTCACTCACTCACTCACTCACTCACTCTCTCACTCACTGTCTCACTCACTCACTCACTCACTCACTCACTCACTCACTCACTCACTCACTCACTCACTCACTCACTCACTAGGAACAAAAATGTGACGCCTCACTAGGACCACAGGACTCAACAAGCGAAAAAAGGAATCTAAATAAGGAAAACCAAAAAAAAGAGACATCGCAAGGACAAGCAAGCAAACGAGAAAAATATTCAGAGATAAGGAAAGTACAGGCTGCCATGGCTTACTAAGGGCCGTTATAAGCGGGAGCAAAACGTGCTAGTATAAACCACAAGCTTTAAAAACCAGTTGTACGAAATGTGAAGACGACTCCAAAAATTACAGGATAACAAATTACACAGCCTCTTTTTCCCTCCATTTCTTGTTCTTTTTATTTTTGCTTTTGTTGTTTTTATTTTTTTTACATCACTCTGGTGACCCGCACTGGTGCAATGTGAAAGCAAGATGACCACATAATATATCGACGCCATGGCTATTCTGACCCCCAAGTGCTATATCGACGTTCATGGCTATTGCGTCGTCTAAGTGTACTCTTGGTGTTTAATTAACTATTTGCTCCAAATCCACCAAATTTGAAATTTATCGAGATTTTTTTTCACCCACTACCTAATGCAATCAAAGTTTCTTTTCATCAACCTTTATAAAACGGCACGAACGTGCGAACAAAATTTTCGCACACTTTTTGATGACGTGTACATAGCCGTATAATGCTCTCACATTAAAAAATTACCAAAATAATAAAAAGCGAATACGAATGAACAGCACAGTATCGAGGAATACCGGTTGTTACCGGTTAATGGTGGCAGGTGTGAGAGCCAGAGGGTAGACTGAGACCAGATAGAAAAAAGGTGGTCTATCCCGTACTACCCAGAGGCAAAAAGAAAGACACGCCTGTCGGGGAAAGCGAATGCATAAAGCGCGTCGAACGCGTCGCACTGGAACGGACGATCGCACCGACCGAGCCGCTCAGAATCAGGCGCAGTCATCCTACAGGGAATGACCACTCGTTGAGACCTGGGGCGCGATTACGAGTTGCTCAAAATCGTCTCAATCGGAAAGTGTCTCAAAAAGTGTCTCATTTGCCCCGTTCCTATTGGTCGGTCGTGACCAGCGGCCATATTGGTTTTTTGCGTCACCGGCCGACGTCAGAAGTGCGCCAGAAGTGGTGACGTTGCTTGCCTAATTATGCGAGCCGATTGAGACGATTTTTTGAGACTAGAACGAGTGGTCTCAAACCGCTCGAGACAGAAAATGGCGGTTGTTTACATGGCCGGTGGCCGCGCGAGCAGCGGTGTAAGAGGGTGCATGAAGACGGTTTTGACGTGCCGGACGAGTTGTTTCGACGTTTTGACATAGCAAAGAGCATAATGGCTGTGCGACGAACTCGGCGTTGAACTTGGAGGTGTGCGGGTGAGTGCGCGATCAGTGGAGCGGCAAGTGCCTGTGCGCGCCTTCGCCGCCGGTGGGTTTCAAGACACCGTAGGAAATGAAGTAAACGTCGGCGTAGCCCAACCGACTGTGCAAGTGTTTGCGGTGAGTTGCGGAGACCACTGTCAAAGTTAAGTCGCAGAAGGTGCGCGCTTTCCGGCGAGACCCCTCAAGACAAGGCGGCGGCGAAGGTGGACTTCCTTCGCATAAACTTTCGCCACCGCAGTATCCCCGGCGGCGTCATCCGAGCATCATCCGAACGGAACGGCACCACCAACACGAATATCAAGTGCTTAACCCGAAGCGGGCGGCATGAGTTGGTTACGAGGCGGAAGAGTGATTGTTGCCGCAGTGACCGGGCGTGCCGGCTCTTAATTCCCGCAGTGAGATTGCAAGCTCCCATCAGCTGCACCGGTCTGCTTCCGTATGTCGGCAGTTGCTGCAGTGTGATTATTCATGGTCGCCGGGTATTTTCTGAACAAAAATAAATATAATCACGCATCGCCCTTGCAGCACATTTGCCATCGATAGCAGCAAGGTGAGTTCACACTGGCGAGTCGCGGAGGTCGCGCGACAGGCTTAAATCGATTTATTACGCTCCCTCCCCGCTTTACATGTGCTTCGCAAACCGTAACTAATTGACCGAAATCGGTCGCCTAGAATACTAGCGCGACGATTGCAACTCGCCAGTGTGAACTTGCCTTGAAGCTGCCTTCGCCGGTTTTCGAGCCAAGCGCTCCTTCGAAATTGTTCTCGGCAGACTCGTAGCAATCACTGCCTTTAAACAGATTTTTCCGCGCCCTTAAGACGTCTGCGCAGTACTTTGATTCTGCGTAATGTGTAAAAAAAGAGGACAGCCGTCGAATCAGCTGATTTTTTTTCTGGCTGCCATGTTTACGATGGCTGAGTATGTGCGTGGAGGGATAAGGCTGAATCGGTTGAATCAGGCGGCAGCTCACGCCGCCTAGCCGCCGCTACCGACGCTTTTCCAGCGTCAGCGCACCCTCGCGGCAGCAAAAGTGACTGAAGAGCAAACTTAATTGCAAAATTGAGGACGCTTCTTCTTTTGCTTCATGTCGTTGAGTTTGAAACATAGTTTGTTAGCGAAATAAAACATTCTTCAAATTATTAACGGCGTGTTTACAGCAAAACTTTAGTATACGGTCCCTTATTGCGCAACTAAATGCTTCCTGGGTGGAACCCTACTATTAGACACCACAACCTCGCTGCTAATTGGTTGATTCCGCGGTCAACAACTCGCGATGTCGTCATTTTGACGTCAGAGTCTCAAAATTGAGACAAAAACTCGTAATCGCGCCCCTGCACGGACACAAGAAATGAAAAGAAAAACGGAACATACTCCAAAGAAAAGTAAGCCGACCATAAGGTTTCCGGCGCTGAGGGCAGCCTGAGCAACGAAGGGGCCCTTGAGTCCCTCGGTGTACGACGGACGATGCCCCATTTCCGGTTCTATAAGGCGCTTCCGGTTTCCATGGGTCGGTCTTCTTGAGTGGAGCAGAGAACTCCTTGTACCGGAACGAGACGTCTCGCCTTTCTGCTTCCCGCAACTCGCCAAGCGTCCGCCGAGCCATCGCTTTCGCAATTACCCCGCAGCCCTCTTTTCGTGGTGGATGCCTACTTTGCGCAACATCTTCTCCACCCCAACGAACAGCGCAGTTGCCGTGCCACTGGGGACATTTGACGCAGTTACGCCACTTTTTCTGGGACATGGGATGCGAGACAAAGTCGTGCGTGCGCGGTCGACTCCACTCCTAGCTTGCCGTTCCCTTCAGTGTATCTCTTTTCCCCTTCCGCCTCACTTCTGATGAAAGATTTGTCTTCTGCTTCTATGAGTCTTTTGGTACGTCCCTTGTCCCAATTACTTGGCCGTTGTCCGCTGGCCTTTCTTGATTTGGAATACTCTCATACCGCGCTATTATGAAGGTGTTTAGTTTGCTGGGAACCTTCCGCCTTCCCGTAGTCGTGCAAGTACCTGTCCAGTTGTCTTCTCTCTCACTCCAAGGCAGAACTAGGAGCTAACTTGTGCTGCGACATAAGCCAATGTACCCGAAATCACCTCTAAACCATCGATTCGAACATCGTACGTGGGAGACATGTAACAGGAGACACAAGCGCCTGACGCCGCTGCCAGCACTCGCCTATCGACCATTTTTGGTCGATAGTTTTTTCAAACATTACGCACACACAGCGCCAGCCACAGAAAGAGCGATATTCTTGCGTGCTTAAGATAAAATGCGTCTTTACAACTGGCAACTTCGTTCCTATTTTGGTTCTCCTACCGGGGGTCAGTATTTACTTTTCTCTAGAAGCAACGTTAAAGGTGCACTGAGGAGGAATCTGAACTCGGCTTTTTGCTGCGGGAACTCGATTTACACGTTCTCAGCATTCTTAAAAACTTCGAATTATTGCTCTGTGCGGCCGATTTTCCTAATGTAAATTCGATTGAAGTTCGGCTCCACCCTTTTTTTTTTTTTTGAATTCCCCGCAGACGGTGGGAGGAGTCGACCAACGCATAGAGTGCCTTTCAGGCAGTGGCGTAGCGGCTTTGCTTTCGCTTTTATTATTTTTTTTTAGGTTTCCGTGAATAAACAGATACAGTCAGAGACTACATAGCTGCAAATTAGGCCCACGGAAATAAAATACCCGTGGACTCTTTGCTTTCGCCGATCACTACGTATCACTCCGCCGATGGCAGACAGGGAAGCCTCCACGGGACTGATTGAAAGATTGGTCGACTTCTCCCACCGTCTGCGGGGAATTCAAAAAAGAAAGGCGGAAGCCGGGCCGTAAAATTGGATTTAAATTAGAGAAATCGGCCGCCCAGGTCAAATTCGAAGTTTCTAAGCACGCTTGGAACGTGTAGGTCAAGTTCCGGCGGTAAAAATACGAGTTCACATTTCTCTTCAGTGAACCTTCACTCACATCTGACTGACCAACATTGTTCCTCACTTGTCAGGTTCGACAGTGTATCTCTTTCGCACGGTGAGCAATTAGCCTCATTCAGAGTAGCGTTAAAGAGATGAAAGAGAGAGGGGTTCAGTTTGGTTTAAAACACAGTCGGAGCGCCTCGTAGTCCATGTACGTTGTTGACCGAGGAGAGCTAATCTTTCCGCTGAGCCGACGGCGATGAAGACACTAAACACAAGAGGCAGCTGTCAATTGAGGCAACAACTCGTCGTCGTAGTCTTTTAAATTTTAGTTATTTTCCTTGTTCGCGCTAATGTCATTCTGAAATCAAGACGTACCAAGTAGCCCCAAGTGGAGTTGTTTATAACTATTATCGGCAGCATAACCTCAATAATGAGGTGAAGCACTTCCTGAACACAAAAGCTAAAAGAAGAAAAAGAGAATTCGGTTGCAAAATTCGCTGCAGTGAATCGCAGTTCTTTGACTTTTCATCACTTTTTCCAATTTCGGGCTATTTCGCTTTTTTCCAAGCTTTGTTCTTACTTCAAAGATTGGTGTCTACCCGTTTTGTCGTGTTTTGTCTATTTCTTTGTTGAATTTTCGCATATTTTTATTACAGATTGTTTTGTGTGCCATCTCACATGTAATGCACTCTTCAAGGGGGTCTTTAGGGGCATTTTAATTTTTTTAAAAAGCAAGAATTTGGAAATCGATGGAAAGCAGCAGCATTTCCACGCACCGAGCAGGCGCCAAGGAGGTGTCTTTCGTGACCCCGTTCTTTTGTCGATGCGCACCGCGTGCTTCCTCTATTACAATAAAATCTGATGTTCCTGCATCCTCGCTTAATTATCACTGTCGCTGCCGCTTTGCCGGTGACTTCGAAAAAGATGAGCGTGGCTAATAAATAGTCAATTTAATCATGCTGATTAGCGTACTGCGGGCGAATAAATCAAAAATAAGAAACCAAAATGCTAAAAACAGGGGCACTAACTTTTCCCTTGGCAGAGCTGCGGAAGCTTCGCTTGGGTTGCCGTGGAAAGCGTGTCACAGTTTGTTAAGTTTGTTAGTGGTGTAAAGACCCGGCATTGTTCCGACGCCTGATACCGACACGAGCACGAGTTAGCGCAGAACATATAACAGATGCGTAGGAGTGAGACAGGGATGCTCTTCTCGCTCCATAACATTAATCGAAAGTGGAACAAAAAAACGGGAAACTAACTTCGTGCAGAACAACGATCAAGAGCGGTTATCCCTCTCTACATGCGCGATGCGATAACAAAGGCTGGAGAGGGGAAAAAATTTATGCAACGCGATGCCACTGCGAGTTTAGACGATGTCCAGGGCGCCTATTCTCTCACTCGCCGATGCAGCAATATGGAAGCAAATGCAGTGAATACTAGACTGTGCAAGATACGTGATGCGGAAACGTCGAAACAGCTCAAGCCAGAGCAGGGAATAATTCTGTGTTAATGGATGCTGTCTGGCGTACTTATGCACTTTCGCTTTGTTCACCAACAAAATAGATCAGAAGCTGGCTTCTATGGGCAGAAAATTGCAGCCATCACATTCAAATTAGGAGAGTGTCAAGGCGGCAGTTTGCTACGCTGCAAGTTCTATTTGATTCCTGGACACTGAAAAATCGCTCAGTTAATTACATTGAGGCTCGCCTACTTCCAAACAAACTTTTGCTTTGAAACATTCCACCGGATGAAACTGCATCAACTTTTTAGTCGAGTTGCGGAATCAGTTTTCAGTGGATTGAAGTACGACCGCCCAATGCGGGAAAATTGTGCTTGAAAAAAAAAAAACGGAATAACATCAAAAAGCTAAAGAGGATTTGGCCAGAAAAGGAGCGCAGTTAAAAAGAAGAAGGGCAGGAGAATTTGGGGAGGAAAGAGTTATAGAAACACTTTAATTGGTGTCTTTTTAAGTTCGCAGCAAGTCTTCAGCCTTTCGCACCAGAACTGCAACTCTGATCTCCTGAATCTTCATTCAGTCAAACGCTGAGAGCCGAGGTGGTGCGACAAGCAGCAACCAAAGAAACGAAAGGAGGGGAAACGATGAAAGCAACAATAAACAACGAATTCACGAAGGTGCCGAAAGCATCGTTGGCGAAGTGAAATTCGTTCCAACAGCGACCGTGTCAAGTTGCGCAGGCCCCGTAGGCTGCTAGCGTTCTATCGCCCCCCACTACTCCTCCCTCGTCGATCGCAGCAGAAGCAGATGAAATAGTTCTCTGTTTCGTCCGGACGACGACGTCCACATATTTGTTTTCAGATTTCTTCCTTGAAATACCCGTCCCTAATTCATCTCCAGAGATTAGCAGAGACATGGAACGGCTTGCGGTTTTGTGGCGCGTAAGTGGGTCCTGCAAGCCAAGTTCACATTGAGGGTGACCGTGCATTGCATGATATAGGAGGTTGGTGAGTTCGGCATGCGTGGACGGCGCCAACGACGATACGATACGGAGGAACGTCTCCGACACTGCTGTCTCTGAGAAAACGCTCATGCTAAAGGCCCAGATTCAACACTGCTGTTCCTGTAGAAACGTTCATGCTAAAGGCCCAGATTCAACACTGATGTCCTTGTAAAAACGTTCTTGTTAAAGGACCATGTTCAACACTGCTGTCCCTGTAAAAATGCGAGTGCTAAACGCCCGCATTCAACACTGCTGTAACTGTAAAAACGCTAATGCCAAAGGCCCACATTCAACACTGCGGTCCCTGTAAAAACGCTAATGCCAAAAACCCACATTTAACACTGCTGTTCCTGTAAAAACAATCATGCTAAATGCTCACATTCAATATTGCTGTCCCTGTAGAAACGCTCATGCTAAAGACCCGCATTCAGCACTGCTGTCCCTGTAAAAACGCTCATGCTAAAGGCCCACATTCAACACTGCTTTCCCTGTAAAAACGCTCATGTTAAAGGACCACATTCAACACTGCTGTCCCTGTAAAAACTCTGATGCTACAGGCAGATGTAGAAAAATATTTCTTTTTTTTTTCAACCTCCGATGTGATCAAGAAGAAGGAGGACAAAAAATAAAGGCTAATCTTGGACCATGCACTCTGAAAATTACCAGTCGAGTAGTCTGATCGTCACTGATTCCTGCTCTGGCGCTTACAATATCATTCTGCATCTTGTAGCGTTTTATTTACTTTCTTTTACATGCACAGAGGAGCCAACGGCTGACAGTCGGTTGAATGTACAGCCCTCTAATATTTTATTATTATCAGGGGAGCGCCGACTACCCGATGTAGCGACGCCGGAGGGAACGAGATCGAAAAGAAGGCAAGGGTTAAGGCATGCGCCGATTACAGCGTCGTCTGCTGAGCTACACCAAACGGACTTAGTATGCGTAAGCGAGGGCTAGATGGCATTGAATTTAGATTAGTTTCGATTTCATTACTTTCAAGCTTTCGCATTATCAAGAACTGGTGCCTGTCACTTCTCATTTATTCTAGTCATCTCCTCAAAAATACTTTTTCCTGCACTGCATTCTTTGCCGTGCTGTCTTGTTAATACACACAGCGATCTTATAACAAAAACTGGCTTCGGACAGACAGGCAAACAAACACGAAAGAGACAAACACACAGCGGCTAAATTCGGTGTATGGTCACTGTAAGTGCTCACTAAAAACATCAGGGTAGCGTCCGTGGTGTCAGCAAGTGGCCACATTAGGATTTACTTATGTAAACAGCGCCATGCCAAATTTCAGCCTCAGCAATGCGGAAAGGGAGGACTCTCTCTCGCGTCTAATGAAATTTTTGCCTGAAAGCCCACTTTCAATATTTTTAACGGCACATATAACCCGGCTGAGAGAAGCATTACAGTTCGCCTTCGTCAGCGACACGACGCGGGTGTTTCCAGGGGTGAACATCAGCGACCTTTCAAAAAGGCTACTATAGACCGCATGCAAAACAATACCGCCGTTGTTGAACGAGGGATGCGAGCCCGTATTTTGCATAAATTGCATGCTATATTATGGAGCCGCTTATCTGGAAAGGCGGGCACAAGATCGAGGTGAACAGTTTTCCAACCCAGTCTGACCACATGAGGGCGACCGCCGTCGCCACATCCATCATCCGGACCTGAGGCGCTTGAGATGCATAATAGCCGCGATCGACATAGCCTTCCCTCCAAAACCTCCTTGTTCGCCCATCTGTAAACATTCTTCTCATCAGCGCCGGACGAGTTGGCCGATCAGCTCTTTTTATCTCCCGCCAACAAAGTTTTGCGCGGCGCAGTGCACCACTGTTCGGGTCCAAATATGAAAGGGAGGCCCACCCGAATGAGTATGATTGAGCGAACACCCTTCACGGCTAGCGTCGAAGGCTGGCTGCCACTGAAAGGACAAAGAAGCCATACAGGGCATTCTTGCTGGCGCTGACCCAAAGCCATCGACTGCTTTCGTCACCACCTCCAGTTCGTCCCGATTGGAGATATTGATGACGCGCATAATGCCCGCTGGCGTGGAGACTGTAGGCTCATAATATACACATTTTGCATAGCACGCACTGCGGCCCGCTACTACGCACGCGTCGATTGGTCCTTACGCTCAAGGCGCGCACGCGTCGTTGACGGGAACGTGGCGCTATCTGGTGCACTCATGGCGATATGCGCATGAGCAGTGGCGGATCGTGGTACGCGGTAAACGGTAGTGGTACGCGCTATGCTAAAAGTAACGTGCTGTGAATGTGGGTGGGTATCTTACCGGTGAGCATAAAACGGTTCCTTAAAGCCCTCTCTCATGGTTGCTGCACGTACAGCTGCTAAAAGCTGCGAGGAGGCTCTGTCGTAATGATGGGCGCGTCGCCGTCAGTTCAGTAGCCACGCCTCCGCAGCCAGAGGTGAATGGCGGTCTCCACAAGCACCAAACTCCGCCTTTCAAGACTTGTGTATTAACTCTTTTTCCCGCACACTCTTACCATCTAAACCCGTTTTTCCCGCTCTTGTCGAATCAATGCAGTCAACTTTATTTATTTCATCTATAAAGAACCCCGCGAGACAGTGACATCCTTTTTTTTACGTGTGGCTCACTCTGGCTTTGCTCACTGATGTTTTAGGTTTTATCCTTTCATCCTTTTCAGCGCAACAAGCGTTGGGCCTTCACCGAATCATGAGCTTAAGAAGCCGTTACTGTCGAGAAACGACCTCTCAGAACAAAAAAGAGATGTGTGGAGAGAAGCCTCTATCCACACGCGTGCGAGCTTGCGTGCGTGCGCGCGCTCATTTCAGAGGAGTGCTTCAGCTCATTTTGTAATCCCGCTTGATGAGACTTGCGCTTTGCCGAATAGAGCTCCGCTAAGAATGGTGTTAACTTTGCAATAAGGAGCTGATTAGTGCACAAATACTCTTGCAGTAGTACCGCGGGCACTTTCAGTGTTGGTTAAGAACGAACTGCTTTCAGGCTTTCTACATACCTGTGCCAAATCACAGGTTGTGGAGAACTGTTTAAACACCACAGCAATAAATGACTTACGACCGGTACTGCGCCATCCGCGCGTGATGTTCGCGCGACTGATTCATCCGTTATTTTCTTTTTTTTTTTTCGACTACGTTTTATGTTTTCACGTTAAAAAGGTTAAGGTGCAAGATGAAGACGCTTCTACTTAGTGTAAGTTGCGCAGAGGAAAACGGGCCCAAAAAAATAGTCGCAGGCCATGTAAACGCTGCTGCTGCACTCATGAAAATGACTTATCCCAGGGATTAAACGCGAAAAAGTTGCGGCAGAGGCTACTGAGCTGTAAACAATTCATTTCTGAGAATCACCAAGTTTATGGCACCGACAGTCGTACTCCGGCCGGACCTATGGTCATAGCTGGCTCACCTGCAATAAAATATTTTAATGAGCAAGCATACTTGAAGGTCTGCGAATGAGACTTGGGATGAAAGCTGTGCCTCATTTCCAAAGAGCACACGTTGGAGTTCAATTCACGTAATCAGGCAGGGATACCGCACGCTGAAGCCAAATCAGCGAAATAACAGAAAACCTTTGCGTGACGCATCATGAAAGCTGGCACACAAGGCTTGAACACAAAGAAAATAAAAATAGTACTTCAAGCCACATAGCCACGTGACAGGAAGCTGTCCTACATTGGAAAAAAGTTAAACACAGTGAGCCAGGCTATAACAGAACAAAGACCAGGCTGACAGCGGCGACGGAGGAAACCTAGGGAAACAAAAAGTGAACGTGTGAGGGAAATGAAAACAACAGATGGGTTAAACCCATCAGCCTCCAGCAAGCCTTAAGGCTGCACTTAAGCGCAAGAAAGACAGCTCTTTACTGGATGTAGAACCACAGCGTAGGCAGAGCATCTTCGTGCGTCTCGTAAAAGCGCCATCGTTATCAGTCTTGGGGAGATTTCACGCGCCATCTCTCCTGCTCTTGTCCAGATCGCGAGCTGACGGCAAATCTATCAATCAAGGCCGCTGTCGGGTACAGCGAAGCAAAAGTCTCTATCTCTGCCGTTTCCTCCTGCTTCACAGCACGCCAAGAAGCTCTTCAGGCTTGCTATTTAGATGATTCCTCCGCTTGTGATCAATAAGTCACTGTTAGGATTTTTGTCTTTCTTTAATACTGCTGTGACTCCGCCAGAAAGTAAGCCAAAAAAGTTTGCGGAGAAGGTACGAGAAAATGAATGTTTCCAAGAACTCGCTAGGAATCTTCTTTCTAAGAGAGCGTACCACGAAGCTGAGACGCAAACATTTCAGAACGTAGCAACACACAGCAATACGGGCATTTCTGGCAGATCAGCGAAGAATCGACAGTCATTCACCCTTTTTCTGGGACTGTACTCTTAGCGGGATACTCTCAGAGGCTCAAGTCAGCAACTGTGGCTTTCACATCCCGACTGCACTAAGCGACGGTGATGTTTTTCTTGCTCCTGTCTCTTGTTGTGATAACAAAGTTGTCGTTGCTTCCTCTCTCACCCAATACAACAAAAAAATCGTGTTTCTCCGAGTCTTAAGCCTCTTGCTTACTATTTTCTTGCTATGTACTTATTGAACATGCTCCACTAAGACCGCCCACAGCCTCTAGCTTGTCTTTACTTTCTTTTGCGAGTTTTTGTTTTTGTTCCAGGTTGCGAGCACGTGGGCATTAAAGTGTATAGAATGAGTTGTACGAGGACGACTACAGCCGTCAAGCCTACGCTATCTCTAATTAGCCTCCGCGGCATACTTAGATTACTCTCTTAGCTTTAACAGGTTGCCTGCACAGCTCTTAGTTTGTCGTAAGGCACAAAGTAAAAACATGTCTAAGATCGTTCCGTTCAGTCGCAAGAACGGGCTGTTTGAACACGTATAGCCTACTCTACAGGTGTGTTTTGTAAGCCATAAGCACGTCCACATTCGTGGAATTAAGTATGCGCGCTCGCGTTCATTTTGCTGAGCTTGCACGGCAAGAAGTTGTGAGAGTGTCGAGCTCTTCTTTCTTCAGTTACATTCTTCGCCCTTGTCTTCATTCTTCCGTTTCTCAATTATTTTTAACTTCCCCAAGCACCCGGTTGCCAACCGATATCCTATTCTGGTCAACGTCTATGCTTTCTTTTTCTTTGCTCCCTCTCTTTTTAACCTCTAGCTAAAGCCACTGCAGCAAAAACAAATGCCGCAGTGGAGCTGAGGTAGGGACGCTAGTTCTAAGTCATGCCATCTGGACCAAGAATGCGTGCTTACAATAACGCGAGCTCATTTGCGACTTCCCGGAGAGGCTTTTATGCCGATGAAAAATGAGAGCGGCCTTCGTGGAACCTTTAACTGCACCCTACACTTTCTGAAATTAATGTCGGCAGAGTTTATTTCCCGACCTTGCGCCTCCGCTCCCTCACCTACTTTCTTTGTTTACCGGAAACTTTCTTACGAGCAAAGAGGAGGCCGCGTGCCCAAAGACCATTAGTTCGCAAGCAGCAGTGAATACACCGTAACACACTCACAGCCACATTCGCAGTCCTTCTCCACCTCCCCCATCCCCTTTCTTTTCTTCTCCGCACCTCACGCCCCTTACAAAATTACAGCGTCATGAATCGGGCTGAGGGATATTTTTCAAGTGCCAGAAGTATGAACAGAGCAATAAAAAATCACGACTAATAAACGACCGAGTCTCTCTCCTTTCCTGCGAAGATCATTAGCGAGCCATAGTGAGGCTGAGGGAGGCTTCTCGGCAGGAAGGCGTCGGCACGCATCGAAAGGACATTGGGAAGGAAGGAAAGCGCACTATTTGGGGATAAGTCGCCGGAATCGGGAAAGGTGCCAATGGTGGGGGCGCCACATTCCACAGAAACGCCGGAGGGCGACGTCGAATCGTTCGTTAATCTTCATTAGCCTCACGCAGATTGAGTCGATCACCCCACAGGTTTCCGTTCGAGCTAGGTGCCCTCCAGCTTTGAGCGTCATTTCTGTTTTCCGCGGATGTTTTCTTTTATGAGTGAAAGACATCTACTGCGATACCTTCAGGCGCTGTTTCATTAAGAGTAACTGCGCCTGGCCCGTAGTCACACCATGAAGAAGGGACCAAGCCGGTCCCAAAACGTCGTGTTTTTACATAATTAGCTTGGTTGATATCAGCAATCTTTCTCGAAAATTAATTTTTCCAGCCAGGCACACTTCTGTCATGTTTTCATTCAACTGAGCGAAAGGCACATTTAAATGAGTGTTGATAGTGCAGCGATAGGGCGCCGTTAATTCTGTCTTGGCTTGTTAGCATTGGCGTTACTAACATGAACAGATTTATGAATCTTAGCTCGCATCCCCTGCAGCAAGAGTCGCTTTGGGATGCTACACAAATCGTTAGCTCAAAGAAATCGTATGGCGTTACAAATTTTTATATTAGGTCATCAATTGGGCAACACGTGTATTTTGAAAACATCTTATTTTTTAAGCGAAAGCTTGACTATGCAAGGTAAAGCCAGTTTAGGGGTGAACCCAAGTTTCACCTTCAAATGACATCTTCGAAATCAGAGAAAAGGCCCATCACTGGCCCTTGGTACAGTGGACACCTCTGTCGTGCTTTAAGCTACGTGGCGGTAGTGACAGATGTGCGCTGCAAACGTTGGCATTGACAACGGTGTGGCACTGAAGAAACGCGGCACTGAAACCGTAGGCCGTCGGCGTTTATTCCGTTCATTGGCGTTGGCGTTGACAACGTTTGAGACTCCGATGATTTGAAGGAAAGGAAGTGCGCATAACTGGCTCGATCCTTGGGTCAGTGGAGACCTGAATCACGCTTTGATGTACGTGGCGTGGTGAGAAAGAGATGTGAACTGCATGCGTTAGCGCTGACAGTGTTGTGGCAGACATGCGGCACTGCAGCAATAGGTTGGTTGGTTTATTGGGTTTAACGTCCCAAAGCAACTCAGGCTATGAGGGACGCCGTAGTGAAGGGCTCCGGAAATGTCGACCACCTGGGGTTCTTTAACGTGCACTGACATCGTACAGTACAGAGAGAGAGAGAGAGAAAACTTTATTTACAAAGGAATTCGGGGCACGCCCCAGGGTCCCCGCACGACCCCACTGCACTCAAGTGTTTATGTTCCTGAGGTCCATAACACTGGCAGCACGGCCGGTGGCGATGGTCTGCACGGCCGGGTCCTCCGAGCGCAGCAGGGTCTCCCAGTCCTCCCAGGTCTTGAGGTTCTCTAGGTCCCGCGGGGGAGGGTCCGCCGGGCAGAGGGAAAGGATGTGGAGGGAAGAAGCGAAGGGTTCTGGGCATAGGGCGCAAGCAGGAGTGGGGAAGGAGGGATGATAGTGGGTTAGGGTAAGGGGCGAGGGGAGAGTATGTGTTTGTAATCTGCGCCAGAGTGTTGCGTGTCTGTTATCTAGGGAGGGGTGGGGCGGGGCGGGGCGTACAGTACACGGGCTTCTAGAATTTCGCCTTCATCGAAATTCAACCGCCGCAGCCGGGATCGAACTCGCGTCTTTCGGGACCGCAGCCGAGCGCCGTAACCACTGAGCCACCGCGGCGACCGCACTGCAGCAATAGGCCTCATCGTTCACTGGGTGAGCAAACTCTGGGCGCGCTGCCTATCCAGTGTCCGGAACGCACTCAACGTCGCTCGTTACGCCATAGCTTTTGCGCTCTAACCAGGTTCAGTTGCAGGTAAATCACACATATTTTTTTTTCCTGCGGGACGCCACAGGGCAGACCTATAATCTCAAAATAGTTAATTTTAGCACAATAATAACTGTTATAAGTATCAATATCTTCCAACGATGGTGACGGACTAAAAAACCTACTAGTAATGAAATATTGCAGATATGCTTAAAACTGTTTGTTCTCCATTTCTATTGTTCGAAATTAAATTTTTGTTTTATTTGTGTTCAACGGGTTTATTCAATTTGTTCATGCGGTTTTGTTGTTGCTGTTAGTGGTTATTTAGTGTTAAAAATAAAAAATAAAAATACATATTGAAGAAACAGATGTTGCTAGCCGCGGCATCTGCCATCGAAACTTGAAGCCCCTGAGCTGCAGCTAGCGGGCATAGAAGGACAGGTAGAGGGAAAGACAGGGGGAGAGAGATAGTAAGAAAGGCTAGGGGTAGGGCGGCAATATACACTATGTACAAATGCAGCATATTGAATAGAAATACATGTTGGGGGCTGCGCCGCGCAAGGTGTGCCTTATATCTTTATTGCATTTTTATTATGCTATGTTCTATGGAGCTTGACGTTGATATGTGCATTGATTTCTTGTCGCTGCAACTTTAGGCGTTTAATTCTGCTAGTGTTTTTGTAACCTTATTAATAGTGTTTCCACAATACTAACATAACTCCTTGAGATTATAGTATAAAAAATAAATAAATAAATAAACCAAACAAACAATTTTACCAGTCAGCCAAGTGACCATAGGGCTGTTCCGGTTGATGAAGACAATACGGTGTTGTCTGAAACGGTCAAGAAGAGCAAGGATAATGAATGTGAAACGCTATTCTTACAGGAGGAGGTGGTGACGATTCGGTTTGCAGCCTCCGGGCTGCGGCCACGTATCTGTTTTTTCAGCCAGCGTCCGTTCCGGCGGGTGGTGGTGGTGGTGTAAACTTTATTGGCCATGACAAATTACAGGTGGGGGGCAGAGCCCCCCTCATGGCCTGCGGGAGTGGCCCACACAGTGGGTTCCTCCCTTACAAATGGTGTGCCATTACAAATGGTGGCGGACGCGGTTGTTGCGACGCGCGTCTTTATTCTCTCTTTTACTCTGTCCTCTTAAGAATCTTTCAACACACTTCTATCAGCACGTGGCAGCGGTGGTGGCTCGGCTGGAGCCAGTCGGCAGGCCCGTGCACTTTTCCTTTTCATCCTTCTCTCAGTCGCAACCAACCAACCAACGCTATATGTCGTACCAGCCTCTTTGCATATGTGTTTGGTGTCGAAAGGGGCAAAAATATTCAGCGGGATCTTTTTTCTTAATGTTGCAAGCACTCAAGACTGTATCTCAGTGTTCAAAACGGATAAATATTTTGTTCTTACTCTTTCGTAAAAAAAAAAAAAAATGCGAGATTAACGGCAATGCTTGAATCGGTTATCTCAGGTATTGAAAACTGTTAAGTGCACTTCTCACGATTCGCTGAACCAATCCCCTCATAGCCCCGCCGCGGTGCCTCAGTGGTTACGGCGCTCGGCTGCTGACCCGAAAGACGAGGGTTCGATCCCGGCCGCGGCGCCCGAATCTGAATGAAGGCTAAATTCTAGAAGCCCGTGTACTGTACGATGTCAGTGCACTTTAAAGAACCCCAGGTGGTCGAAATTTCTGGAGCCCTTCACTACGGCGTCCCTCATAGCCTGAGTCGCCTTGGAACGTCAAACGGCAATAAAAGAAATCCCCTCATAAAAGGCCGGGTAGGCTGTTTTCGCCTGTAGCAACAGTACCGGGAATAATATATTTCTGCAGAAGAAACATGGTAAAAGAAACTACAGAGAAAATGTAAAGTTGGTTTCACTTAACGCAACGAGAACGGCAGTCTCAAGCTACCCGCCTGTGCTCGTTGATATAACCTAATCTTGAAGTACAACGATGTTCCAGTGTGGGCTGTTCTCTGTTTATTACTAGGTGAGTCAATATTACTCTTCAACCAGGGGAACCCATCTTCGCCAGTGCTGTGTGAACTGCATAACACACCATTCGATCGACACGTAATTGCATTACCATTACCGGCCAGCTTTTTTTTCCCCCATTTCCCCATCTAAACGATGCTGGCTTTTACAGGCACCTTCCTCCTCTCCCACTCTCTTTCACATAATGCAGCAGCCCAAGATCCGAGACAGGTTGATCGATGGCTGAGCGATAACAGCGGAGGTAACTGCGCAAACTGTCTCTAACTTCTCTGCTGGCCGTCCACTCCAACAGACAAAGACTGATTACATTTTGCTTCGGCTGATCATCTTCCTATCCTTCAAAGCAG
Organism: Amblyomma mixtum; assembly: GCF_055824585.1. Classification (NCBI taxonomy): domain Eukaryota; kingdom Metazoa; phylum Arthropoda; class Arachnida; order Ixodida; family Ixodidae; genus Amblyomma; species Amblyomma mixtum. Next base: position 45,079,936 of record NC_143019.1, on the reverse strand, counting down.
AGCATGACGGGATAGCTTTAGTGCGTGAACGCCCAACTAGTCATTCTCTACCTGACTTTCTTATGGCGCTGGGAGCCCTCATAACACTCTTGGAGTAGTGGTGCAGCGGTTAAGCGATGGTCCACTGCCCTTCTATGTCAGGTGCTGCCACCGGTTGGGATTGTGCGACCCATGCTGCTATTCCCGAGCAACCTCTAGCGATCAATCAATAATTTAACTGCCGCTGCCACAGTGCGCAGTTGACTCACACTGGTGGGCACGTTGTGATGACGCCAATTGGTTACGTGACCTAGATGGCGCATGTGCTTCGTAAGTTGCTTCTCCGGCGATTTTTGGTGAATTTTTCCCTCACTGTCAACTATATCAACTCCAACGATGATGTCAGATGACGTCATTAACACCCTTGCGTTAAATAAAAAAGAAACGCCGACCGTCCAAACGTCCAACCGAGCATGTTTGAGTTCTACTCTTAAGCGTTAATTTATAGTCATTGATCTATTAATGTGTACTGTAATCTGCATTTGTTTTCATTTTAGGTCGATTTCACCGTGTGGCCAAATTCACCAACGATTTTATACAACAATGCATTATTGTAGTTGGCGAAACCATCAGGCTTACTGCCGGAGCAAAGGGAAACGCCCGTATATGCGTATTAATGTTTGTCCGCGCCCCTTGTTTTGTTTCAAAAACTGCTCGAGTAATTGGCGCTGGTGAACACACAGCACAACTCTGTACAGGCGGTCAACTGGGCCCGCAGCGCTACACATTTTCGCAAATAGCCTGTTCGCTTTGTCATGCCATAAAACACCACGAAGTAGTGATGCACCATTAGTGTCATACAAACTACTCCCGCTAAGTCAAACAAGTTGTCAGCGAGGTCGGTTCCCCCAATGTCGGTCGGATGAGTGATCGCTGGCCGCAAACACCGCAAGTAATTAGGCAACGACGAGAAAGTTACGTCGTCGGTGCCTCTCAAACTAAAACTGAAAATCAAGTAGAACTGCGCTCTCTCAGCCTATCTCTCTGGGCGCGTTACCATGGCGACTTATCGGCCTTCGTGTAGAAAGTTGGAGGCGTGAAAAGGCACCGAAGGAAACTTTCCCGCACGTCGTAGAATGTGCATGAAAGGCAAATCAGGAAAGGGGAATGACGCAAGGACAAAGCGCCAGAAATCAGGAGGACGACAGAGGCGACGGCTTCGTTCTTACCGCCATCCATCAAAAACTGCGACCCCTTACCCTTCACTCAACCACTCCCGGCAGACAAAGTAAGGTACTGAAGCGAAAGTCTTGCCTCTGTGGCGCAGCCTCGGAAACTAAGTTCTAGATCGAACAATATCACGCGCTCTTAATGATAAGCAGAGTTACTTCAGCTTGCCCTGACTCAGCCGTTCATTGCCTGCTTTCCGAACTCATTTCTATTTTTTCTTGTTCCTGCTGTTCTCCCTTTTCTAACTCAGCCTTGGCCCAAAAAATGAGGCGGGCCGATAAAGTTTGTTTTCATCCATCACTCGGAGGTTATTCTCTTCGCTTGTTTATGCTAATAACCGCGACCCAAATGATGTCGCAACTTAAGAGCCGAGTGCCCAAGCAGGAGAAGGTAGCCTAGATTCCGGACAAAAAAAATGACATGAAGAAACCTAAATAGCAAGAATTGCGTTTCAGTACAAGCGAAGCACACAAGCTGGTGGGACGATGGTGAGGGATGCCGTAACAACACTAAATTTGTGCAAGCCTGAAACAGAGGCCCACAATGAGGCCAGAAGAAAAGAAGGAAGGTGAGATGACCCAGTGCTTTACCGTGTTTGTTACAGCCCGGGTTAGAAGGACGCCCGAAAATATTTTCGATAATCAGTTATTTTTTATGACAGATCCATCCCTCTTTATCTGGGGCCGCATTCAACTCTATTCCATGTTAGTTGCTTTTAAATTATTCCCCAAGGAACTATACTCGTAACTACTGCCGTATAATATAAACTCGCACACCCGAGAACCTTATTATTTTAATTCCGTCGAATAGTTGGACTTCTGGCTTTCATGGCTGCGTTTTTTTAAGTGCAAAACTACATTTTCTAGGCCTATAAGCTCGCAAACGAATAAGAAATTTGCTTTTCAAGCAACAGCGACTGATTTCTTGGCGTCAGACGCGGTAGTTTACGTATGCCCATCATCATTTCTCTGAAGCTGGTGCTATTTCTAACCGCGGACTAATTTTTGTGTACGCGCCTTTCGTTCACTGAGCTTTGTTACGCTTACAATACAAAGCAAGCGCTTCAAACCAGAGTGTATCTTCCCTGAGCGGGCTTCTAGTGTACGAGGTCTGTTAGAAAAGTAACCGACCTTTGGCCGAAAAAAAAAGCTTACATAACTGGAGCCCTGGAAACCTAATCCCCTTCAAAGTAGTCTCCTTGGGACTCCACACACTTCTCCCAGCGGTGCTGCCATTTTTGGAAGCATTCCGAAAAGGCCTTTTTCGGAATGGAGTTTAGCTCAGCTGTCGTTGCAGCCATAATGTCCTCTCTTGACTGAAATCGCGCTCCTTTCAGTGGCCTCTTGATTTTAGGAAAAAGTCAGAAGTCGCAGGGGGCGATGTGAGGAGAGTACGGAGCCTGTTGAACTACGGGAGTCTGGTTTTTTGCCAAAAAAGTCTGAACCAAGTGCGAGGAATGTGCAGGAGCATTGTCGTGATGGATGCGCCTATTTTTTCCTGTTGACCACAACTCCGGTCTCTTGCGCCGCACAGCATCACGTAGGCGACGGAGGACATCCCTATAGTACTCTTTGGTGACTGTTTGACCCTGTGGGGCGTACTCGTGGTGTACCACACCGCGGGAGTCAAGGAAAGTAGTGAGCATCACTTTGACGTTGCTGCGCACTTGGCGGGCCTTCTTCGGTCTTGGTGACGTAGAATGCTTCCACTGTGACGACTGTGATTTGGTTTCCGGGTCGTACCCGTACACCCAACACTCATCACCAGTGATTATGGTGTTAATGAACTCGGGGTCACTTGTTGCGGAATCCAGCATGTCCTGTGAAATTTCAACACGAAGTTGCTTTTGCTCCACCGTGAGCAGCTTCGGCACGAATTTCGCAGCAACTCTTTTCATGGCCAAATCTTCGGTGATTATGGAATGTGCAGAAAAAGTGCTGATGCCCACTTCTTCCGCAATTTCTCGGATAGTCACACGACGGTCCAGCATCACCACAGCGTTCACTTCGGCAATGGCCTCGTCATTTCGGCACGTTGATGGCCGACCGGAGCGTGGCTCGCTCTCCACCGATATGCAGCCGTCTTTAAACCGGTTGTACCACTGCTTAATCTGTGTAATGCTCATAGCATCGTCACCGAAAGCCGTCTGAATCTTACGAATGGTTTCCACTTGGCTGTCGCCCAGTTTCAGGAAAAATTTGATGCAGTAGCGCTGCTCCACTCGCTCCGCCATTTTGATTGTGATAAAAAACCGACGAGAGCACTGCGCACGACCACACTCAAACGCTGCGTCCCAGCGACTGACGCTATCGGCAGGCTGGAAAAAATTCGGGCATGCGCACGAAGGTTCAAGGTCAGCTGATGCAAGCGCGCTTGTTTCAAATCCATCAGGTGTTCGCAAAAAAAAAAAATAAAGTCGGATACTTTTCTAACAGACCTCGTATTTGATAGGCACAATTTAAGAGGCTCCTGTACTTAAACTGATCGTCCCAATATTCCCACCACTGATTATGTCAAGAAATATGTGACGACTCGGTCGGTATTTATAATTTACACTGTTTGCGTTGATAACACAGTGGAGTTTTTGGTGAAATTTGCTTCATCGACTGTGTGTTACTACAGGCTTCGCGTGAAAGATTTCTCATCTGGTACAGTCACTGTTCGCGCCCATCACTGCGGTCTTTTCAGGAGCCTAGAAAGCGAGTAAAAGTAGCGCCGTTCTTAGTTGCAAGTGAGTGCTACGCTGCCGTTCATTACACGCTTCGAATAGACCGATTTCGCAAAGAGGTTGAGCTATTCCACCGCCAAGTGTCAAAGAGGTTGAGCTATTCCACATTATGCATCCTGGAAGTTGTACTACCCCTGCCGGCAGCAGCACTGGCGGGGCGTGAAGCGTACGCGAGAGAAGCAGTCTTGTTTTCACTGCCACATGGTTGTTGGCTGCACGAGTTCAGTTTTTGTGGAACAGCTGACTCCAGTTCACCGGCACCATACGCAGTGATAGGTGAACCCAGTAAAAAGCTTCGTATTTCGCACCTGGAAAAGAAGAAATGTTCCCAGTACCGGGCGTATTGAAGCTTGTCAGAGAGGCAGCTGGTTCGGCTCTATTCCACGCGATTAGCTTTTTTTTCTCTGTATATAGGGCAGGTGTCCACATCTTTAAGAGTGGACAAGCAGAAGTGGCTTTCACGCGGCGTCGAGCTGTGGTGAACGTCCTTAAATTCCAACATAGGCCGCGGTAAGCTTCTACTTCGTGTTACTTCATGATCTTGTCCTTATAGCATTCAATCAGCTGCTATGGATGGAGAAATGAGTGAAGTGTGAAGTTTTAGGGCCACATTAGGGACTTGGCGGGGTGCAGCTTTCGCAGCGCGCATTCGCTGTTCATTACTCAGGCTGCCATAGGCGTGAAAGTACTTTAATTTTTTCTTGGAATGACAATAACACAGAAGAGTTAAAGGCATGGTAATGTAGAGCAGTCCCTGGTATTTTCTCGCACACCGACTTTCGACCGTACGTAAATACTTTGGCCTGTTTGTAACATCTACTTATGCCTTAATATTGCATACGTTTTACTCATTGCTGTCCATTCGACATAAAACCGAAATGAACGGCGCCAAATGAGCTGGCCCGTGACTGCTCTGATGTGGCGTATGAAACATGTTCAGGCTAATAATAAGGAACAAGCAGGTCAGACGGTATACGATCCAAGCGCAAAATTTTTAAAAATATGACAGGGCGTTTATCCGTGTGGTAACGCAAATTCCAACGACAGCTGGGAAGAGGCGATGTGCTGATGTTAGTTGTTCTGTAACTGTGGGGGCCTTTTCCTGAAAGTTATTGAGCAGCAACGTCCATTGACCAATCATGACGTGTGGAGGTGGAAGGGAGGGAGTAGTGTCAGTGGTGTGGGAGCAGGGGTGAAGGATAGGCGTGAGCAACGCAACACCCGACTCTGCATCACGCACGGTTGCCTATCCATCCATCCATATAACGCAAGTGTCCAGCGCGACAGGGGCAGAGAAGGGGAAGGGGAAAGGGGACTCATGATGTAATGAGTGATGTCATTGTGTTTGGAGGAATCAGCGATTGACAGTGATTGCCAATTGCATGGGACGAGTTACACCTCGTTTTTTTTACAGCGCCAACGACACTAGTGCCGCATATACGATAAATGTGGCCTTAATAGCTGTCGCTTAAAAAAAAAAAGCAGTGCTGCAACAGTGAGCTCAAAACTTTATTTCAAAGCCGTCAAAAACTAATTGCCATTCAACCTTTTCAACAAAGAATGATGCCGGACAAACTCCGACATGCTGTGAAAAGGGCCTTTGCTGTGCGCTTCCATGGGGCGGAATGAAAGGTACGTTTTTTACCACATCTTTTCTGTTAGACGCTCCTTAGGGTATAGCTTGACAATTGGCTACTTCGATTATATGGTCTTTCTTCTGCTTAAAATGTCACCGCATTCTCAATAGGGTAAGCTGCAGCGACGAACGTCCCAGCTATATCTTCTGTTTTTCCTCAAACGCTTGCCAATGTTCCAATCCCATCAGCACACGAAGTAAAAAAAATTCTTGACGAGTTTTCTCTCTATTACTACTTTTGAATTTTCTTATCTGTGAGATCAGGAACTTCACGATTAATGCGAACTCAGTGTTTGACTATTTTTCTTCTATCACGAAATCTCATGTTTCAGCTTAGTAATTCTTGCGTGCTTGCGCAAGACCCGAAAACTTCATCGTCTGCATCATCAGCCTGACTCGTACAATGCCTAATAAGTTCTTAGTCTGTACTAGCAAATTTATTTATCGGCTAGTAGTTTCAGCATGAACACGCGCTTAGCAAATGCTGTTTCTTTCTCCATTAAGAACGTCATCATCATATCGAGAGCGATTCTTCTCCAGTAGAAACCAGGCAAGGACGAGAGATGCCGGCTCGTTTTTGAGATAAACGCTTCGGCGAACGGCGCGAATAACGGCGGGATAATATGTACGGAGATGAGGCGTGCAGATACATGTTCAACGACTCGTCGCGAAATGGCGCCAAGATAACGATCAATCAGCTCAAGTGATCGAGAAACAATGCATGCTGGGACGTGCGCAATGACTGTTCGCCCTCCGCGGATGTGCACTCATTAATTTTAATTGTTACGGCCCTCACTGAAGCAGTTACGCTGGTATCCTCTCGTGTGTACATAACTCCTTTCTTGCACTGCTGTGCTCTTGAACGTTTCGCTCGCCGCTATCTTCTCATACTATAGGACCACGCCTCGTTAGGCACCTTCCGAGTGCTTTATTTAAATTTTTATTGCAACAAACAATCAAATCCGTTACATAAACTGTCGCACTTCTCGATTCCTAATGATAACGATTATTGCTTAAGTTCGCGCACAGAGTACGCTCTCTTCAGAAAAAATTGTTAGAAAAAAAAGTAGTTTTCAATGACGAGAATGTCGCAGAGGACAGAGTCGCACTTTGGTTACACGTAACGCGAGATCGTCTTGAAGAGATGAACCGGGATCCCATGGTGCTTCGATGTTTTCGATCACAAATCGCCGAGATTAAAAACAAGTTGTAATTTTCGCACCAAATTCACCAATCCCCTGCAATCGCTCAATCACAGCTTTCTTGCTCTCTGATCCTGTATCCATTTTATGAAAGCGATTTCAAAGCCTCAGAGAGACAGCACTTTTGATAATATGCTGGTAGACATCTCAAAGGGTTCACTTGCAGATTCTTTTTAAGACAACGAAAGCATTGAAATGTTTCCCGAATATTTCGAACGGTCTCTGAAAATGATTCCTGAAGGTGGCGCAAAAGCGCTCTGCTCTATACTACAGCGATTGCTAACCATTTATTTCTATAGACTTCGTTGCAGTCACCTGTTTGTAGTTTCCGAAGGTGTGGGCAGAGCCAACCGCTGAATGCACTATTCCTCGTTAGGACACTTATCCACATTCCTCACCGTTTAAGATCTATGGTAGTTTCTAGTGCCACAGAGTTCATTGTATTATGTACGGTGTACAGGTTTTTTGAGTGTGTGTTGCGTTAGGTTTAATGGCGCATAAGCGGCTAAGGCTATCATGCGCCAAGCTCAGGTTATATAAAATTGTGTTATACAGGATGTTATACAAAAGTGTAAATCAACGGGGTTGTAATTGAACTAAAAGTTATTTCGTGCAAGCTAGTAAAAATATAAGGCAGTATTTTAGAAGTGATTTATGGTAAAACTTTTAAAGAAGGTCAGGTAACCTCTGCAACCATCGTTCGCTGCGCAAGGATGTCGAGGCTCCCAAGAAGTCGAATAAAGACCCCAGCCATCTTCTCAGGACGAGAAAGTGGCTGAGGTGTTGTTCAAAAAATCTGCTTGTTGTAGAAAGCTCACCATTATTTATTACATCTATAATTTGTTTAAAACACCTACTATATTTAAAAACTTGAAAACGTGTGAAATGTCAACAAGTGCACCTTCACCACAGAGCAATACTGGATGGAAAGGTATATATGTTCGTTGTAGAAAACTGCAAAATGCTTTTTCCTCTGAGTGTCGAGTTTTCTGCCCGAAAATAAAGAATGATTAACGGTTAGCTCTTCCTCGCATAATTCACATTTGGGGTTTTTTTGCTCTGTCAGTACAAAAATTATGTGTGAGGTGTGTGTTTCACATAAGTCGGCAGATAGTCACTTCTTTGAAACGCTCCCGGTAGGTGCAGGACTCCCATTCACCTAAAACTGGCTTTACTAAGTGTAATTTGTTATTTGTTTCATTGTTTCATACGGACTGCTATTTTTATCTTATGTTACGATGGACCAAGTTATTGCAATTTTTAAGCGGTATATTTGTTTTTCTGATTTGCTTGTCACAAGCTTGAGCAGCGCAGAAGCCTGCTATCTCGTTTCCTTTTATTCCGACATGACTCGGGACCCAGCAGAATTTAATGTTCTGTCCTTGACCTGTAGCTATTACTATGTTATGTATGATGTCACCAAGTAGCGGAGTGATTGCATTTCTAGAGTGGAGAGCAGTAAGTAAACTTAGCGAGTCTGTGTAAATAATACTGTTTGTGAGATTCTCGTTTGCTATTTGCTGAGGGGCTACACAGATGGCGTAACATTCGGCAGTGAAGATTGATGCACATTGCGGAAGCCTTACTATTTCATACCAATTCCCTTATACCACTGCGATCAGTTTTTGAGTCATCTGTATAAACGGGTGTGAAAGTACTGCATTTATCCTCGAGTGCAAAAATTTCTTGTATTATATACTGCTGTGGAGTTTGTTTTTTACAAAACTTTGTAAGACTGAAATCGCAGATTGCAGGAAAATGGTACCATAGAGGTAATGGATCTCGTCTTGGAGAAATGCCCGATAATGTGTCTAGTATGCCGAGGTTATCGCACATCTCTTCGAAACGCTAGAGCAGTGGCCTAGTAGTCTGCGGTTTGTTGTTAAATAGTGTTCCTGATGGGCACTTTGTGACTATTTGGTGACAAATGTGTTTAGGTAGTGAACGGATTTTTAAGATGTATGAACACGTGAGCATCGTTCTTCTGTCTGTAAGTGATGGTTCGTTAGTTTCTACATAAAGACTATTTATGGGTGAAGTCCTGTATGCACCAGTGGAAAGTCGCAAACCTAAATTATGTACCGGGTCCAGTCGTTTCAGCTGCGATTGTCTCGCTGGCCGATATACTATACATCCATAATCCAGGGAAGAGCGCACTACAGAGCAATACATTTGTAAAAGACATGACCTGTCGGTACCCCAGTGCTTTCGGAAAAGTCTTTAAGTATATTAAGCGATCGGGAGGCTTTCTTTTTCAATGCATTTATGTGAGGCAGGAAATTTAGTTTTCTGTCAGATGTTATGCCTAGAAATTTATGTTCTTTTTTTACGGGTAACTCTACTTCGTTCAGCTGTAGGGGGGGATCTGCCTGTACACCTCGTTCGAGTGAGAAAAAAATGTCCGCGGTTTTCCGTGGGGAAAACGGAAACCATTTCTGTCCGCCCATGCTGCCAGTTATCGTTAGCTGTATTTGTCTTTCACATGTTCACATAAAAATGATGTGCAAGCTATATCTGATCTGAAGGTCGTCTACATAGACGGAGTACAGAACTGACCTTGGGATTATTTTACTTAGAGAGTTCACTTTTACAATAAAGAGCGTGGTGCTTAAAATACACCCCTGAGGTACCCTATTCTCCTGGATGAAATTCTTCGAAAGGGTTGAACCCAGGCGTACATGGAATGAACGGTTATATAAGAAATGTTTTAGGCAGTTCAGCGTTCTACCTCGGATGCCAAGCTCTGAAAGGTCTTGAAGAATCCCGAACATCCACGCTGTGTCATATGCCTTCTCTAATTCGAAAAATACAGCAAGACAGTGTTGCTTTTAACAAAAGCTTCTCGGATAGCATTATCAAGACGAACTAGGTGATTTGTAGTAGAGCATAAAAACCACACTGATGGCTGTCAAGAAGTTCACAGGATTGAAGGACAAAAGTTAATCTTTTATTAAAGACACTTTCAGAGGATTTTGCGAGGCAACTGGTCGGGGCTATGGGTCTGTAACTGCTAGGAGAGGTTGGAGGTTTCCAAGGTTTAAGAAATGGTACAATATTGGCTTTTCTCCAGGCCTCGGGTATTTTCCCCGATACCCAAACTTTGTTAAAGAATCCTAAAAGTGCCTCTACGGCAGGCTGGAAAAGATTTGCTAGCATTGCACAGTGTATATCGTCGGGTCCTGGAGCAGTTTTTTTGCCGGCAGATAGTACTCTATTGATTTCTTGGAGGGTAATTCGACTATTGTATTTTTCATTTGCACCTCCATTTGTTGGGAGCCTGTTTTTTAGCTATGTTTTTGTATTTTACAAATGACTGGCTATAATGTGAAGCACTTGAAACCGCAGCGAAGTGCTCCCCTGAGATATCTGCCTGTTCCCCTATACTTGTTTGTGTACCAGCTGTTGTTAAACGCGGGATTGTGAAGGGTGAGTAACTGCCGCTTAGTTTTCGCACCTGCTCCCACATTTGTTTTGATGTGGTTGAGCTGTTTATAGAAGAGACATAAGCGTGCCATGCTGTTTTCTTGGCCTTCCGCCAAATATACCATGCTTGTGCTCCTGCCTTCTTGAAAATAATAACCTTCTTATGCGTTGAATATCTGCGAAAGACTCACCACGCTTTATTCTGTTGTTTTTTCACCTCTTTACATTCTTGTGTGTACCACAATTTGTGGTTCTGGCGCACCACTCCTGTGGATTTCGGAATTGATACATATGCGTCAGAAAGGATGCATGTTGTGAGAATTTCATTTATCTCATCTATGGTATGATTTTATAAAAGTATATCCTCCAAAGTGGCCATTTTCCTAAACATTTCTAAATCAGCTAAATGTAGCTTCCAGCGCCATGTTTTTTTTTGTTTTTTTTTTTTGGAACGACTGTTGGCAAGGATGAGAGACTTGTTATGACAGGGAGATGATCGCTTCCATACGGATTGTCTGAAACATTCCAATTAAAATCGCTAAAAATGGACGGTGAACTAGAAGAGAAATCTAAAACACTCATTTTTCCCGAGGTTTGAGAGCAGTACGTGGGTTTACCCAAGTTCAGTAAACAGACGTTATTGCATAGAATAAAATCCTCTATAAGATTGCCTCTAGCGTCAGTTTTCTCGCTTCTCCAAAAACATGAATGTGCGTTAAAGTCTCCATCTACAGGGTATGGCTCTGGCAGCTGCTCTAAAAGAACCTCAAAGTCATGAAGTGTTACCTTATGGTGCGGATTTTATTATACTTCTTGCAGGGAAGTATAATAAAATTGAACATCCATTGTCGGAAACACACGATATATCGATGACCTGAATTTTAGTGGAGCTGACAAACTTTTGGACATTCCTGACTTAAACGCCGACATTGCCATCAAGTGTCTACGCTTCGTGGGTTCATTGCTAAAGTCATAGCTGTGCTCTCTTAGCTTTAACAAGCCTAGCTGCAGGCCTCCGAGTTTTCTGCCGTTACCTTTAATGAAAACTCGTACTCCCATCCTTCACCCAACACGGGAAAGCCGGAAAAAGAAAGTCTAGGATTTGGTTGAGATCATATGACTGAAAACAATGATTTAGCTGTAAAAATGCGAGCTCTCAACGCAAACCTTAAAAAAAAATACTGTCCCGAGTTTGAAAAACACACAGTCTCAACCACTTACTTGGACATTCACTGGTTAAAATAGCTGCAAATGCACTATTCTAAAGAAAGTAACTGCGCACCGTGGGATGCACAGGGTCTCTTTATTATATACAATTTAGAAATTTGGGCCAATATATTCATAGCTTTTAAGGCATCACTGACGCTACTATGGCGTTTTAGAGGATATCTAATTACTTTATTTGGGGTAGCCGCAATGTCTTCTGAGCTACATATTTTTAAGATTGAATTAATAATACGGCGTTTTATAGCATATCTAATAAGTTCCCTTCACGCGCAGCGATGTCTTTCAAGCCAAATTTAGCTGAGCCATCCACATCCATCCAAGCCACAGCCACAGACAAGCCACAGACCTTCTCGTCCTAAACGCACAGCCGCCCTTCCCCATTATGTAATTTTGGAAACGTGTCTGGCTTCGTGGGGCCTACTGAAATTTATCAATTGACTCTCCTGTGACTCCTTCGCTGCGGCGGACTAACTAGTGGGTGGTGTGTGTAGTGGCAGTTTGAAGGAGGGGTTCGTGATGTAGCGAGATGCCAACTGGCTAAGTTGACGCTTTGCATAGTCTATTCAGCACTGAGGCTGCTTGAAGAAGGTTACACCCCCAACTCCAGAATGAACCGACCCCCCCCCCCCCCCCTTTCCACTTCATCGTAGTAATACATCACCACCGCGAAATAGAAACTGCGTCAGAGCTCCGCAGTCTGTTCTCTCTTGATACAAGAGTTGAAAAATGTGCTTACGCATACTCCGCAAACTTCTCTGTAGTGAGAATTTCGAGGAAAGACGCAGTTTTGGTGGCGTTATAGCGGAGACCATAAAAAGAAGATAAAAGCGAGGTCGCGAACAGCAATCAATCTCGCCACTTCAGCGTGAAAGTTTCTGCCCATCTCAAGTAGGTGAAAGCGCTAAGGAAATTTTTAAAGAATGAGCATTTTTAGGAGCTTCTGAGAGGGAACGAAACTCTTCTAGAAACGAGCTTTTTCTCAGTTGCTGATTAAAGAGGTCGTGTGATTTAGGTACGCGGTAGGTAACCTTGAAGCAATCACGAACGCGTGCGCCCGAGAACCGAGTGCATGACACAGATCTTTGTGGACCCCGAACATAAGGCCTAAGGCAATTTTTCGTGGAAGGGCGAAGTTGATAGGAGTATTTGATCGCTTTGTTTTATTTATATGCTACTTCCTCACGGCATGGGTAGTCTTAATTGGGTGAAATATTGAAATGTGAAGAGCCTAACATCTGACAGACGGGAAACTGTGACGCCTCAACGATGGTACTCAATTATTAACATTTTCACCCTTTGTTCTTCTCTCTTCATCGCTCAAATATTAGGTATTAGTATTTTTCGCGCATTTCAGAATTAGCTAACAAAGACGTCACGCAGCGAAAAAGGACTTAATGGGAGTCGTAAGCTTAAGAGTGTGACGCGGGAACGTTAAAGGGTTAACGCCCATATATGCGGAATTGGTCATTAACTAACAGCCACCGGTGGAGCTTCCAATACCCAGGTTACTCTTCCCGAGCGACCTCTCACCACTAATCATCAATTTAACTGCCAGCTGCCACGATGGGCAGTTTATTCAAAAGCGGTGAGCCAGTTGTGATGACGCGGCAAGATAACGTGACCTAGTTGGCGCCCCTCTAACCTAAGTTGGGAAGTTTTTGTGGATTTTGTAGCGAAATCTACACTAGGCTAGTCAGCGGTGCATTTCGGGCGGTCGTCACATTCATTACTGCGCATGCGCCGTAACCATGGCAACCGGTTGCCATGGTTTTTAGGCGCCGAGCCAGTTATGCTCGGCGCCTAACGTACATTTCGCTGTGTATATCCTAGCCTAGCTGAGCTAAGCTACAGCAACGCCACAGCAAGCTAAGCCACAGCAATATATTAACGCTGTCGCACTAAAATATAATTGAGTTTGTTGTATACCCGTTGATTATAGCGACCCTGGCGTCATGCATTTCATATCCGGCAAAGCAGACATGTCTCCACTCGAACTCCGCTCTTTGTACTTCTTCCAAGAGGCAAAGGTTGCACTATCGCTGGAAGTTTATGTGTGCCTTGCGTTTGCGTTCAACCACTGTAATGCAAAGAACAAAAGGATTCAACCGACACCGTCTTCTGATAATATTCTCAGCAGTTTTCAGCGCGCTTCTACAAGGCACTGAATGGCACGCAAATATAAAGGTCCGTTGCTAACCTGACTGACTGCCTCCAGTGTGCTTATTTTCACATCAACTCAACAACTCCCCGCGATCGTAGCCTGAAAGGAGCTGGTCGAGCAGTTATTGGAAACAACAGATACAAAAGAGTCGAATATGACTCCGTTCAGCAGATTCTACGACGCTCACAAAACACTGACTCGCCAGAGATGGGAGAGTGCACGCCTCGAGCCTGCATTGATACGCTCGTATCCTGTCTCATAAAATGTCTTTACTAAACGCGTCCTGGGTCGTCACAGATAAGTACCTCCGTGAGCGGCTGCTTTTCCTGATGTGGCCGTTAGTCCCATCCGCCGGAGGCGTTACTCACACATCAGCCAAGCGTATCAGATGATTCGTGTCCTTGTCTGCACAATAGCGATCATTACCCCCAGCCGAGAGGAAGTGAAGCCCTGAGATAAGAGGCTTATCAGCGGCCGGACAAAACATCCGCATTTCGTGGCGGCGCAGAGTTATATGCCATATTCATGAAAAAATGTAAAAATAAATTTATTTCATGTTTTTAAGGCCCATAAACGTCAAATATCAAATACGTACATTCGGTAGTATCACGTGAGTAAAATAAAACCAAAGCTAGTTTGCGTTATACCATTCTCTGATAAATAGGCTGCGAGTTCAAGTGCTTCAGAACGCATTACTGCAAGCGCGATGCGAAAACACTACACTCACAGAAAATATCTGTAAAACGTACACAGCCACGCCCTTGATCGAAGGCACGTAGATAGAGGGAAAACAAAAATAAACTAGCGAGGTGGACAAAGTGGAGGCAGTGGTTTATGGTAGGCGTAAAGACAAATGACAACCACAGCACTGCTAGTTCCCTGAAAAGATTACAGTTACTATAGTTTCCAGTACCGTTTGCTTGCTTCCGAGCCCAATGTCCGTCTTTAAGCTCCTGGCTGGCAGTTTTCTCATAAAAGTTGCGGAGACAACAAGCTGACAAGTTTATCCAAGCCAATTACAGTCAAGGTAGGATCGGAGACAAAGACGGTAACAACCAAGCGATGCCAAGCCTGTGGAGCTCGTCCAAGGGAAGCTCCTGGGATCCCAATATTAAGCCGGTACGAGAAAGGTAAGAACAAAGAATTATGAAAGAATTAGAAGAAAAAATTATATTACCCTTCATCGCTGCTGTTAGCGATCTTTATGAGTGGAGGAGCCAACAAACGGTCGGAAGGTGTCTGGAGTGCGAGATTGGGCAGAGCCTTTACACGCCAGGACTCGTAAAGTTAAGTACCTCTGGTCATAAAGAGGTATCAGGAGCATCCCTCCGTACCACTGAAGCCCTGGACATATATGCTAGGGGACGGGGGGCGTCGCGAAAATAACCTTGCGCCGTGGATCGCGTTTCAGGAGATACTCGCGAGGGGCGTACGAGCGCAAACATCCTATTTCTCAGTCACAGTTGACGTTCTCGCTGAAGCATTGTTGGCTTAGTCATTCGGAGGCCAATATAGTGAAAAGGCCGGAGGAACCAAATGGTTCAGGCCTGTTAGCCACGCTTATACTTTGAGACGCACACTCGTAGAGATAGAGCGCAGGCAGCGTTAATGTGTATTTAACATGGGAGCTCCATCGGGTTGAAATATTTATTTGCACATTCATGTCCCTTGGAAGAGGGACCATTTTATGCATTGCGCTCACGCCGTGACGTTACGATCAGTTTTCTGCTATACACTCTTTATGAAACGCGTCTTGAGGAAGTAAATTGCGACCAGGTGCCGTACTCACGACCACAAATGTTACGGATACGGGATCGTTACTATTCGTACCTGAAGATGGCTGTCACAAACCTGACGTAGGTTGTGTATTAAATATGACGGACCGACCGCCTTTTGGAGCGTTATAGGGGCTGGTGCGATGTGAAAGGAAACACATTATCTGCGTTCAAAAAATATTGCCCGGAAATAGTTTTTCTCAGGGAGGATAATGCCTTTGTGTCACTTTCATCTTTCCTCTGAAAGGAACAAAATAATTCGTTCTTCTGTGCAAATTTAAGGCTACCTTTTGTATTGGAGATATCTGCATATAGCACTTTTAATTGCACGATACTAATGCAGAGCAATGCGATCAAGCACCTTTAGACATATCTCCACATATATGCCACTTCCTATAATAAAAGCCTAGTCGTTGTCCTCAGTGGCGAATTCTTCTTTTGGCGTTTGTGGAAAGCCTGAAGCCTGGCATCGAGTAGTTCTTGGACATAAACACGAGACGCATAGACGCCAGCTATCAGAATTTGCTGGAAGATTCAGCAAAAGAACACGAGTTTCGAGTCGCTTCGTGACTGTCAGGGTTCTGTTGGCGCTCAGTCATCTTCAAGAATAGATAATAGTTATTCGTTTGCACTGAACCCTGTTAAACTGCTTGATGTATGTCTTAAAATGTTAGAAAAATTGATCGGGAATAATGCTGCACAATGAAAACAAATTCCTGTTTAACTGTTAGAATAGACGATGAAGTCAAGATGCTTTCTATACATAGTCATTTTAAGACGCGCCAATTTTAAACAGACTAAGATAACTAGAAAGAACTTAATAGCATCATATATGACTTGTTCTGTGCATTGCTCCGAGCCCTTCTGAACTCGCTACGGAGCAGACATTTCGCTTATTCAGCACTCTTATATGTTATTACGCACAAAAATGTCTTAGACACACTCCTGTGAAACGTTGTTGAGATCATCTCACCTGCGGTTGGACATCGCACCATGTTATTCTCGTTCACATGCCCACTGCACCTTATTCGATGATTTTGTTGCTCCCAAAGACTGTTTTCATGGTTTAGTTACCCCCTTGTGCCTAAACGATGTCGTTCAGCTCATGACATCACACACAAGTCACATACACAACGACAAGCCACACATTCTTTTATGAAGGTTTTACTTATATTATTTTTTTTTACGAAATAATGAGAGTATTTTTCTGTCTGGGTGGTTCAAAGTTCATTTTAAATTAAGAAAAACAAGGTAGTGGCACCAGGAACCTTAAGCGACTCGGACCGAACATAGGAGCCAGCGTCGTGCTCCTAATGCTCTTATATTATTCAGTCTCGTGTGTACAGGAGCTACCAATTAAATTTTCGGGCCGGTGGTGAGAGACTGGTTAGGGCAAGAAGACCAAAGGCCAGCAGTCTTTGAGAAGAAAACCTGCACAGTGCCTGCGCTGAGTGAAAAGCAATAATGTACGCGCATCGTCTCAGTGTCCTCCTCTCCACTCTCCTCATCCTCAACTCCGAAAAATGGGTGTGGCCATCGGAAAGAAGGGGCCTGTAATTTATCGCCCTAGTGTTATCGGCACTGGTGCATCGTGGTCGGCCACGGCAACCGCGTGCGGCAAGCCGCCGGCATTTGAGAGTATTAACGACACGCTAAGTAGCTCAAACGGTGCACCGTTCTGGGGATTAAAACCTGCTTCAGCTGTAATTAGGGGCTGAAATTATAGCAGCGCCAGCAAGGTAATTTCAGCAAACTAGCATTGGGTTTGCACTGGTAACCCTAAAGATACTGCTAGGAAAGATAAAATATCTACTTTCTCCTAATCCAAGAGCACTAGGAGTAAACATGAAATGCGTTTTACTTCACAGAAACCCCTACCTCCTGTTACAAGCACAGCTCTTATCATACCAGTCGCGGAACCTCGCAACTCACTGTGTCCTCTTAGTGGAGGTCAGGCGATTGAGGTGCAAGCTAGGAGAAGCAAATTGAAACTGCAGCCGCTCACTGATATTAAGGACGTAGGTATTAAAACGCTTTTTTCGCTTTTAATTTGTATCTCGGACTGTTTTATATTGGCACTTTTCATCTCTATCGACGGTTTAGTCGCCGGGCAAATTCCTGGCTTCCAAACCAGTTTTTGACCTCCTAGGAGTTTGTAAACTCTGAACAGTTTAGTTTACTGCGCATAGGAGTCGTGGCAGTCAGCTAACCACAGAGTTATGGGCCATTCAGATGGCAAGGTTTCGGTACGTGCCCCTCATGGAGAGCTTAGAAATTTCAAGTTTTTCTTCTATAACATAGAAGAAAAAGAATGAACGTAGAGCATCTCAGCGGTGCAGCTTAACACGGTAGGGCGGCTTTCGAAGTTCGGGTCTTGAGAGTGGTTAGAAACCAAGAGCGGTTCAGTAAACCTTATTGGACAAGGATGCTGAGCTGGGTAAGTTGGAGAGGACGCATGTTTGGAAAAAAACCAGCGAAAAAAGAAGAACGGGACGGAAGCAAGAGAGCATGCTTGTCCGTATTCCCTTGCTTCCATCCCGTTCTTCTTTGGCGCTGGTTTTTACGAAACATATTTCCAAACTTATTGGCCCATTGGGCTCAGATCTTCTTTTCAGGAACACCTGTAGTGTATCTGTTTATTTAGCATTAACCAACTAGCCCACACCAGAATCCTCTTAGCCCAGGATACCTCGTGAATGTAACGAAAGGAGCCTACCACTGGGTTCCGGGTGTTTGACGTCTTTTCTCGTGTAATGCTTGTTAGATTGCGTTATAACCGTTAGCACTGGGCACGCAAGCACGCACAAAAAAGAATACATGAGCCATTCGAAACGACTAAAAAAGAAGTGATACGAAAAACGCCGGTAGATGCGCCGTCTCTTCCTGTACTTTAAAAGTCAGCGGTCAATACTTCCGCATGCCCCGGAATGCTGTAGGAATATGTTATATTTTAATACCAGTATAGTCTGCTGCAGCGCTTACCCGCCAGCAGTAGTGACAGCTTGGATGCGACGCCGTGTCAACGAACTTTGAAGCTGCACCTGCCCAGACCACAGGTAGCAGCCGGTTGGCAGCTTGTTTTACCTTCTAAAGGAAAATTAAACAGCTGCCCAAGCGTAACCCCAATCGTTTTTGGTGTACCGTTAACAAATGCGAAAACCTGCAAGTGCAGGGCATCGTTGCGTCCTGCACTTTACTAGACTTTAAAAATAGCCTTCCTGTTTTCCTTCCAAAACATCTGTCAGTAGCTTTTTCTACATGAAAAGAGTTCTTGCCAGTCAGTAAAAATAAAAAAAAAGTAAGCGTTTGCCTGCCTAGTGAAAATGGACAGTACACGAAGTCACAAAGCCAAAGGAAAATTGTTGCAAACATGTTGAAGAAGAGACATCAAGAATCCTCGACACCTGTGCCCCCTTGCCTCCCCTTTTCCCGTCATGCATCCCAAAAGCAGGGGAAAGCGTGAAGGCGCGTCAAAGCAGGTAATTCTCCTAGGGGGCTGAGTGACCCTGCGCTGTCTTGGAACTCCGCTCTTCCTAAGGCAAAAGTTTCGAACCCCAGAGATTCGTGTAGTTATTTTTTATAAGATAAGATCCTTTCGCAAGCTAAGCCATACTGTTCCTGCGACACTTCATTCCAGACGTATTACGCGCAATCAACGAGTACACATCTGATGGCTGTCGTTTCGCCCTAGTAAAGAAGCGCCGTGTCACGGACGTGCCCAAAAACACCGCGGTCGTGTCCCGAGCCGCCCAATAAAACGGCGATTGTTCGAATCCGGCAATGGCAGTTTCCAGCGAGAGCCATTTCGGTTTCTACGGAAAGAGGCAAGACTTTAAGCAGTGTGAGGCGGTGGTCTGAATTATGACGCTCTTTATCCCTTAGTCTGGTGTCACCCACATGCACGGCGCATGTAGTTGCAGCTTTGGCAGAGCCTGGATGCTCATGAGGCGTATGCAATGCTGAGTGGCGTCAAAAAACCGCTATGTTCACTTTAAGTGGCGTAGGATGGCTTCTGCTCGTTGGGCTGTGTTAATATACGGTTTTCAATACAAAGAGTTTTAAGCAGATTACCTGTAGCGATGCAGCATGTGCCCTTAGGAGCCTCTGCTAGCACCACCAGAGTAGCCTTAGCAACCGGCAACACAAAGTTTGCCTGGTGGTAATGTAGCGAGCGTTTTCTTGCGTGTCGACTTCGTCACGTCGGGCATGAATTTACAATAAAAGGTGAATCTAAAAAAAAAAACGAAAGGGGTTCAGGTAGTAATGAACTGCGGAAAGCGAGCGGACAGAAAAAGGCACAGAAGGCGGAAGATAAAACGGCCGGAGCAACGACGGAGCATTACTGATTAAGGCGCGTTCCAAGCTCTTAATTCCATTGCCCTTCCGCGCGAGAGTTTTGGCTTTGGATTTCCGTTGATCGTTTGGTCTACTTTTGTGTGCGCTGTTCCCAATTCTTCTTCCCATCGTGCAGCCGTAGGAGAAGCTGTGCTACGTTTCAGACGTATTATTTTCCTGCAAACTCTGGAGCGAAGTGTTCTTCCTTGCTTCGTATGTGTTGTTCGTTTCTCGCTCCCAATACCGGTTGCCGCGAACCCTCGAGTGCGACACTGTCTGATTCTTGGCGTTTCTAGTGCGCAACAGATTCTTCGATCCCTCTCCGGGGCGTGCCGAAAAGGAAGTTCGAAACGACGGCACACGGCCGCGGGAAGTGCTCGCCGCGAAGCAGAGGAGGAGGATGATAATGAGGGAAAGTACAAGAGAGTAATGAGAGCGCGATAACGGCACTTCCAACTGTGACGACGACCATAAATCACAGTCAGCAGCCTTGGCTCCGTGCTCGCAGTTTTCCCCGAAACTGGTACTGCCGGCACCGCGGACGCTTCTTTGTAATGTGTTTCTCTTAGCCGAAGTGCTCTTTCCGGGTCAAAGCAGACGCTTTTAGTGTCACATTGTTTCGTTCCGAGTGGCTTAGGGTTATTGGAAGCCAGCTTGAAAGGGCATGCAAGAAAATCTGGACACTTGTTTGCGACAGCGCAATAATCCGGAGAGAAAAAGAAAGAGCCGCCGCACGGCTGCACTGAAGGAATGCTACCACGATTTAGTTTCGGATGAAATTGCGCCTCTAAATCATTGTTTTTAGCAAGGTTTTCTTTACAGGCAGAAAAACCGATAATGTGGTGCTGACGCAACAAGCCGCTAGGCTTGTTTCAACTTTTGTTAAGAGGGGAGAGTGTACGAGTTGAAAGACGGCTTTGTGCTTGCTTCTTTCTTCTTTACTAGTCTCACATTTTTATTTAAATTTAGAGCTTAAAAGATTTCTTTCGCCTGTTGGCGAAAATTTGTGAAGCCTGGCACGAACTGAAGCCTTCAAAGGAGATTATATACACTCTTTTATATACAGGGCGTCGAGGCTAACTTTAGCCAAGGGTGAAAAGATATAATATTTGAGGTAGGCCAGGGAAACCACCTACATACACCTACCAACCGGCTTGCGCATCTAGGCAATTTTTTCGCATTGCAATTAATTAAGGTGTGAGTAAAAGAATTTTTCTAAACGCGTAAATATAGATATTAGACGGCAAATGTGAACAGAAAAGTTGGAGAGCACCTTCAGAAACTCCCATTTTATTTATTCGCGATAAAGAAGGCCTCACGTGTTTTATTTTTCCGAGCTCCAAAGAAGACCGCGACATACAAAAAAAAAAATCCCGTGACTAGCGCATTCGCGCACCACGATTGTGCTGCTCTCAACCGTGGCTTGAGTAAAAGAAATCAGCTGCTGGCAAGGCGTGATGACCTCATTGCTCCGGCAGGCCGATGCTCCGGCAGGCGTGGGAGGCTGCAGGTGAAATACCACCCAGCTGCCGGTGGCATATGAACCAGCCCAGGTCAGCAGCTCGATTGAAGGCCGTGCAACGCCAAAGGGACAAAGGTGAGCACATGTGCGTAATACACATACCGCGCTCGCCTCAACTTTGAACGACACCTTAGATCTGTTATGAACAGTGCTTAGACATGGACATAAAAAACCGACCGCTGCACCACCAGCTATGTGAGCGATCCCCTCGTGCTTCTACGCGCTGTATACATGCATACCTTCGCCGAACGCAATACATGGCGTAAACCCGATACCATGAACATGCAGATAACTGCGACGTCCAACGGGATTTTTATTTCTAGACTTTGAAAGCTGCGAAGAAAGAACACTGTGGCCTGCACCATAAAGCAGTTGGAGACCCGGACGTCCCCACACTGTAATGTCAAAATTGGAAAGCGCGTTATGAGGCAAGGAAATGCTTGCCGCTACTTTGGGCTTAAGTTAATGACAATGCAGCCAGCTATGGAACGAAAAATGATAAATGTAACGTTAAGAGACCAGAAACGACCCGAGTGGGTGAGGGAACACACTCGGGTTAATGACATCCTAGTCGAAATCAAGAGGAAGAATTGGGTAAGGCATGCAATGTGAAGGCAAGATGATCGCTGGTCCTTAAAGGTAACGGAGTGGATTCCAAGAGAAGGCAAGCGTAGCAGGGGGTGGCAGAAAGTTAGGTGGGCGGATGAGTTTAAGAAGTTTGCGGGGATAGGGTAGCTGCGACTGGCAAAGAACAGGGTTAATTGGAGAGACATTGGAGAGGCTTTTGCTCTGCAGTGGGCGTCGTCAGGCTGATGATGATGATGATTTTGTGTGACGCCTACAGACGTACCGACATCCGCAGTCACTGCGACCATAGGCGTTGCATGTTCTCAGAACGCATGCGCGCTGCGCTGTACCGTGTTTTGATGTGACCACGCACACCAAATGTCTCAACTAAATACACGTTTGTTTAGCCTATTATTTGCGTATGTCTCACGACAGCTCCGACCTCACATATTCTATAGAGCCTGCTTTCTTGGTCTTCGTCTTCTTACTCTTCTTCATCGGCTTTCAAATGCACCTGGGTAACGTGGATAACCTACATCTCTGCCTGCGTGGTCATCTGTGCAGTGTATGTATAAAAATACACCATGCAGTGTTCTTTATTGTTATTCAGGTGAGATTTTGTTGTTGCTTTGGCGAGGCCTCTATCGTTCCACGAGTTATCGGATATATGCAGGCTGGGACAAGTCAAAATGTAAGCATCTAATGTATTCCTCTATGAGAGAAATTGTAGATTGAATGAATGAGGTATTTGTGCCAACGTCGAATAAACTAGCTCGGTGTTTTTTTTTTCTTTGTGGGTTAGAACTGGAGCTTCCACTAAGCCTCCTAGCCGTTGTCTGTACGTGCCCTCTTTGTGCTCTCCGGCTTGTGGCAACCCGACCTAGGTGGCCCTTCTAGGCGTCTTGGGGGGGGGGGGGGGGGGGGGGGTCACTTTGGTCACGTGACCTTGGAATGTCATAACAACCAACCAATAGATTGCGAGGGAGCTGCCCACCGTGGCCGGTGACATTTGAACTAATGGTTGCCAGAGGTTGCTCGGGAATTCGTGGGCCAGTTGCTCCTGCCCGGTCCCAACACAGCGCGAAGTACAGGGAGTGGCGCAGTGTTTGCCACTGGTTTTCTTCTCTACGTCTTTCTTGTGTTGGTTTGTGGGGACTTAGCATACATATTTTTGTTTCTACGCATAATTTACCTCTCCACTTTCAGCTGCAGTCGCAGCGATTGCTGTGCATTAAAGTGGCAGCTGCATGTAGCCGCTACATTTTGTTCGCCTTTAGGTTTTACTTTTGCCAAACCTCCATAAAAAGTGTTCATAAGGATAACAAGTGCAAGCCTTCGGAAATATATGCAAAAGTTGTGAGAACGTGAGTGGCCATATCATCGTGGTTTTCACTTTAGGACCAGTGAATTCTTTATAATAAGTTTTCATTCGGCTCGTAATTATCAAAATACATCCTTCCAGAACCTTACAGCCTGCCAGGGAAACCATTGAAGGCACGATCTCGTCCTTCTCACGGGCCGCAGCCCTGCGAAGATTTTGATTCGGCACAGCGTCCCCACCATAGCAACCTTGAATTGTCCACCCGATGTTTTTCTCTTCTCGATAGCAGCCTATCCTTACATACGAGTACGGAAATGTTCCCCCGACTAGAGATGCGTCTGTCAGACCCGGAGAAGACTGGCGTAATAGCGCATTCGTAATTCTCTTACTCCCCAAAGCCCTTGCGCTACGCCCCTGCTCCTGCTGTGTTGGTGTTAATCCAAGCAATGATTATCCCTACCCTACAATCCTGACTGTGGAGCGCCAGGTGTTGGGAGCACCCTCTGTGTTAGGTAGGTAAGGATTAAAGAAGAATGACAGGAGAAAGACGAGTTCAGGTTCTTGCAGCACGTGGCGGAAGTTTTCTTAATTAAATTGGCACCTCCCACAAAACTATACATGTGGAACTTGGTATTGCAGTGACGCCGTCAGCGAAGAGGTCATAGCAATGGACGGAGAGAGTGCTGCGGCTGCGTTTTAAAAGTTCGGGCGATGGCTCAGCTGCGCCTGAAGGACCACTGATCGATGGCTAAGTGTGGCAGTGTAGTGGCGCTGGCAAAACGACGGAGAAGCCGGAGCACTTGCAGGTTGAACCGACTCCAAGTGTATGGCTGACTAGCAAAGCGCCATAGCAAGAAATGAAGTTAGAAATTGCACAATTCCCGGGTACAATGGCGAAGTTTGGAACGGGTTGACTGCTTGGGAGAGCGGCCGTGACGGTGAGCTCAGAGTCCGAACTTGCGGTCAGGCACTAGAGTAATTCTTTTTTACAAGCTGCGTCGTCAGTAATACGGAGAGTCAGCTCATTCTCTACGAATTCATAACTGAAGCAGGCGATGGTAGCAGCGTCGAGCTCAGTCCAGATCACGTACATGACGCGCGATGTGAGCGGAGCAACGAAACAAACGAAGTCCAAAGGCTACGCGAGGCTCAGCTGAGGGCTGCGGCAAGTCAGAGGGAGAGGATGAAGCGATGCCGCTGAGGCTGAAGAGCGCTTGAGTAGAGCACGGCGTTCAGTAACTAGGAAGACTTCAAGGCACGGCGACTAGGACTCGTGTGCGCTGCCACGCGACGCACGCGGCTCAAGGCTACAACACACCATCACCACGATGGCAACACTCCGACTGCTCACTGACGACTGGCGGGGTCATCGGCGAGAAGCGCGGACGCGAGTGAGTCACAACTGGTGCCATCTGTTGGCGGGTGGCGAAGTAGGTCTGGCGCTGCCTGGATCGGGAGCGCGGCGGGTTTGCTCCGGCCGTCCTGTTTAGAAGTTCGGAACTGCCGGAAAAAAATTCAACTTAAAAAAAAAGCGCTACCAAGTAAGAGGTGATTAGATGATTCATGGAGAAGGGCAAGACACTTGTTTACATGGGGGACCAAAAAATTAGAAGTAAGGAGAAATTCAGCACGCTTGGATTTAATAGGTAGAAATCTTAGAACGAATTAATAATAAAAAGGTAATAATTATCGCCAGTTTCGCATAAGAGAAATCATACCGCTTGTACGGGTGCAGAATAAGTTAAGGAGAAGTGAGCAGAGACTTCGATCCGAAGAGCTGTCTGCTGCAAAGATGCACAAGACAGAACGCAGGAAGTGTGGCGTTGCATTATGAAGCGGTATATAAGAGGCCGGGCATTGTTACAAAGGGCTGACGTGCAGATAACACGAGTGAGAGGTTTAAGGGGGCCTTTTTGTCCTCTTTTATTTCTGATGTCGGGAAAATTTTGCGTCTCCTTGACCGGTGCGAGTGAGATGTGAAAGCAGTTAAGATACACGAGGGAGTAAGCAAGGAGGAAAAGAGCATTATCCATGCCATCGCCGAGGCATATTTTAACGCTCGGGCGGGTTTTAATAACGTCGTTGCTTTTCCGACGCTTTCGGCGGACTGCCCTCCCCCTAGCTCATGGCTCTTTCACAGGAGGAGGGGAAGGCTGTCGTAATGACTCCATGCCAGGCAAGATTTGTGTCTTCCTGACTTTTTGCGAAGGCTCCCCGACCGAGATGAAGCAGAGAAGAGTGTTATGAATAAGAAGACAAGAAACCTAACAGGGAAAACAGGTTTTCAAGGGAAGGAATGATAGCAACAGCCACAGCAGTCACTTTCCAGCGAAAGGTTTTCACTCTCGAGTTTCTCCGTTACACGGTCCGACGAGCGTTTTTCCTCCCAAAGTAAGAGTGTCGCAGGAAAGCGCAAGGCGCAGGGGAAAAGAAGTCGGGCCGCGCGTTTTCTTTTCAAGTGCTCCCAAGAAAGTGCGCTGGCTGCTACCGGGAGCCCTGGCGGCGCGCCGAGTAATGATAGAGAAGGGAGGGGGGGGGGTGGGGGGGGGGGTGAGTATAAATAAATTTTCATTTGCGCAAAGAAACTTGAGAGTGCAAATGACGCCAGGGTGAAAATTGCGCATCGAGTGATTTACAGACTGGCAACGCCGCAGACCCCACCGATGTTAAAACGACCCGCCGCTAGCGGAAAGTGCATCGTGAACTTGATGCCTCCGGCTTTGAGAGTGCGCGCACTTAAAGAAAGCCAGCGCTCGGGACGACGACGGGGCAAACACAGCGCTAGGAACATGACCATATCGCTTGCGCACCTTCTAGAGAGACCTATTATTTTTAGTTTTCTGGTTTCTTTTAAAGTGGCGTCTTCTAATATTGGCGGTGTTTTTGCGCATGTCACACGGTGGTGCTAGATATATAAAGCGTGAAACTTAAAGCGCGCTTGACAAGCTCGCGCCGAGTACAAGCTCCCACTCATTCCCCCCTAGTGACACTGATAGTATAAGACCAGAGAACAGGAAGCATACACGCAATCCTAATTGGTCGCAATTAGGAGGATAAACTCGGTAGAAACAGGTTTACGCTTCGCAAACCAAAGTATAACAAGGCATTTTTGCAGCGAAACCTACACACTACTATAGCTGGGACGCATTTCGCCGTGAGCCTCCGAAAGACCTTGAGACAACCTTGAGAGAAGTCATGGCTAGTGTTGTTATGCACATATGCCTAACCATGTGTTGTCCACTTAGTGGATCACATTTGACCTTAACTCTGACCTTGACCTTTGACCTTTGAAACTATCGTGTGTGATCTTAAGAATTCTTCTGCATGGTCAACCATCCACGTTCCCTTCGTCAGGCTGTAGTAACGGCGTCAAGGTCTGTCTTCAGCATGTGCCTGACCATCGATCAGTCTTGTCTCCATCAATCCAATCAATGAAGCTGAATAAGCGGCTGTGAAATGATAAGGGGAATTAAGAAACAATAAAAGATGTACCGAAGATAAACAATGCTTAATCATGCTTATCCAGCTTTGGCTACATGAAAGTCGCTTCGGCAGAGGTGAACCGCTGCCTAAATTTTCTCGCCTGTTTGCTCAGCGAGCATAAAGTGAACGAGGAAGGATGCAGCATTTTAAACCGCGCCAATACGTGCTCATTTATGGTTTCTAATATTATCCGTCTTTTTATTCTCGTCTGTTATGTGTGGCTTAGTTCGCCTCAAATAATTAGCTGTGCTAATAAATCGTGACGGAGCACTACACCTTGGAAAAAAAGGTAGACGCTAAACATTAAACAGGGCACGTGCGATACCTGTTCCTCCTTTCGCGCTTTTTATGGCAGTGCTGAGTTGTTAGTTGTTTAATGGCATAGTTGCTGTTGAACTCTGTAGTCCAACATCAAGATTACTCGAAGGACATACTGGCAACGTGCCCGTTCTTGCCTGCATTTATGATTGATTCATTGCATTCATAACGGATGCATGTCCCCACTTATGCAGAGAAGACCAGGTAGCTCAGTTGAGACCCTCACCGGTTATCTTGCCTTTGTTCTTTGTTCGAAGTGAAATCGGAGGCAAGCTTTTGGATCAGAAAGTAAACTAATCAGCGTATAGATAACTCTTCTTAGGCCTCGAGTTGCTTTTACTGGCGACATTTGTAAATCGTTTCGAAAGCTTGAGCAGAAAGACACTCATAACCGTTGAACGCCTTATTGCTTTTGAGGCAATCAGACGCAGTACACCGGCCTATTCAGGCAACACAGCGTTAGTGAGCTGGAGTACGTAATGGGTGTTCTTTTTTTGCAGTGAGCCTATATTAACATCGAACTTCGGTATAAAATGCTCTCACTCCTGGCTAGATTTTATGTACAGTCGAAGCATGAAATTAAGCTCTCCTATAGACAGGAATCGAGGCAGTTGCAAGGGTACAGACATTCCATACTGATTTCCGCTGCTTAACCTAAGAAAAACTGCTACAAAGCACGCGCCACGCTCGCAGTAAGAGCAGAATTCTATTTCGAAAAAATGTCTAGACGCTTAGGAATGGTAAGGTTAAGCTAAGCAGGGAATAGCAGTAGAGCGCAGTTTCCATTACTACTGTGCACTCGTGCGTACACACAGCTGATTTCTATGCATGAATTCGCTAACAGCAAGTAGTTGAAATCTACGGGCAATCCTTCTGCCCGAGCCTGATTGCATGCTCCCAAGCAGCAGTGAAATGTATTGCGCCAGCGAAACTTCTTAGACACTAGTTTGTTGGATCATGTGTTATGAGTACTCCGAATTAAGGGCGCTGAATAAATAAAGGAAAAACATTCCAACGATTTACTCGGTTAAGCTGAATGCGGCTTAGGTGGGCAGACTCATTTGTCCTTGGTTAGCTTTCTTTATCTATGTTTAGCACTTTATAAGCTCGCAATTTCGAGTTGACCCCGAATGTTGTTGCTGTCGCTCCTCGTATTCGCTCACGCGATAACCGCGTGAGCTGCACGTCGCAATTCGAGTCGCCGTTCACTCTGCTCGGCGTTCTCTGAAGCCACGTCTCAACTGCATGTTCCTCCGGCTGCTTCATCATTCGCCTACATCTTCTGCGTCTTCGTCATCGTTATCTTTCACCGTCCTCCCATTGGCTGGTGTTCGCACGACGCTCCTCTGAGCTTATCCGCGATTACCCGAGTTACTCCGAGGCTTCATCCCCCCCCCACCCCCCCCCCCCCCCCACCTCCATTTTTCTTCCTCTCCCAGAGAAGCCAGTGAGGAAGAAAAGACCAAAAACTAAGTCTCACTACCACTGCGCGTTTGCATTCACGACTATACAATTGCATCAGGTACATTCCTCTGCTAGAATGAGAATTCCCTTTCTCTTTACTGTGTTTTTTTTTTTGTACAAATTCTAGTCTAAGTCACAAAATGATCTAAATACTCCAAACCTTGTTCATGACTTCGTTTGTATCCTCTATGCACCCTGGCCAATCCCCGGCCGTGGGTACGTGCCATTAAGCCTGACGACATCATCACCATCATCTCACTGCTGCCTTCCTACATGCATATCTGCGGCCAAAGACGGGCGAAATGTTCTCTGCGTTCTCGCCCATTTGCAGAGCATCGCGATTAAGCTCAGTGTATCGACCTCGCAACGGATGGCAGCCCTCTGGCGAGGAGTGTGGGAAGCCGGAGGGGGGGGGGGGGGGGGTGCCTTCGCGGGGCTGCCCCCTCCCAGTTTTAATTTCCGCTCCCGGAAGCCGACTACCGATCAGCGTTCATGTCGTATTTCTCGCCGAGGCGGCTTTGTCTACCATATGTGCGCACCGCCGATGTCCGCAGCTTCTCACACGGGACTGGCTTTCGAAAGTGGCGCTTGCGCACGCTAAACACCAGACAGGCTCGAGTGCGTAAGCTGCGTTTATCAGAGTCTCTGTACTCGAACTACCTTACGGTGTTTCTCTCAGTGTGTAGATGAATGGTCGTGGTTGAAACTGCGACAGCCACTGGCGAGTGACAACATTGTTGTCGCCACAGAACTAGCTATGGGGTAGAGACACGGCAGTCTTTATTGAAGTGGCCTTAGATGATTTCTACTATCACGTTGCGCCAAAACAAAATACGATGTGGATACGCTTCACGCTTTGTGTCTGTGTACATAAAGTCCGTCTTTCACAAGGGGACACAAAACCGAGCTCCGGTTGAATCGTATAATTAGTGTAGGTTTCGGACGCACCCTAATCTCCGCGTCCTCTTTGCATATTCATCCACGCGATCTGACACGGAGATACCCATTCTTATGGTGATCTTCTCTCCCTGGCCTGCCCCTATGGAAGCATTAGGAAAGAAATTAAAGCAGAGTCCAGACTACCTGCAGCAAAATTTACGATGCCGGAATCGGACGAGCGGTGGCGGATGGATGGCACGAGGGGCAGGGTAAGTAAGAGGGCGGGGAGAGAAGAAGAGGGGTTCGCGGTGTGTTTCCTGTTTCCTGTTTCCTCCGCTGCGACGAAACGTCCCGTAATGTCTTGCACGGCACATCGATAAGCTGCGCCGAGCCTCCATCATCGCTCACGGGGACCATCTAGCGCGACGGGACAGGCCGGACGTCCTCCCGCCAAAAAAGAAACCGCGCGCGCGCGCTCACTCGATGGCGCACCGTTTCTCCAGTGGCCGTTCATTTGTCATTCGTTTCTTGCCAATGCACCAAACTGCAAAGCGCCCGCGCTCCCCGCTTGGAGACGTAGTACTGTATGCCACGGCAGTGAAATAAAAAGAAGAAAAAAGATCCATCGGCCGAATCTACTGGAGGCAAATGGGGACAGAGCAATCTGTATACCCCGTATACGTGTCGACCGCCACGTACAACTCTGAATGCTCGCACGTGGTTGCCTTGTAACGAATGTTCTGTGCTATCCATTGTGCTTCATTTGGCGTTCCCTATTTCAGGATTCTACACCAATAAGACCCGCCGTGTCGCAGCGTCAAACCCGTCCTGTAGTGCGCTCGGTCGTTGAGGTCATTGGTTTGTCTCAGTCACTCACGTTCACTTAGAGTTCGAAATCAGAAAACTTTTTGCCGTGATCACGTTCTGCAGCCTTCCGTTTCCGGGTGGCCTCTTCCTTCTCAATCTCAGTCCCTCTCCATTACTTACTCACCGCAGCTACCCCCTCTCGCAATTTTTTACGCTCCAGTTCTGCTTGCAGCCATGAGCTAAAGAAGAATGTTAAAGATGTGGAACTACGGTATATTTTGGTGGTCGGGTGGAGCAAGCAGAGAATGAGCCTCGCTAAAGGACGCGGGTTCCAGAAAAGAAATCACCGCTAGCAGTTACGACGAAACATTCTTCGTTGGCACTTTCCAAGATATCATCCCTAATGCTTAACGCTTAACGAAGAGAAGAAAAAAAAGATTATAAGTAAACTGTAGATTTTGTGGACGAATCATATAACTGCCGTTTATTGCCAACTTAGTCATTACCTCCTTGTAGATCGCCAATATTAGCACTCGAAAATTATCAGCGCAAATGCGGTCCCCCGGCCGCTTTCACTTAATGAGTGTGCGCTTTGATAATGATGTAGATTATTTACCAGAACACCAACTTCAAGTAAAAATGCAGACAGTTATTGCGCTTTCGCTGCTAAGTTCACCATTTTTGTCGGATCACATGACATATCACCAAATTGGTCGTTTTATTCGCGCGGCCATTTAATCGAGGTTATCTAAAATAGGAATGCGCGGAGGGTACTTTCTTAAATGAGTAATTCCGAGGTTAAAAGCTCTACAATGCCAGTCTTTATCTGGCTGTATGTCATTTTGGGTCTCGTTTTTCAGCGTCTACATAAGAAGCTGGTGCCGTGAATTTAAACATGTACAGCCCTCTCAAAAGTATACAGCCCAATAGGTTTGGTTCTAAGCTGTTTAGCGCGGCTCCCTACAATGCTTGGGAGGATTTAGGATTCGAAGCCATTCCTCTTTCGAGAGATTACGGTCTCTAAGGGTGCATTACCAGACACGTATACATTTGACGGGAGCTGTACATGTATGGCCGAATTTTCGAACGGGCCCAAGTAAATTCGTTGCGTCAACCTCTGTCTTCCTTCTTGGACTATCTACTTCACACCGCATTGATGGCTGCGGTTCGACTATAAAGCTTTTTGGCTGTTACGCCCATTGAAAACAACAATTGTCCTTCCCGACTAGCGATAATGCCTTGATGTCGTCAGGACCAGGCCGCAGTGCCCACTTTTCCACTGTCTCACTTCATTGCAATTTTCTTTACTGGCTCACGTTTTCAAATGCGAGAAGAAGGACATTTTTTATGTAGTATCGTTTAATCTTTGACTATGCACTCTCTTTTATTCTGGTACAGCCAACCCACCAATTAAGTTACTTTGAAGTACGCAGTTCAGTCGTGACTCCGTGTAGACAGTATGCATTAGAATTAAATGAGCCGAGGGTCACATATTAATTCCTTCTGCGCCGGACGTTTTTATCATTTTTCTGCTCGTGCCTTTACCGTTGCGCAGTTTTCTCATTCCTCCAGCATGTTGGCTTCTGAATCTCTACTTAATGAGGTGGCGAAAAGAAAATAAAGAGCAAAAATAAAAACTACGAGAACGATGGTTCAGGTATCCTTCTTATTTTAACCTCGGTATAAAATCCACCATGCTAATTATGATTGGTCTCTAAACGCTACACCTCGCCGCTCATTAATTATCAACATCAAGTTCAACTACCAAGCCATCAACATCAAGTTCAACTATCAAGCCACCAGGAGAACAACGCAACGCAACGCAATAAAAGTAATGAGACTATATTAGTAAATATAACGCAAGTATGTAGAACGTCAGACAAAACTGACGCTGAGTCAAATCTGCCAGTGATGCATAGATTCTGAATACTTCTTTGAGCAGGAGAACGTGCTTATAAAAACTAAAACATCATATTGTCACAAAACAACCCCAAAATATTAGACAACGTTTTCATATAAAAAACAATGCTATTAAGATTCACACATTCAATTCTATTGGAACGACGTGGTATATTTTGTGCCTTCGTTTTCCTCAACCTGAGCCATCACGATAAGCAGTCGGCTGGTCAGGAAAAGACCGTGTTCCTGCAGATAATGCGTCCGTGTTGGCGGGCAGAAAGTAAACTCATATTCGTCCTTCTTTGCTGTTCCACTGTAGGAAATTTTGGGCGAGAAAAGCCTACAAGCTCCCCAAGAGAGTCATCGCGGATATTATGTGCAATGTAGAGGAGAATTCTAGACAACGAAAAGGCAAGAACATAAATGGCATTGCTTCAAACATCTATCTCATCTTCCATTCGCCTATTTGCCGACAATTGCATTATTTACCGTCCTATTAACAATCAGGCCGATGCTCATGCCCTCCAAACTGACCTTTCACACATAGAAACTTGGTGCAAAACATGGTTATGTCCTTGAATGTGAAAAAAACTTCGTTAATTTCTTTTCATCGGCGACGCACTTACCCAACTCCTTGCTACGTACTTTGCGGTTCCGTTATTTCTCCGACATCAACATGTAAGTACCTGGGAATTAACATATCGCATGATCTTTCTTGGTCCACCCATATCACTGCCATTACTAATGAAGCTAATCGTGTCCTGTCTTACTTACGACGTAATTTGTCAGTAGCTTCTTCGTCTATTAAAACTCTCGCCTACATAACGTTGGTTCGTCCCAAGCTGGAATATGCATGCGCAGTTTGGGACCCTCACATTTCTTATCTAACTAAACCACTTGAATCAGTGCAAAACCGTGCAGCTAGATTCATCCATTCAGACTACTCTTATCATTCTAGTGTGACTGCCATGAAGTCAAGAGCTAACCTGCCTGACCTCGAGCTGCGACGCAAAATCTGCCGACTAATCCTTTTCCACAAGTTTTATCATTCATCCCTTGCAGATCTAAAACCAGCTCATCACGTGTCTCCTCGCACCAGTCACAGCAAAGCCGTTTATCCCCCCCCCCCCCCCCCCCCCCCGCGCACGCACCACTGCGCACCTTCGTTCCTTCTTTTCCCAGACTGCAGTAGACTGGAATGGCCTGCCTGCCGATGCCGCACTCCACACCAGCCCCGTCCATTTTAAAAAAGCCATTGAAAATGTTGTTTTAAACCCCATGTCATTCATTTCAGATTCTGTTTGTGTATTGTTTCCCCTCATGTAATACCCCTATTCAGGGGCATTTGAGGTGTACAAGAAATAAATAAATAAATAAATATTGCATGATTGTGAGATGCACATTAGGTGTGTGATTATATACGGGATACGCAAGAGCAATAAATTATATTAGCGGGTACAGCACCAGGCGCCGACAACCCAGGGTCGATGCAGTGCGCGTCTCCTCTTATGTATAAGACTAATAATAAGGGAGGCAAAGAGGGAGAAAGAATTGCCGTAGCAAGCAAGACCATAGAACATTCAGCAGGAGGAGGAACATTGGGACGCCTACGGGGGCAATATCGACGTAGATTTACGCCTGGTTTTCTCGATTCATAGGCCTCTTCCGAACGCCGATATTTCACGTCGCTGTTGGGATTCTTTCTCTTATGGAAGTCGGGGACAAAGAATCGTCACCCCCTCTTCCGTTCTCTCCTTTGGACCCACGACTCTCGCCATGCTTGGTAAGGCTTGTTGTTCAATGTCTCTAGCGTTAGCGTAGAAGACATTGCTGTCGAATATAACCTCTTCTCGCATCGCTGCCCTGAGACCACTTTTTCATTGCTCTAGATCCGTTTAGGCACAGAAACGCGCGAAAGATTCGTACGCCCAAGTGCGTTCGCCGTACATCTTTTTGAGTGTTAGCTCCAGTACTCGCATTACTCAAGGTCGCGTTAGTATAAAACACAAGGTCATTCAAGTGGGACCAGTGGGTGGTAACACTGGTACACAGATTATGGACTGCCTAATTGGCGTACAATGTTCGGAGTGGTAACAAACGATTGAGCATGTTACGGAGTATAAGATTACTAGTCGAATCAAAGCGCCGCACATGACAGGAATACGCGATGACGACCCTCTGGTTTCCTTAACCGTGACTAATTGAAACTTCAAACGTCCATTACGGCCGAACTAATTCACGCAGGACATCTGAACTGCTGTCAAACGATTTTTCTTCTTGCATTCACACATACGTTCACATCAAAAACGTAGATACCCGGATATAAAGAAAAATTTCTACCACGTATAGCGAACATGGCTAATGACACAATATTCGTTCGATATTGCTAACGCTCGATACTCATAGCCTGCCTCAGTGTTTTTCTCTTTTTGTACTGCCAACCATTGCAAGCGAAGATGTCAGTGCACGGTAACACCTGCGTTCTGTACCTGACTCGACCCCGTCGGTTCTGATGTCCTAATTGGGCACCACGATAGAACTGATGCGTCTCATCATGTAAGCGGCAGTTTATGCGTCATTCGGTTTTATTTAGCATGATAATCTAGAGTTTGCCGATGATTGTAATCCTTAGATTATAATATCGAGTTAAGATACAGCCTACGCAGGCATGATAGAGAATGTGGTCGAAAAACAATTTGTTACAGAACCCTGAATCATTTTGTTGATCATTATTCGGATATATCAGCAAACGATTTAATCCCTATTAGCAAACAATTACTCATCAGGGCGTTTCGTCGATATGACTGCTGGTCCATGAACACATGTACTGAAAGATTTTTGAAAGTTTTTTTTTTATTTATTTTATTTGAACATACTCCAGGCCATCGCATTGGCCCAAGCAGGAGGGGCTTACATATGTAAGCAGAGAACGAAAAGAACACATACAACGTGAGAGAGAACCATGGCCCAAGCAGGAGGGGCTTACATATGTAAGCATAGAACGAAAAGAACACATACAACGCGAGAAAGAACACATGGGAAACAACACACTTCAGAAATAAGTGGCAAAGAATTGTTAGGCAATAAATGGCAGCAGCAGATCTCGTGTATGATGGGAATGCATTTTTCATGACAAATACCTCTTTTGCAAAGAAAACAGGATACATTAAGCATACAATGTATGGCTTTCTAATTCTTTCTGAAAATCATTGCTTTTAAAAATGTTACATGGCAAAGAATTCCATTCTGAGACTGTAAGGGTGGAGAAAACTATATTTGAATGTATTAGTGCGAGCGAACATTGAGGCTAAAGAATGGTGGCCTGAGTGTAGGCCTGAGCGGTTGCTAAGCTTTTATCAGAGTATAGTCAAATGTGCAGCGTGTATAATTAAATTTCACAGCAGCCGTAGCCCTCCGCACCATACCGTGATACATACACCACGATTCTAAGGAAAGTTCTCAACAGAGCGCGTTTTACAAGTTAAGTCTTCTGTTCCTAGAAGGCAATGTTACTAAAGAGGCATTTTGGACAATGCCAGGTTTTTATCCTCTCCTGCCTTGTATCTGTGCTCTAAAACTCAAATTCATAAAATATCTTGAACGGTTCCCCCTGGGGAGGGGGCGACGAAAGAGTCTGGCAGAAAGAGAGGTGGGAGAAACGCGAGCTCTAAACTTCTACTTAGTAGTGGCAAATGTTCTTTGTGTACACTGTTACAAACACGTCCGAGACCACAAAACTATTTCGCACAACGCTGTAAACAAGGTGAAGGAGATTGTACCCGAAACTGCTGCTGCAGCGCATTAGCATAAAGGACCAGCAGGTCCCTTAACGGCGCACTGAGTTCTAGCCTCTAGAGGAAACTCAAGTGAAAACGGCACCTCACTCTAGGTTTAAGCCCCACCACAATGGTGCAAATATCGGGAAGGATAAAAGCAAACTTTCACACAAAACAAGCACGACAACGTCACCAGCAACACGAGGAGCTCCAAGTGCGCCCTCTAAAGACCCTTCCGAAAGACTTTCACACATCCGTTCCCGACCACCCCCTCTCCCCCCTATCGGTGGGCGAGTCGTATTATGAACATATTTCTGTCTCCTAACCACAACATTCTTTGCTTACTTGACCCAAAAAGCTCGCGTAAGAACAGAAGTTCTCGCCCGAGAATAGAGGGTCGGAATAGGAATGGATAGCTCCATATCTGCCCACCACCATAGTTCCAACTCTGTGCTCACAACGAACCACCGCGATCACCACAACCTAGAACAACCTGCATTTCCGCAGGATAGGAGGATAACAGCTCTGACTCAGTGCCCAGCCGTACGATCGTCTTCTTCCCGCCCTCGACTTTCTCCTCCTCACCTCCACCTCCCAGATGCGCTGATCCTTGCGCTGCGACAGAATACATGGTGCGGCAATGGGAGAGACAGGAAGGAAAACACTGAGTTTCGAACGATCGAGCCTGCTTCCCGGAAGAAACTTGTTATAGGTAGCCCTCCTTCTTCCCACCCTCTAGCTACTGCGACGATGTGCACACTTTGGAATGAGGCCCTATAAAGGCGCAAAAAGGGAAACGAGAACCGACTAGGGGAAAAGGTAGGGAGGATAAAAGAAAGCTAGAGAGGATGCGTGAGACAGAGACGTCGATAGTAGACACGAGGTTGCCGGCGATGTATGTACAGTGCAAGCGCAACTCAATCGCTACCGGTTGTTTCTATTTATGGTACCCCGTCCCGTGTTTTACGGCTTCCCGCAGAAACGGACGGCAGTAAGGGTATGGGCCGTAGGGAAATAAAAGCAGACCAACGACGAAGTTCTTGGCTGCCGTGTGGGGGAAGACGGGGCATTGTGTGATCACGTGCTGACCGCCTGGAGCATTCACGGCCTTCCAGAGCAAACGCCACTCCTTTTATCTCCGCCAAAACTGGCAGTGGCATCTAGAGATTGTGCTCTGTCGTCGAGTAGAGCGGTTCTTTCCTGTAGGTGATAACGAGTTTAGAGTAATCTGTAGACTATATGAAAGCACACGTAATAAAGATATGTAGCTGAATGCTCGCCAAGCGTTTTCGGAGAAGCAACTCTTCTGTTTTCAAGACCAACAAAAAGGAATGGAAAACTTGTGTGTGTGATATGACAGCCGATTAAGGCAGCATAAAGTACTTGAGGATGAAAACAGCTCTGTGGCATGGAATCAGAAGTTCTTTACACTTCCTCTATCTTCCGGGTTCCTTAAAGAAGAAGGAGCCGCCGCGGTGACTCAGTGGTTATGGTGCTCGGCTGCTGACTCGAAAGACGAGAGTTCGATCCCGGCCACGGCGATTGAATTTCGATGAAGGCGAAATTTTAGAGGCGCGAGTACTGCGCGATGTCAGTGCACGTTAAAGAACCCCGGGTGGTCTAAATTTCCGGAACCCTCCACGACAGCGTCCCTCATAGCCTGAGTCGCTTTGGGACGTTAAACTACGTAAACCAAACTAAGCCTCACAAATGAAGAAAAAGGGAAGAAGAACAGTGGCCGGCCGGTGGCCATGGTCGGAAAGAGGGAAGGGAAAATTGATAATCAATCTATATCGGGCACGGTTACTTTACTGTTACGCTCAGCGGTTTACTTAATAAGGCAATGTTCCCTCAATTATAACAATCATAGCCGGTTATTGCTTCTAATGATTCCACAGAATTATCTATTAGGTATAATCTGAATCGTACAATGAGGAATTCTTAGCACATTGTCCGAAGAGGAGGCTGACAGGTGCACAATCGCCTGACATCCGTGTTAACTATAGCGATGCTAATGATGCCGCCTAGGAAAGGAAGCACCATCGATAACCCCTGTCATACCAATACACAGCGGCCTCTTTGAGCACAGAAAACGAAATAGAAAACCACACTAGTTGGCTTTCTTTTCTCTTTTTATTTATCAACAGCACAGGGTTTGTGCTGGCTCAAATGGTCTTCATTTAAGACTTCTAAAGTTCCAGAAACCAAGGACATATTTCCAGATAAATCGGTCACAGATGCAACGAACTTTTGTGCGTGATCTCCACTACTTAATCATGTGTTGCAGATACGGTTTTTCTTTTCCTTCAAGGTCCACGCACAACATGCACGGGTTTCAGTGTTCTATAACAATTATAACACTACGTCAGAACTTTTAAAAATGGTGCATGAATGCGGACCTGTGTTACTTTGTTGCATTTTGTCTTCAGGAGGCGTTTTGTTTTTAAATGTCGTCGGCAGTGCTGTCGAACTATGAGAGCGGATTTAAAGCCTCCCTCCTGGACAAGTGAAGGCAGATCTGGAGGTTTATTTCGTGTTGATGGCTCGTTTTTTTTTCTTGCCGCCATTATCAACCAGTGTGAAGATCTGTCGTACATCTGGTACATCTTTTCCCACCCAGCGGTATTCAATCTGTTCGTCATTAGCGGCTACATTAAGCATACCCGAGTATAGTCACGCACTACTGGGATGCCTCGCCGTTACGACATTCACAGAGACGTCCGTTTTAATCCTCACATCGCCCATGAAAAAAGAAACAAAGAACAATACGCCAACACACTTTCGCTGAAGCTGGTACCAAGTTCTGGATTCGT
The DNA here is from genome assembly GCF_055824585.1 of Amblyomma mixtum. Classification (NCBI taxonomy): domain Eukaryota; kingdom Metazoa; phylum Arthropoda; class Arachnida; order Ixodida; family Ixodidae; genus Amblyomma; species Amblyomma mixtum. The sequence continues at coordinate 45,041,391 of NC_143019.1, read as the reverse complement.
GGAAATCAATTTTCTTTTTGTGAGGCAACTGTGGAATATTCTAAGGCACTGTTATGGAAATAGTGAAGTTAATGGTTCATTCTTGCGATGGATAGCAAGACTATTCTTTTGAAGGTTGTCCATCACTCGCGTAGAGAAGTTAAGACTGCTGTTAAAAACCAAGGATGACCGTTTTTGACCACAGCAAAAACATCAATAGAAATAAAATGCAAGCCTGCCTATGGGAGACCTGCGGACATATTGATTGCTACAGTGAAATCGTACTGCATATAAAAAAAAATCTACATTCATGACATACCTCCAGTCAAAAAAAAATGGAAGTGGTTTAGCTCTGGCTAAACCTGGAGAATTGCGAAAGAAACGGGGAGAGAGAGAGAAAGGCGATGGAGAGCGCGCGGCAGCGGCGGCGGCCCCGGCACGCTAGCTATGTGCTCGTTTATTAAAGGCATTTTATGAGACAGGATACGAGCGCATCGATGCGGCTCGAAGCGTAGCACTCTCCCGTCTCTGGTTAGACAGTGTTTTGTGAGCATCGTAAAATCTGTTGAACGGAGTCATATTCGACTTTTTTGTATCTGTTGTTTCCAATAACTGCTGCACCAGCTCCTTTCAGGCTACGATCGCGGGGAGTTGTTGAGTTGATGTGAAAATAAGCACACTGGAGGCAGTCAGTCAGGTTAGCAACGGACCTCTATATTTGCGTGCCATCCAATGCTTTGTAGAAGCGCGCCGAAAACTGCCGAGAATTTTATCAGAAGACAGTGACAGTTGGATTCTTTCGTTCTTTGCATTACAGTGCTGAATGCAAACGCAAGGCACTTAGAAATTATTTCTAGAGACAGCGCAACGTTTGCCTCTTCGAAGAAGTGTAAACAGCGGAGTTCGAGTAGAGACGTGTCTGCTTTGCCGGATATATATTATAATATTAAACATAACATCAGGGTCTCTATAATCTAACGGGTATAAAGGAAATCCAATTATATTTAAACGAAACAACTTAAAGAGTGCCATCTCACAGAAAAGCCGGTGTCGTCTTCGGCGTCATTAGACGTGAGCAAAAAATCAGCAAAAAACTCCCCGTTCTAGTTGGCAGGTTGGCCACCTAGGTCACGTGACCTTGTCACGTCATCACAACTAGCCCATCGCCTTTGAGCAAACAGCCCGTCGTGGCAGGTGGCAGTTAAATCGGTGATTGGTAACCAGAGGTCGCTTGGGAAGAGCAAACTGGGTCTCGCAATCCCCACCGGGGCTGTTAGAAAATGACTAATTCCGCATATATGGGCATAATGCTTCCGCATCTAAAGGTGCACTGAAGAGGAATCTCAACTCGTCTTTTTCCCGCCGGAACTCAATCTACTCGTTCCGAGCATTCTTAGAAACTTCGAATTATTGCCCTGTGTGGCCGATTTCCCTAATTAAATCGAATTAACGTCCGGCTCCCGCCTTTATTTTTTTAATTCTCCCCGTACGGTGGGCGGAGTCGACCATCGCGTGGAGTGCCTTTCAGCCCGCTCCGTAGAGGCTTTGCTTTCGCTTTATTTTGTTTTTTAAGTTTCCGTGAATAAATAGTTTCATTCGCAGATAATACAGCCGCAAAATTAGCCCGCAGAAATAAATATACGCGCGGACTATTTGCTTCTACGGATTACTACGCATTACTCCGCCGATGGCAGAGCGCCAAGCCGCCACGGGACTGGGTGAAAGGCGCTCCACGCGTTGGTCGACTCCGCCCACCGTACGAGGCAGAATTAAAAAAAAAAGGCGGGAGCCGGACGTTAATTCGATTTAATTAGGGAAATCGGCCACACAGCGCAATGAATCGAAGTTTCTAAGAATGCTCGGAACGTGTAGATTTAGTTCCCGCGGCAAAAAGACGAGTTCAGATTCCTCTTCGCTGCACCTTTAAGCTTACGAGTACCCTTCAGCCTTTTTTTTTCTTGCGTGACCTGTTCGTTAGTTACTTCTAAAACGGGAGAAAATACTACTGTGTAATATGGAGTGATGAACAGAGGGCAACGTAGGGCGCAAAATGTTTATAAATGAATATTACCGTTGAGGCGCCACATTTTCACCTCTCTGAGATATTGGGTCCTTCAAATTTCAATATTCAACTCAATTAAATGTGAAATGCGTTGGGAGGGTAGTTGGTTCATTGGATTCTCAAAGTTCTTTTCTCAGAGACAGGACAAGCGCTCTGTCTTGTCTTTCTTGTCCTGTCTTGTCTTCACGTGTCGCCTTTTTTCGCCCTAAAAGAACTCTGAGAGTGCAGTTCAAACCACCCATGCCGTGAGGAAGTATCGTATCAATAAAACAAAGCGATCAAATACTTCTATCAACTTCGTCCTTCCACGAAGCATTGCCTTAGGCCTTATATTCAGCGTCCCCACTGATCAGTGTCATGCACACGGTTCTCGGGCGCACGCGTTCGTGGTAGCTTCAAGGTTACCTACCGCGCGCCTAAATCACACGACCTCTTTAATCAGCAACTGAAAAAATAAAGATCGTTTATAGAAGACTTTCGTTCTCTCTCACAAGCTCCTAAAAATGCTCGATCTTCAAAAATTTTCTTAGCGCTTTCACCTACTTGAGATGGGCAGAAACTTTCACGCTGAAGTGGCGCGATTGATTGCCGTTGGCGACCTCGCTTTTATCTCCTTTTCATGGTCTCCGCTATAATGCCACAAAAGCTGCGTCTCTCCTCGAAATTCGCACTGCAGAGAAGTTTGCGCAGTATGTGTAAGCACATTTTTCAACTCTTGTATCAAGAGAGAACAGACTGCGGAGCTCTGACGCGGCTCCTATTTCGCGGTGGTGATGCATTACCACGGTCAAGTGGAAAGGGGGGGGGGGGGGGGTGTCGGTTCATTCAGGAGCTGGGGGTGTAACCTTCTTCCAGCAGCCTCAGTGCTGAATAGACTATGCAAAGCGTCAACCTAGCCAGTTGGCTTCTCGATACATCACGAACCCCTCCTTTAAACTGCCACTACCCATACCACCCTCTAGTTAGTCCGCCGCAGCGAAGGAGTCACAGGAGTCAGTCAGTTGATAAATGTCAGTAGGCCCCACGAAGACAGACAGGTTTCTAAAATTGCATAAAGGGATAGAGGGGCTGTGCATTCAGGACGAGAAGGTCTGTGGCTTGTCTGTGGCTTTGACTGTGACTTGGTTGGATGTGGATGGCTCAGCTAAATTTTGCTTGAAAGACATCGCTATTCGTGAAGGGAAGTTTCTAGATATGCTATAAAACGCCGTATTATTAATGCAGTCTTAAAAATACGTAGCTCAGAAGATATTGGTGCGCCCCAACAGAAGTTATTAGATATCCTATAAAACGCTATAGCAGCGTCAGTGATGCCTTAAAAGCTTTGAAAATATTGGCCCAAATTTCTTAATCGTATTCAAGAAAGAGTTCCTGTGTTTCCCACGGTGCGCAGTTACTTTCTTTGGAACAGTGCATTTGCAACTATTTTCACCAGTGAACGCCCAAGTAAATGGTTGACATTGCGTGTGTTTCGATCTCGGGACAGAATTCTTTTTTTTTTTTTAGGTTTGCGTTGAGAGCTCGCATTTGAACAGCTAAGTCATTGTTTTCAGTCATATAATCTCAACCAAATGCGATGCTTTCTTTTTCCCGCTTTACCGCGCTGGGTGAAGGATGGGAGCACGACTTTTCATTAAAGGTAACGGCAGAAAACATGGACGCCCGAAGCTAGGCTTCTTAAAGCTGAGAGCACAGCTATGACTTCAGCGATGAGCCCACTAAGCGTAGACACTTGATGGCGATATCAGCGTTTAAGTCAGACATGTTCAGAAATTCGTCAGCGCCACAAAAATTCAGGTCATTGGTATATCATGAATTCCCGATACTGGATTTCAATTTTATTATACTATTGTAGAATTATTTTATGGCTTGTAGCCTGTAAAACAATTCGTAAGCTCATTGAGCGTTGCAGGAGAATTTTTCCAATGTTGACCTTTTTATTCCTTGATTCGATGAGTCTGCCACCAGCTTCTGGATAAATGTAGCTGCGCCTGGCTTCATGGCGCGGAGCTCAGGCCAGGTTTTAGTTCTGCTTCGATGTTGTCCGCTCGGCATGCGCACTGTGAATCAAGCGCTGTGAATAAGGCTTGATGTACTAAAGATAAACCATGGCAAGCATGAAGCTCAAAAACATGTCTAAATACTGAATCCCCTAACTTCGATTTATCGAGAATGAACACAGGTAATCAGAAATACGTAACTTGCTCGGTGACATTACTTCAAGCAGAGTGGCTTGGAAATTGCTTACGGGAAACCAGAAATCTGGATGCTATTCATGAAATGCGTGTGAGCGAAATGAGCAAGAATAGAAACGTTCCTCTGACCTCAGCGTAACGTGAAACATGCAACAATATGACTAAATGTATTTAATGTATCTGAAAGTTTGCGCTATGTAGTAAAATTTTGTGTCCGTTCCGGAAGACGATGGCATTACACGCGGGCCTTCCTCACAGGAAAACACCACGTCATTTGGAACGAAGAGAGTGAGAGAGAGAGAGAGAGAGAGAGAGAGAGAGACAGGGAAAGAGAGAAAGAGAGATAGATCCCATGTTTAACTATACATTGCTGTCTTGACTTCAAGTAAACCTATCCTACACACGGCGTGCTTCGTTAGCCCAGTATGTTGTGACGTAGTGTGCGCGAGGCTCTGAGCACGCCGTGATCCCCACGTTCGCGGTCTGGGTAAACCTCATTCGGTGGAGATAAAGCGCCGACCTCTGAATTTGATGGATGCTGCCCGGTGGTTTAGAGAGCCGGCTGCACCCGTCAGGTTGTGGCGGAATATTTTGTTTCCCTGCCGCCCCTCACTTAACTCCGGCCGCAAAGACATTAATTCCCTGGGTCGGCTGTGTCCGCAAGAACCTACACAACCACTTGGGGTCGTGTGCTCTCAAAAGGGAACCACGCGCGAAGCGGTGTGCTCTCGAAATAAATTGAACGCTGTCGGCACGTCCGACGACCTAACCTTCACAAAATTATGACAGTCTGTAATTAAGGGACGATCGAACTGTGCGGTTTAACGCCTTCACAGTTTTTTGAGGGGTCTTGTCCGGATAGTGGGCGCGTGAGTACGAAAAACAGCGAGGGAAGCGGGCGGCTGTTCATGACTTGTAGTTTTTATTTTTCTCCTCACCATTCGCGCATGCAGCGTCAATGGCAGCATGTTTTGCCCGTACATGCGGGGGCCTATTTGCTGACAGGTGTCGGCTGTAGTACGCTAAGTACCAATTAAGTGCTTTTGTTCTACCTCATCATGTAGCAGGGCTCTCTGCCACAGTGGGCAGTTTTAACCAAGTAGCACAGGTAATTGGGCCAATATTGGAAATGTATTGGCAAAAGCCGGTACTGAGAATACCCCAGTGAAACCAATCATTTCCAATATTGCCCGATAACTTGTGCTGCTTCTGTAACGTTGAGAAAGCTGCGGAAACAGGAGGAGGATGCCCTCGAAGTCATCCTCCGCAAAATCTGAAACGAGCGCTGGACCTCCCGGTCTCTACCTCTACCAGCCGCCTTTTGTCACTGGGGATGGTTAACACTTTTAGGGAGCTTCGGGAGGCCCACTTCAACAACCAATACACTCGTCTCACAAAGACAGGGTCGGGTCGCCGCCTTTTAGCCCTACTTTACATCCAGCACACTCAATTCACAGAGGAGAGATGCCACCTTCCCGTACACTGGAGACGCGCCCTCCACGTGCGGCCTCTCCCCACCAATATGTCCAAAGACGATCATAATGGCAGGCGCCTGGCGCGGGCGGAAGCCTTGGACCGCCATTTTCGGAGCAAACCAGGAGTCTTCTACGTAGACGCGTCCGGCCCGGACCCGAGGGGATGGTACACGGCCGCGGTTGTCCACGAGGGTAAAACAGTAGACGCCCTTACTTTCAAGGCCCAGTCAGCAATTCACGCAGAAGAGGTTGCCATCACTTTGGCAGCCTCTCACACCTCCTCCAAATACATAATCACCGACTCGCGAGGGGCTTGCCGTAACGTCACGCAAGGGTGGGTTACTCCCCTAGCTTATCGCATTTACCAAAATTGTAGCCGAGACTCGGATCCCGCGCACCGATCTCTCGTTTGGGCTCCAGGTCACCAAGGCGTCCACGGAAATGAAGCAGCCGACGCCGCCGCCCGCACGCTCTCTCTCCGGGAATTTCCCACGGGACCTGACGCCGACCAAGACACTGATTTCAATCCGCTTTATACTTTTAAAGAAATATGCGAGTATTACAAATCCACGCACCAAACTCTTCCCACCCCGTGCAAAGGGCTGGGGAAGGCCAACGAGCGGGTACTCCTGCGCCTGCTCACCAACACGATGTTGTGCCCGGCAACTCTGCAACATTTCGATCCTCAATTCGACGGGCAGTGCTCACACTGTGGGGAGGTGTCTGACACTTAGCACATGGTGTGGGCCTGCCAGCAGAATCCATCCCTACCTCCTATCCCAAACCCCACCCGAGAGGACTGGGAGGCGACCCTGTCCGGTTGCTGCACCCTCGCGGCCCAAAGGGCCTTAACGCAGCGCGCCCGGGCTGCGGCAAACGCCAATGGGGTGCCTGACTAGGCATCCCACCTAGTGGTTGTAAGGGCGTGACCCTTCAAGTCACGACCCCCAACACCTCTCCCTATGATTTAATAAATGTTTTCACCACCACCACCACCGGCCACCGTTAGAAAGGTCGCAGAGGTCGCTGCGGAGGCAGAACGAGCAACGCTTAAAGGTAAAGAAGTAAACCCCTTGGGCAGTATGTTCTTGACAAAGGCATGGCATGACAGATATGCACTCTGAAAGATGCCAGCGTTCGCAACACCAAAATTTTAGTCACCCGTCGTGTTAAATGAGACCCCCTTGTTAATATATTTTGGCATGTCAATTATTAACTGAAAGTATTCCTAAAGCTATCAGTACGAGTACAAATTACTTAACTCTTTTACAAAGGCTTGAAGTGAGAATTTTTTTACGTGTGCTATAAACGGTGTAAACAGTCTCTAGTCTTCTCTTTACAGCTTTTTTTTTCTTTTTTTTCTGGTGTCGCTGCGTTTCGTTAGCGTAGGTGCATCTTATCCTATCATTAAACCATTCGCTCTTGAGCTTGTTAAAACTTCCTTCAGATCTACTGTAGTATCCCGAAATTGGCTTTTAAGCATGGCTAACTTGCATGTTGAGCGCCTGAAAAGCGGTAATGTGATCAGGCTACAGTTTCACACAAACGTAATTATACAAGCCTCATATCCATCCGTTTCCAAAGTTCTCTGTTATAAACCTCTTATGGCATAGTCATTGTTTCATACGGTGTAGTGCAGTTCTGGAATTACACTGCATAAATTGCTAGAGATGCCGTGTAGGAGGAGTGATAGGCGATTCTATCAAGCTGATCACACAGCGCACTTGGTTTGGATCGTAAATAAATCTTCATGAAACTAAAGTAAAACAATTTCTGTGATCAATTACCTGCACTCTTTTTCGGTTTCTTTAGAAAAATGACCAATTTTGAATTTACAATCACCATTCGAGCACGAAATGGGGAAGTGAAAGGCACATGAAGATTTTTAGTGCCAAATTATTCGTTTCGTTTTCTTTCTCGTCCATTTAGGCTAGAAAATGGTGATCGTGCAGCCGCTTTTGTTGTATCATTTAGTTCTTCAAAAACAGTCATGACCTTCTCGAAAAAAAGTGGAAGTCTATTGTATTAGGACCTACTCCGCTCCGTCGCATTGCTGCGCTGGCTTCAATATAAATACCGACTCGGAGAGCCAAACTCACAAGAGTACCTTGTATTCGTGTCGAGATAAGATGCGGCAGGGGCCCACCTCTTTCTTCGGTTTGCGTCGCGCCAGTACTGCCACGCCTTATTTCCCGCGTTAGGTACCGCATGTCAGTTCTGTCTAGATCCTCTCGCTCGCAAATATTGGTCCCTACACCCCTGGTCATTATTATCGGGATCCCTGCCTCGGAAAGGCACTAAGATAAAGCAACCTCGATGCTGGTTGTTGTCAAGACCAAAGAGGAAAATCGGCGCAGAAACTGCTGTTTTCCAGAACACTGAAGTTACACAGGCTGCAGCAATCGACACAGCCCTTATTACTTGCGTTGCTCTCGTTGGGTGCTGCGGCACTTTGGATGCGTAGGAGGGGATCCTAAATGGGGAACGCATGCTGCAGGATTGCTACATAGCTCCCGCCTCCCACGCCATTGCTCTGCTCTGTGTCATCCATGCTTGCTTTGGGCCCGCTCCTTGGACTTTAACACAATGGCGAAACGGGCGAGTTGGTGATACGTACTTAAAGAGAATAGCGCAAAAAATGAAGACGGAAAGAAAGGATAGCGCTGGTGCTGTTATTTTCTTTCTTTCTGTCCTCGTGTTTTGCGCTGTTTTCTTTATGTAACCCTGTACTTTCTCGTCGAGTCTTTAATGACACAGAAAAAGAAGCGTCACTAAAGAAGATCACAGAAGAGTGTCGTCGTGGAAAAGGAAACTGATGTATCCTCGAGAGAAAACTAGTTTAACGGCTTCTGCGAAGGTCATAACAAATCATATAAGAGTGCACATCCAGAGAGTGCGAAGAGCCATTGCGAGCGCTCGGGCATGCGTAGTTTCTCATTCTAGCCTCTTTTTCGTTTCTGCATGCCCCAACTCCGTGGACAGCAGAACGCCGTTATGTGCAATTATTGCCGAATCATCTTCTGCAAACGGGTCGGCATCCCACGTCCTTGCTGGGCTTAAAAAGGAAAAAATCTTTTTGGGGTGAGAAACTTCTTTAATGGGTAAAGAAAATTTATTTGCTTTGAGCGCGTTCATGCTGAAACTGGGAGCCGATAACTTATATGTGAGTTCAAAGTAAGAACATTTGAGGCATCTTACTAGGTAGACAGTGGTACTTCGATGTATTGCGCAAGCAGGCACGATTTACTAAATTAATAAGTTGAGAGACTTCGTGAAAGCGGCAAGGGAGTGAAGCCTTGATGCCGGCGCCTATAAAGCCAGTTTAGTCACGGTGTTTATTGTCAACGAGATAATGAAATTAAACAGTAAGCATGTAGATGAAATTTGTCCACGAATATTTTTTTACCCCGTGTAGTAATGTGATTGGTACACAGCCACGCGATTACTTGAAGACAGCGCTGTAGCCTGCTTCATTTAGAAAGTGATGACATTATAAGAAGGCCATAATCGAAGTAAATTCTCGAAATGCCCAAGGGATAACCTAACAGCAGAGGCATGCTTGCTCGAGGCTGGGATATGACTTCTCCTTTTCCTTTCCTCCGTCATTTGTAAACGCACTGCAGATCCCTGTTCTCAACACACCGGACTTCATCTGAGGGTCATTTCTTGCGGAATGGGTTAAATGACGATGAGTTTTCGTAAAACTTTGAAGTTCAGTTTTGATTTCCTTTTTGCAGCGCTCTGTTTATTTTACAGCGACAGCTTTTAAGGACAAGTTTCCCGCTAGTGCGATGTTGGCGTCGTTGCCGTTTCGGACAACCAAGCGCTATGCATCCCGCTCATAGGCCCGAATCTAGTGATGTTACGCAAGAGGTGCCTTGCCTGATACCTATCTGACCAGCTTCTCCGCGGGCTCTTTTCGACGCGAAATCCGATCCTCTTTGCGTGTTGCGCCTGTCATAGCATAAATGGCGGCGATTAAATGAAGCTCACTTTCCTATAAAAACTGAATTCGTGCATCTAAGGTGCGTGTGGGCTCAAACAAAATTGCTGTTGCTGCCGGTCTGAGTAGCACAACTTCCAATGTGCATCACAGCGGCGGTGGTATACCGCAGCTGCTCGCGAAATTGGTCTATTACACGCTTGTAATCGACGTCAACGTAGAAACCACTTGCAAACGAAGAACTGGACGTATATCTCTCCTCAGAGGCTCCTTACAAGAGTAGAGTCATATAATCGTGGAGAGCGACCATGCAGGAATAATATAGAAATGGCCTCACAGAGAGTCTATTGCCACCGAAGGAAATTTAACCGAAAGCAGATTTTCATTAATAAAGCGAATAATGCAAATTCCAAGTACCCGATCTGGCTTAGCACAGATTTCTTGGCATAGTCAGTGATGACAACCTTGGGACCATCAGTTTGAGTAGCGCAGCCTCGTAAATTGTTCCTAAGAACTAAATACACTAAGTGAATGCGCTAACAAGATACATTCTAAAATTTTTTTTTTCTACTGTACGATTAACCAGATGGAGGGCACGAACAGAGTGAAGACAACAAACAAGTCCGTGGTAGTTAGTATCGCCATCGGTGAACGGAACATTATTACGTGCGTCCAGAAACCGCCACATAAGACATGACTTCACGAGCCTCTATAGCTTCAAATGCAGATCGCTTTATTCCTTTTCAAGTTCGCAGACTTAGAAAATCCGGTTTTCCTGAAATAAAACCAGCTAGTGCTAGGGGAGCCTAACTATTCCAAAGAAATAAAATAAGCTTTTTGGGGTGGTTGAGTTTGTATTCCTTATTATTTATTTCTGTTCAGTGCTATAGGTGATGTAGGTAACGTCCCACGAACCCAATAAAATATAAGACCAACAATGATTCTAGCAACTCAATCGCCAGCGGACCGTGTCTGCTAGGCCACCGTGTTATGTTCTATAGGCGTTATTTAAATTGCATAGAAGCTTTCGAGACATTCATTCTTTTAATCCAACGCTCTACAGAATGCATTTTCTTTGATCGCCCACATCTCTCCATCTACAAACTGTCATGTATCCTCTAAGTGCAACCTTTAGTTAACCAGTATACCTATAAATATCTCGAGTAGTACTACAAACAACAACAAAAACAAAAAACTTCTTCCACGATACGTAGCTAACACTATGCTTCGCTATCATTCGGCCGCGAAGCGTCGGGTTTCATGAATCATAATCTAAGTTTAGTAAAACTCCACTTTTTCTTCAGCGGCAACCTTTGCCTAAATAGTCTGTGGGTTTCTGCGCATTGACGTTCTAGCGCTTTAAAGACACTTTTTTTGGTTACAAGAAGCAAGGCCGTAGGTTAGGAGAAATGTTGGAGAATTTGCCAATAAAGAGCTCAAACACTGGTTGCTCTACATGCTGCCTTGTCTCTTGTGCCATTCGTAATAATTTCCTCTCTGCGCAGCCCTAACACCTTGATGGAGCCGGATATAAGAACTGCCAGGGCTTTTGCGAAGACGCTTTTGCTTTTTAGCTTGAATACGTTTGCCACTGAAGCTGCCCAAACTCCGAAGCACAGTTTCCCATCCGGTGTTATTAAATACTGCTGCTGCCTTTGTTGTGCCTCGCCCAGTGGTCTGGCTTAAGATCGCGGCCCTTGCCCTAGTTCTGACTCTAGAAACATAATCTGTGCTATGAAATAAAGGAGTAATCACTAACTGACATACAAGTATCTCAAACATACCCAACCTTGGCGAAGTTTCCAAGATTCATATTAATGCGAGAGCATTATATGGCTCTGTCACGTCAGCAAAGAGAGAACCGCAATTTGGTCCGTACGATTTCATGAAAGAGGGATTACGACAGACAGTATGTGACAAAATGTTGCCCTGGAATGAAAATTGATTAATTAGGTGCAATTAGTTAGTTATTTAAGCGCGGAAAAACGCGGAAAAATACAGTTAGACGTAAAATAACCATGGACGTCGGTATAGTACAGGGACGTCAGAACAGCCACGGACGTCGGTATAGTATGTGGAGATTTTGCATTCGCATTGCTCCAAAGGAGGTCGTCGCCGTGATCTGAAAACAAAAGCAAAAAATAAGAAGAAGAAAATAAAAAAGCAAAAAGAACAAAACAGAAAGAGTGAAAAAAAAATGAAGGGAGAAAAAGAGGAGAGGGAAGGCTCTCGCATTTCCGCTCTTAAGCAGACAAATACAATCGTGTAATTTTTTTACTCAATAGCGTTGACGGGTATTTATCCTAAGAAGAAATTGTGCTTAACTATAGTGTTTAGCACGAATTGGGGTAAGTGAATATCCGAAGCTAGGCATCAACGAACCACATGCGTTGCATTTTCACCAATGAGGTTGAAAGAAATAATTTTCTATGATTTCATTTTTATGAAGCAATTCTACTTGATATTTTCTTTAAGTGAGTTTTTTTGAAGCCGCGGTCATGAATAGATTTCCTTCGATAGAAATTGTAATACCTTTAAAGACGGTGAAAAGCCGCCCCAGCTTAAAAAGGAATCATTCATCACCGGAAAATAATAATTCCCTCGAATAGTGACGTGCCCCTCGTTTATCTCATCTCTCACGAGCACGGCAAATCAGTGGGCTTTCTTCTTTCTTTTTGTCTTACCTCATTGTATGGAACCCCTTCAAGCTTACTCCAAAATTGAGCATTATTACAGCAGCCCTCGCCGTCAGCTGACCAGCGTTGGTACTTCGCCATTTCTTGGGCTGAATTCTGTTTACATGGGCTTCTCTGCGCTTTTCACTTTATCTAGGTGACATTTTGCTGCCCCGGCACTCCGCCCGTAAGCTGCGACGTCATTTGGGTCGCGTGCTGATTAGCATAAACAAGCGTATATAATAAGGCCCGGGTGATGGATGAAAACAAACTTTATTGGCCCGCCTCGTTTCTCGGGCCACTTCTGAGTCAGAGAAGCAGAAGGAAGTCTAGAAAGATAAATACAATTACATCTGCAAGCATGTAATGAACGGCTAGCTGAATGCAGGCTATATTAAATCTGTTAGCCCTAAAGTGTGAATGATATTGTTCGGTCCGGAACCCAGTTTCCGAGGCTTCACCACAGTGACAGGCGTTCGCCCCTTTACCTTACTTTGCCTGCGAGGAGTTGTTGGGCGAAGGGCAAGGGGACGCAGTTTTTGATAGATGACGGCAAGTACAAACCTGTCGCTCAGCCCTCCTCCGGATTTCTAGCGCTTTGGGTTTGCATTTTTCTCTTCACCTGATTTCCTTTCATGTGCGCTTTCTTTACGACGTGAAACAAATTTTTTTGGATGCCTTTTTGACACCCCCAATTTCCTATATCGCTACCGTGACGTTGCCATGGTGACGCATCCAAGAGAAAGAAATGCAAAGCTTTTCGTTTTCAATTTGAGCTTGAGAAGCAGCAATGAAGTGCGTCGTTGCCTAATTACTTGCGGTGTTTGCGGTCAGCAATCGCTCATCTGACCGATGCTGAGGGGACCGGCTTCACTGAAAACTGGTTTAGCTAAGATGGAGTTGTTTGCACGCCGCTAACGGTGCCTATTTGTGGTGTCCTTTGGAACTACTTCAAACTGCTGTGTATGTTTACAAAGAAATAAAACTGAATCTGAATTCTTTCAATACAGCATTCATTAAACATGACCCACACTCCCTCAGATATACATGATACGTCACTCCTCGCATTAGAACTAATTACAATATGCAGACAACCTCGTACGCTGTTTCGATCTTAATTAATAAACTCCCATTCATTTACACCTTGTCTCAGTTTTCAAAACTGTTCATTCATTTAAAAGTGTTATTAAACTGTACCTTCTTTCAACTCTTTGTATTTAACGCGGTTTTCTTATTCCCTATTTGCTAGATACGTTATGTTTAAGACCTTGTCCGCTCTGTACTGTTTCATGCAATGCGTGCCTCATGCTTCAGTGGATGCATTCATTTTCTTTTTGTGTTGATGTAAATTTGTTTTTAAACATTGCCCCACAGTGTTGCTGCTGTAAACATATATCTGTACTTATGTTTTTCTTTGCTTGGGGCCTGGGGCCCCGTCAGGCAGAATTTATCTGCCTTTAGCTCCGGGCTCCAGGATTTTGACAATCCGAAATAAAATTCAATTCAATTCAATTCAATTCAAAGAGGCTATTCCCGCAAGCGTAAAGATCTTCGGCGTCGGTAGACCACCTTTACATTGCTGTGCAGCGCGTTCATAAACGCTGATTATTCGAATGGTTTGTAAAACACAAAAAGCTGCGCGGATAATCAATAAGGTTTATATTGGAAGGACAACGACATCCGTTCAACGGAAGCTTTCCTTTCCGTTACGGCATTACGCCGCACGGTTTCTGACATCAATAGCAACGCATTGTTGAATAAGATATTTGCCCAATTCTGCACTTCAGCGAAATCGAGATAGAAGGTAACGTAATAGGTAGGTGAGGTTATGATGATGATGATGATGATGATGGTGATATTGATGGATATGATGATGATGATGATTATGTTTTTACGGTGCAAGAGTACGTGCGTCCAAAGAGAGCCATGACACAAGGTATATTTGTTACACAAGGCCGGGTCTGAGACCCATTTATCAAGCATTTCCGCCGAATGAAGCTGAACAACGGGCCAGGGGAAAGCTTGTACAACACTGGTGGGTACCCGAGATACCTGTAGCTTGGACCTTGCTCCTCTCGACTGCATGGTGCATGCCCATACCACTAGGCCATCGCGTTTTTTTTTTTACTATTTGATGCGCTGCCCTACTGTCACACTAGGATGGTAAGGTAGAGGTTAATAGATGAGACACTATTTCCCTGGCACTTAATAGTTGACAACATTGACGTTTGTTTTGAAAAAGAAACGTTGCCTACGTCTTTTTTAAGCTTTATGCGTCTAGCGAATAGGCCAATTAAATTTCTGTCCATGTACGCTTTTTTGTTTTCGTCATGTCGCGTCTTGGGGCTTTGCTTCCTTTGTGTTCAAGCCACTACTTGCAAAAAAAAAGCAGCCACCTGACTCATCCAATTCAGGGCTTTCCCCAACATGGGAAGACATGTGGATTGTTCAGCGACTTGATTGGTGAGTAGGAATGCCAGCAGTGATAATTTTGATGACCGTTCAGGAGCCTGCGCAGTGCAGTTCTTTTCGATAGATACCATATCACCAGAAAAAAAAAAAGGTTTTTCTCTATACCTTGGCTGTGCCGTCTAGGAGGAATTGGAATCTCGTTTAGGTCTGTTGGCGGCTTGAAGACGAAGGAATACACGCAGACTGGTGGATTGAATGAACTGCACCGATTGGCTTTAATTTTTTTTTCCTTGTCTAGTAGAAGGAAAAGCGGAAAATAATGAAGCATGACTGAAGTGTTCTCAAGTACCTCGTCGTGACTTAAGCATACCAGGAAATTATGCCAGCTTATTCCACGTATGTTGCACTTTAGGACGTACTTTGGCCGAATCGATTTTCTTCTTTTCCCATGTACGCTTCAGTCTTTGATGGATGACGACTCGAACGATTAGGTTGCGTTTAACGTCGCTCTTTCTTCCATAACAGGATGCATATTGTCGCTTTTTGTTGGTTGTATAGCTTTCTAGCATGTGTGTTGTGCGATGTTGAACTTCATTTCTGCTTTTTTCGTTTTTAGCTTCTTATGCTATACGTGGCGGCCGCCGAGGTTATTTCGATCCACACGGTGTTTTCCCTTGTTTGCTGGCAAAGGCAGGAATCATGCTTCATGAATTCGCAGGTAAGAAAAAAAACGGCATCAGCGGTGGCACAGTGTTGTATGTTGGAGGGAACAGCCAACAGAGAAGTTTGGAATAGTTCGCCCACTTACCTCCGCTATTACTACTCAGCGATCAATCAATCTGTCTTGGATCTCGGGCTCTGTATAATGTGAAAGAGAGTGGGAAAGAAGGACGGTACCCGTTAAGACCCGCATTGCTTGGATGGCAAAAAGGAAAGTGGGTCGGAAGCAGTAATACAATTATGCATCGGTTGATAGATGTTTTACGTAGTTCACAGAACGCGTTAAAAGATGGGGTACCCTGATGGAGGAGTAATATTGAGCCGCCTAGTATTCAACAGAGAGCAGCCCGCACTGGAGCATCACTGTACGGCAAGATTAGGTTACTCAAACTAGTTTAGTGTAATTACCTTGAAAGACTTTGCCGATCTGGTATAGCGTTAAAATAAAGTAACTTTCTATACGGTTCAGAGTTCCTTTCGCCATGTTTTGTCTGCATTACCATATTCCTTTACTTTCATGTTTCCTCTTGTTTTCCTCAAGCTTCAATTTTTTTTATGGGCCGAATTGTTTATCGAATCGGAAGAAATCCTATGAATCATTGTCAGTACCTGTGGTACCTGCTTCAAGCCGAGCTGTGAACCTAGCATTTGTTTTGCTTTGTGGAAGAGAAAGGACGAAACATATGTTATTAGCCGCCGAGGTGGCTCAGCGGTTATGGCGCTCTCCTTCTCTTCTTTACACTTATTCCCTCCATTCCATTTTATCCAAATTTCAGCATGGCTTTCGTAAAGGATATTCAATAGTAATCCAATTAGTAACAATAGTTCACTCGATTGCATTGACCTTAGACAGTAATGACCAAGTTGACCTAATATTTTTAGATTTTAGCAAGGCTTCTGACAAAGTCCCTCATGATAAATTAATTCCAAAGCTTAAGTCTATTGGCCTTCCTGAGATGTTAGTTAACTGGATTTAAAACTATTTAACTAACCGTAAGCAGTATGTCTTGATTGATGGAGAGGAATCGGGCGCTCTTGCAGTCACTTCTGGAGTGCCTCAGGGGAGTGTACTTGGACCTTTATTGTTCTTACTATATATAAACGACATCGTCGACACAACTGTTCCAGGCGTAGAGATTCGATTGTTTCGGGACGATTGCTTGCTGCACCGAGATATAACATGTTCTAATCAACAGATTGACCTAAACACCTCTCTTACACACATCCTTGCATGGTGCCAGAAATGGGACATGGCCTTAAAAAAAGAAAAAAACAACCTTCCTTCGCGTGACACGTAAAAAAATATTTTTGACCACAGGTATCATCTCGGACAAATACCACTACAGGAAGTTTCCAGTTTTAAGTACCTAGGTGTAACATTAACCAACAATCTGTCCTGGAATTCACATGTGGAAAATATCTGTTCGTCCGCCTTTCGCAAACTATGTTTTTTTAAGAAATAAACTTTCCAAAGCCCCCTCAGGTTAAACTTCTCGCGTTTAACCACTAATCAGGCCTAAGCTCGAATATGCATGCGCGGTGTGGGATCCTAATACTACTACCAATATTAAGAAAATTGAAAGAATCCAAAGAAAAGCCGTGAGATTTATTTATTGTAACTTTTCACCTTTTGATTCTCGTCTCAGCTAATGGAATCTAACCTTATCCAACCTCTTGAGGCAAGAAGAAAAAATATTGGACGAGAATTTCTTTCCTTGCTTATAAGTAACAAATTGGCGGTTGATCCTGCACCCTATTTATGGTTTTTAGCTACACGCATCACACGTCACCATCATCCCGGTTCACTTACCCCGTACTTTGCTAGAACTGACACTTTTAAATTTTCCTTTTTCCCACGTACCATCATCGAGTGGAATTCTGTGACACGATAAAATGTAAGAGCATAGTCATCCTGCATGCCTTTTTTATTTTTAGTTTTTCTTTTTATTTTACTTCTTGCCCGTGTATCTGTGTTATGTAATATGTATTTGTTTATGTATTCGTTCTGCTTGGATTTGTAACATGTTCTGCAGTGTGAGATAAATATATAAATAAATTGTTCATCGCTGTCCCTATTCGCTTTTAGGCTTAGATGTAAGCTTGAAGAAAATAATGGACACAACGCTTGTATGGCCGAAAGCTTTTACTAAGTGGTCAACACGTGCAAGCAATGGTCACCTTTTGTTTGAGAGCAAAAAGCTTTTAAGGGAGGTCAATCGCGTTGACCTTCAGTGATACGTCTCTATAATTGTCATTTCGAAAGCCTTCATCCAACACTAAATAAATAATTAATCAATGGATCAATAAATCAATTTTTAACCAGCCAATCAATCAATAAATCAATCATTAAGTCAGGGGTTTTTTTACTCGGCACCTGAAGAAAAGACGAGGCTAGGCGATCGCAGTATTCCTATACTTTCTTTTTATTCGTGCTCCAATGTCCTGCCATTTCTAGCTTCGTTACTTCCGAACCTGCTTTCTGTTTGCACTTTGGTTGTTTTTTGGCAGGCACTCACTGTTGTCCCATTCTCTGCGTCTAGTCACTGTTCGAAAGCATTTATGATAAAAAATGGAAAATAAGTAATCAAACAAAAAGGAACAGGTATTGCGCATGCGTGCTTATTCATCATTTCTGATCGTGTCTGTATTTAACCAAGCGACGGCTCTTAAACCTCTTAGGAGAGCGCTCGCTGCATTGCTAGAGCGTGCACTCATATCCTCAATGCCAACAGGCCAGGGCGCGAGCTATTTTCGCTATCCGCTACCGCAATTTCGTGTCCTTAAGCACTATTTCCTTGTTCTTTCCCTTACTCTCGAAGTCCTGTTCCCGCGTTTTCTTACCCGTACGCAAAAACAGCGGACTTTGCACCTTACCAGCTGTACCTGACCGCCACACACACGCGCGCGCACGCACGCAGGCACAGGCTATTCTGAAAGTCTTTCTATTACAAAATCCTCTATATCAAGGTTTTCTTACATTGCTTTGTTGTTCCGAGACCAATGTTTGCTACGCTGAAAAGCATCAAACGACTAAAATCAAAAACATCCAAAAGCAAGGCCGACAAGGTTGCCCAAGGTAACAAAAAGTATGTCAGAGAATCGCGCGGTTCTTCATAGATGAAGAAAATAAAGTTGGCAGAATTGATTCGACAGCAGCGGGAAAATGGGATGGGGTTGTGAGAGTGTGCGCAGAAAAGAGTGAAAAGTGTTGGAAGGCGGTGTTTGGTGCCTATTCAAAAAACCATTTACTTCGTGGCTGCGGAGGCGTGGCCACTCAACTTACTGCGACGCATCCATCGTCACTAAGGTCGTATATTATGCTCAGCAATAAGATATCCGCCCACACCCAGAGCATTGCGAGCCTAAAGTCTCCACTTCAACGGGCATTATGCGTGTCATCAAGTTCTCCAATCGGGCCGAAGTGGAGGTGATCTCAAAAGCAGGCAATGGCTTGACGTCAGCCAGCAGAAACGCCCTGGATGGCTGCTTTGTCCTTCAGTGGCACCCAGCTTTCCACGCTAGCCGTGAAGTGTCCCCTCAATCATACGCGTTCGGGCGGGCCTCCCTTTCATATTTGGACCCGAGCAGTAGCTCACTGTGCTGCGCACAAAACTTTGTTGGCGTGAAATGAAGAGAGCTGATCGGGACACTCCTCTGGCGCTGTTGAGTAGAATGTTTTGAGATAGGCGGGCATGTAGCTTCGGCAGGGAAAGCTATATCGATCGCCGCCATGTCTCCTCTAAAGATTCGCTTGTCCGGTTGATGGATGTGGCGACGGAGGTCTCCCTCGCGTGGTCAGCGCTTTGGAGGAGAAATGGTCGGCTCTATTTTGCGCCCGTCTTTTGCAGATAAGCGGCTCCCGAATAAAGTCCGTAATTTGAGAAAAATGCGGGCCCGTGTCCTTCGCACAACAACTGTGGTTTTTGTTATCAGTGCTCTTCTCACCGTTCATTTCGCTGATGCTGACCGCCGTAAACAACCGCGTTGTGTCCTCGACGAATGCAAACATTGATTCGTCCTTCTGCCATGTTACATGTGCCTTTAAGGATATTAAAAGCTCTCTTTTAGAGGAATATTTCAGTACCAACAAGAGAACGTTTTCACTTCCGTCATAGACAACTCTAAGATTCGGTAGGGCGCTTTTCACATCCACAGAAAGTCCCAACGTGACTGCTTGGTCAATATTAGGAAGGTTTTTTTTTTGTTTTTTTCTTCAGCGCAGCCGTATAAACAATTGGCACTCAATACTTTACTTTTCGTGGCCGAGTAGTACTGCGGGTTCAAATCTGTGCTTCTTGTAAAGCAGTCTCTGAACATGTTCTTTTGCCTCCTTCCCTTAGGTTTACTGAAAGTTTTGCACAGGATCATACTGCAAAATATACAGCATACCGATGAAAGGCGAACTGATGCAAAACATTCAGTGTGTTGTGACGTTGCTCTTCGGTGTAGTGACTGGTGCATTATTCCGCCCATCATTTAAGTTGTACGCACTCCACGTTTGCGAGCATTCGGGGTTCTGTATAGAGTAACACCAAATATGATACCTTTAGTTGGTTCCGGTCTTTGCGCCTACGACCAAGCTGCGTCGGTTATCCTTTTCCTCCAGTCGCTATTTTTCGTCAAGGCGAGGATCTTATGGAGGTCCTTGGGGACTTCCAGAGTGGCACATCATTTATCGACAAACTTCGCGGAGAAGTAGTCCTGAAGTTTGCACGGACACTCACGCTAAATTTTAAACTTCCTGAGTATTCACACACACACACACAAAAAAACAATATCCTTGAAGGACGAATACAAGGGCAAAGTTGATCCAAAGACAGCTTCAGTGCTCCTCAATGTAAACGCGCTTTATCACGATTACTGTAAATAAAAAAAAAAACTTTACCGGATTCAACTTTTTTTTTTCATAATCAGCGAATAGCAAAGGAGTAATCTTGCCCTCACGCGTAGCTACTATGAAGGAAGTTGTTAATATCGTTAGAGGAATGCAGCATATCAAAACTTCACAACATATTTTCTCTCTTTAGTTGGCTTGCGGTTTGAGAGAGAAGTTTTAAAAAAGAAGAAAACTATGTCGACAAAGCAGCCGGTGTGCACGAATTAAGTTTTGTTTGTTCTGGACTCGCGAACTAATCCAAGCATTGCTCAAATTCATGAATTTTTAGGGCTTTTTTTAAAGCACGGCGCTTATTGTCGTATTGCGCATCGCCAGATATGCAGCCCAAATTAGACTAAAGGGATTTCGGCGATTCTTGGTGAAATTTTCTTTCTATGCCTGCAAGGCAATGATACGTATAATTATAGATGAACCACGGACTCTACAAGAACAGAAAAGAGCCGCGCTGGCGCAAGAAACCGAGCCGCTGGATTTGCAAGCTCAGTTAACGTTTCGAGAAACGATGCAGATCCAAGTGCAATAAAGCGATCGACTCTACTTTTGCAAGATGTAAGCAGGGCAGGCTTAGCCCAGCATTTCCAAGCACTATATGAAGTTACATGCAGCAATACAGAGGAAAAGAAAGATAAGAAGACTGAAATGGCATCTATGTGCGTTTTTTGTGACTCGAATTCTTTGTATATGAACAAGAGGGGACGGGAAAGGACGAAATGGAAGACAGAAGTACTTTTGAGTGGACGACGCGATTGAATGAGAAGTGACAGGCACAAAAGCTGAGCGCTCAGTTTTATGATTCCCAATTATATCGAAGCTCCTGATCCTGTATAATCTGGATAAAGTGCCGCCGAGCGCAAAGTGAGATCGTTGGAGCTCTTTTAGCCTGACTGCGTCGTATTTAGCCTCCGCTCATGCATGCTTAGTCCTTCGGATGTACATTCAAGCGACAGCCAACCGTGAACTGCTTAACGCACGTAAGAAACTAAAGACTGCAGAGCATGCCGAATTAACTCCGAAGTAGCAGAAAGGGGATAAGCGCCGATCAAATTACCGGGTTAATACTTCTCAGAATGCGCCCCGATGATCATTTCACGGTCTAAGATCAAGCTCTATATTTGGTTCTCCTTGTTGATCGTATCTGTAGTTGAAAAAGAAGGAATTTTTTTTTTTATTGGGAAAGCCCTACCACACGAGGTCAAACCGGGTCACTGAGTTTATGTGAAGCTTCACCTTGAGGGTAACCGTGGCCAAACTGTAAATAATAAATAAATAAAATAAATATTGCCGCGACAGAAAATCGAACCCACGGCAGCGCGAACAAATCAGCTTCGCTGGGCACTTCACACTATGTTGTCGCGCTATGCTATCGCAGCAGCGGATCGCGCCTGTTGTTAAACTGCAGCACGCCCTCACGCCGCGCATCGCTCATCGTAGTGTTCATCAGTGGATGCATATAAGATGCGTATAAGGTGAAACATGCTATTCTATATCCGTCCTCGCATATCTCAAATGCCAGCCTTCAATTGGGACTTACAGTGTATCTTCATTAACATAGAAAAAATGGAGGGGCCAGTGAAGCTCCGCCTTAACGGTGTTATACGGTGGCGTAATGGGCTAATTCACATATATGCAGAAGGTCATTTTCTACTTTACATTCATAGATCGCTGGGAGTCCGTATACCCCACCTGGCGCAGTGTTGCAGCGGTTAAGCGATGCGCCAGTATACCCTGCGATGGCAGGTGCTCCCAGCGGTGAGCCGTGTGCGGCCCGGGTTGCTCTTCACGAGCGACCAATCATTAATTTAACCACTACCTGCCACAGTGGTCAGTTTACTCACGATGAGGTGGACAGGTTGTGATGATCCCGCAAGGTCAAGTGACCTGGGTGACCCACCTGTTCCTAGATTGCCCTCAGAGGATCACCTGGCAGAGCCATGCCAATATATGATGAACCTAATGATTGGCAGAATTTATCCTTTCTCACGAACTCACTTTGTGATAGCAGAGCCCTGCGGAAGCTTTGTATGCAGAAAAGGAAAGCAATAGTGGTAGTCCCCATACGCCTAGCAGTGCACAGTACTGGTCGGCGCTATATTGTGTTGTATTGCAATCGCGTCAGATAACTACGTTTGGCCCATTAGGATGCATATTTCTTATTATTTTTATTGACAACCTAGTGCAAGCGACGCCGTTGTAGGAGCGAGTACATTGAGCGTTTACATAAGTAGGTATAAGCTCGCTATACTATATTGAAGCTGGCGAGATGCCCCGCAGCTTCAATGCAGTTCAACACGGCACAGTTTTGCAAAGCAGTAATTTATTTCACACTAGGCGGTCCTGAATTAAACAAAATGAGTAATTTTTGAGTGAGTAAGCATCGAAGGAAAGATTACAGCATAGAAAACTGCCGGCTTTAAAGGCGCCTGACCTGAATTCGGTAACTGCAACTTTCTGCCCAAAGAAGCCACATTCTGATCTACTGCGATGGTGAACAAAGCGAAAGTGAATTAATTTTCCTGGGCTCAATCTTTGGTCATGAAATTATTCCTCGGCACTTGCTTCAGCTGTGTCGACATTACCGCATCACGTATCCTGAACATTCGGAATTTATTCATCGTATTTCCTTCAATGTTGCTGTCTTAGCCCTGGATGTCTAAAATCATTGCGGCATCGCGTTGTAACGTTTTTAGAGCGCAGCTCTTTGGCGTCCGTTCCTGGGTTTCGCGTCGGCGTCGGCGTCGGCGTCGGCCTCGTAACCAGCTCCGCCCCCAATGTCACGCTTTTCAATTGGTCGAAATGCTCGTGACGTCACAGTGCGCGAATTTTTTTTTTCTTTTTTTCGGTAATGCCTTTATTACCAAGCCGAGCATGTAGAAAGCGTTGATCGTTATTGACGCGTGTTCGCGAGAAAGTTCCCCATTTTTCTCTTCCAGTTTCAATTAATGTTATGAAACCACAGCAGTCCTGTCTCATCCCATGTATAGAGAGCAAAACGTATGTCTAGAACACGCTCTGAGCATGTTTCGGGCGTAACACGCGATAACTAGCGATTAGATTTGGTTAAAAATGGTCTGGATGTAAACATGGGCTGTTAAACTCATAGAATTTCATCGTCATTTTTTGCCTTCTTGGTTGCAGCGGCTTTGGGAGCTCCGGAACGCAGAGTTTGGTTGTTCTAGGCATGTGTTTTGCCCTCTGTACGTGTGTAGTATATGTCCTGCCGGTACCGCAACTTGTACATGTCTCAGTTTTAGGCGAGAGAGCAATGCCGGCTCCTTTCGAAACTGCGAAGCTGTGGCATGCATAAATCGGCACCCAAAGCAAAGCTGCCGCAGCGAGCGCGAGAGAAAAAAACTGCGCCTTGTTTTTGGCCTCTTCGTTTCTCATCTTGGATTTCTTCGGGCGGAGTGCGCTTTTCAGCCTCCTTGAACTGAGCATTGATTAGCCGTACCCTTCCGTTGCGAGGTTTTAGGCAGGATGGTAGGGGAAGTAGCAATTAAGCTATGATGACGTTACATCAAGCTGCATTGTAATGCATCAAGCCTGCGTTGCGTATTCACGAAGGAACGGGGTCACGACTGACGACGCCTCATAGCGCCCACTGGACGCACCGAAATGCTGCCTTCCTCCATCGATTCCCTGGTCCTTGCTTTGAAACAGGCCCCATCCGTAGCTTCTGTTATCTATAACGAGGAAAGTTGGTCGTAATTTACCCACATAGAATAGTGATTTTTGGTTTTTCGTAGCAGCCACCTAAAGCCTGAGTGCGCGCTGTCAAGGCGCGGTGTTCGAGAAGCCAGAACTACTGATAATAAATAAAACCTAAGGCCGTAGCCAGTACTGCTGAATACTTTTTCCTTTTCTGCGCACCCCTCCCCCCCCCCCCCCTTCCACTTTCCACCTCTCTCTCTGGAAGGATCATTGTTGCTTCCAATTCCAGCAAGTCTGAGTTGTCTGAAATGTCACCGCACGACCGTTTGATCAACAACGGAGGAGGGCCGTAGCCCTATGACTGCCGCCTCTCTGATTCAACGCCGAGTCAAACAGGAAAAGGGATTCAGAAGAGAGGATCTCACAAGAAAATGAAGCCACAAGAGAGGGTGTAAGGCTAAAAAAATGAAGAATGTGATCATGAAAAGAGATACCTCTAGAAAAAAAAGTGAAAATGAAGAACCCCTTAAACTTCTGTCTTCGTTTCTTCCCTCTGCTTGCTTGCCCGACATATACATTAGGCGGTGACCTTAGCTCAAAAACCTTTTCTGTTTCGAATAGGAAACATTTTGATATTTAACAAGCAAAATTTCTTCTCCATTGTCAGGGTCATCTGGACTTCCAAAATAAACGTTGCGTGTGTGTGGTGCAGCCCTAAAATCTTGGGCGCATCTTCCTTTGAAAAATACTTCCTTTTTTTTGTGAGGGGCAGCTGCGTTAAAATGGCGATGGACGTGACAGAAAACGAAGGAAGCAGGTGGGAGCTGAGCGGCGCTTCAATCCATCCTTTCAATACGCACTTTAGGCAGCTGCTTTGAAGCCTATTCTCCGCTCATATTTTCTTTAATATATTTCTTTTCATAGCCCATCTTTTCAAGACAAACGGTAGCAGAATGATGATGTGCTTCCTCTTCATGTTGCTTTCCTCTACCCTTTACCCCTATTACTCTCCGCGTGGAATCGACGAGTGCCGAATGCGAATTGCGAAACAAAACAAGGAGCTGCTCAGACAGAGCTCAGCGCTTTGGCGGCATGCCGCATAACGTAAAGCACATCATCATATCATCATCATCAGCCTGACGACGCCTACTGAAGGGCTAAGGCCTTTCCTATGTCTCTTCAATAAACCCTGTCCTTTGTCAGTTGCGCCTACCGTTGTTAGGTCGATAGTGGCATTAGTTGATGAAGACGATGAGCAATGCACAGCGCGCGAGTGTGTTGCATGGTGTTGTGTGCATGTGTCATTGTACGAGGATAACAACAACACGAGGCGCGATCAGCTGTGGCGATAAAATAGTGATCTCATGCCGTGGCCAGCGAAGCTGATCTGTTCACGCCGCCGCGGGTTCGAATCCCAGTCGCGGCAATATTTATTTTCTTTAGTATTTATGGTATGGCCTAGCTCACCGTCAAGGCCAAGCTTTACACAAACTCGGTCAGAGGGTTCGACCTCGTGAAGTAGTGCTTTCGCGCTATTCTGGAGCGCCTAACCGAGTGGGCCTGCCTTGCGTGCAGTACATCGAAATTGAAGACGGCTCCCGTCCCAATATCTCGTGGCTGCTGTTCGACGTGCACCTGGGAGACCGTGAGGGCCGATGCGGAACGGGGCCTTTCCACATCCTCGAGCACTTCTGTGAGATCTTCAATAGAACCCCCTGCTAAATGTTGGCTACGCAGCGCTTGGCTGATCTTCCTCTTGCCACCGCTGCACAGCATACACTGACCTCTTGAAAATGGACATATGAGGGGGGAAAAAAAATTCGACCTTTTGCACCTTGTGAATATTTTAAGGCGAAAGCTTTAATGGCTCATACTGTCGTCCGTTAACAAAGCGTGTCACACGCGTTTAACTCGGGAACTAAAATAGATAGAAGAAAATCAATAGTTGCTTCAGATAGAGCAGGAAAATATGAACCTAGAAGCCAAGTTTGATGACTGTAGATTAATTATTTAATTAACTATAGACAAAAATGTCGAAACTGTGTCGAAATAGCACGGACGTCGATATAGCCACGGGAACGGTGTGACGTCACATCCATCGGAAGTCGTCATGGCATTGTGAAATTCGTGACAGAAAACGTCTGTTTTGTGCCAAATTAGATGGAAAAATGTGTGATTAAGCTTAATAACACTTACGATCCCCGAAAGATTTATAATTTGAATATCGATATAGCCATGGGAATGGTGTGACGCCACATCCACCGGAAGTCGTCACGGAATAGTGCCCTCGGCTTTCGCCTCTCAACACTTTAGTTGCCAAAGTGTCCTCGCAATTTTCGAGCCCCTGCTAAGCCAACGTGGCCTGACCGACTCGCATTAGCGGACCTCTTGGTTCAGAGGAATCTTTATTCGAGGTGGAGTAAATTTAGCTCGCAAACCTGATCATACAATGCTGTGGTGGTCAGGTGCATTTCCCAAGTGCTTTTGGTTTAGCTCTACTATCATGTTACACGAATGGTACGAATGGTACCACATAAGTCTCGAGCTTATGCGAGTTGTAACTGTCGATACATGGCGCCGTCAATGCTTGCGCTATCGATGTTCCACTTGTTCAGGGATATGTGCCAGTGAGGCAGCTTTATTCGCAATATGCACTGTCCGGATTAGGCTGTTTACACCTGTCGCAGTTAGACGCCTCTCGTCGACAAATATAGCTCCCAAGCAGTGCGTGTAATCGGCCCAGTATTGAAAATGGCTGGTCTCACTCTGGTCCTTTGTAGGACTGGCTTTTTCCAGTACATTTCCAATATTGGGCCGGTTACCTGTGCAGCTGTGGCTAGGTTTAGCTTCAGAAACAAGGCACATCAAAGGTTTATCTTTACGGAAATGCGAATTTCTTGGAGATGGAGTATTAATACCAATTCTGAGTGTTTTAAGAACTTTGGATACAGGTGTAGGATGCCTTGTTTTAACACAATGACGTCATTGTGTTGTGACAAGTCAGGGATTGGTATTCTGGCCAGTCAGCTCGGCGCGTTACCATTACGTCGCGCATGGAGTGCTGTTCTGAGCAATCAGCGCACTGCGTTGCACCTGGTGTGGTACGGCAATACGGCCATTAAGTCTGCCGGTTTAGTGCTACATGCCGCTGAAAACTTCAAATAAAGAAATATATTTACAATAACTCAGCCCGCTGCGCCACATTTTCTCGAAGAAAAGCAACAAAACTGAAGACTTCATGCGTAAACTGCAGAGCAAACCTGAAGCGGTGGTATATGCGGCACGGTGATGACCTTGATGAAGTATATCTCTCGAGGCGCCTCTGCAAGCTTCAGGATAATGTGTTTTCTTGTATGACTGCGATCTAGCGCTACTTTGCTGATGCAGGCATACAGACCCGTTTTTGGAGCACTTTCATCTTAGAACAGTACATTCGCTATGAGAAACGCGGGTGTGGGGAGCGGTAGCTGTAGCTGTATCCGGCATTTTTAATTCGTGTTTCATTTGGCTGATTCTTCTCGTGTGCATCTGTGAGATCACATTAGAAAAAAAGTGCAGTTCCACCGGCATTCCACTTGAAGATATCCACTGGGTGTCGTATGTACAGAGCAAAATTATTTATAATGAAGGGGAAAAGGTACGCTTGCAACGCATTGCGTATGGAAACAACCCTTGAACCGTAATTCAGCGAATAGTCACATGGCCGAACAACCCTCTTATCGATGTACCACCCTTTTTCTCTTCGCTAGATATTCCCTGTACTTCTTAATAAAGATCAGTTGATAGTCAGCGCCCGTGCGTTTATTTGAATGTTCCTTGTGTCTCGTCCCTGAGCTGTTCCCTAACCATGCAAAAGAACCAACTAGCCCACCCGTGAGTTCTTCTAAAATCCATGTACCCTGTGGTTGCGTCTCTTCTTCGAGCGAAATTAGAACCGGCATTGCAGAAGTGCCCTCAGATAGATTGGTGTGTGTCGCTGCAGAATTCTGCGCCTAGTTTTGCACTGGATTGATGAAGAAGATACTGGGACAGGGTCTGGCCAGGCTACTGAAAAGCGTAATACTCCTAGCTAGGTAAACTTCGAAAAGCGTAAGAGGCAAGCAATCCAAATGAAGAAAGGCCAATGGAAAGGCCAAGTAATTGCGAAAAGAACCGTATCAAAAGACTCATAGAAGCAGAAAACCTGTAATCGGAAGTTGTGTCGAAATAGCAAATATATAGAAAGAAGAGAACGGCGAGGTGGAAGTGCAGCCCACAGCCCCCGTATGACTTGTCATCTCGCATCGCTTGCTCCATAAGAGCTGCTATAACTGTGTCAAATGTCCCCAGATGGAGCCCGAGCTGCGCTGGTCGGCGGGACGAATATGATGTTGCGCAATGTGTGGCAGCCACCGCGGAAAGAGGGGGGCTTCGGGGTAATTACGATAGCGATTGCTCGCTGGACGCTTGGGTAGTTGCGGGGAAGCGAAGCAGCAGAAAGACGAAACGGCACTCTCTTGGAATTTTCTGTTCCATTCAAAATGGCCATCTCACGGAAACCGGAAATGTCTTCTGGAACCGGAAATGGGGCATCGTCCGTCCTACATGAATGGACTCAAGAGCCATTTGGCTGCCTAAGGCTGCCCGCATCGCCAACAACCATGCGCTCTGCTGACTTCTCCCTGGCGTGTGCTACTTTCTTCTCTCCCTTTTTTTCGTCCGTGTAGGTGCAAGCGAGTGGACACATCCCGTAGGATTGCGCCTACTTCTGAGTGGCTGTGCCCGTGCGCTCGTGTGTCGTCCAGTGTGGCGTCTACAGCGCGCTTTGTTCGTTCCATTCCCCGAAATAGCCGTGTGATGCCTCTAACGTGCTACCATAATCCGATCGCAACCGGCATTCCTAGACACGTTGCTTTTCATGCTCATTCCGCCTTTCTTTTTTTACTTTGTTGTTTTTTTTCTAGCCAGCTCCGTATTTCTAAATTCAGTAATTGCAAGCTTGTGGCTTTCTAGCAGGCTTTTTTTCGTCTCCAGCGACCGTTCGAAAGACCAGGGCACCGTTACTTTCCATTATCTTTGGTGCTTTTGATGCTTGCTTGGTTTGCTTGCCATGTCATTTTTTTTTATTTTTTTACAGCGAGAGCTGTTAATGGGCGTCCGCCGCGGGCCATTGTGTAACCGAAGCCCGTTGTAGTGGCCGTAGTTCTTCATTTGCTCGTCATGTCACCTGGCCTGGACAGTCCGCTCTGCTTTGTGAGAGTGTGTCGCACGTAATGTTCAGTTACACCATTCTTGGCGGAAAAATACCCTGTTTTGCCCGCGTTCGAGACCTTTTTGGATATTTTCTACGGAAGACGATATCCAGTTGCATGTTTCTCACATATTTCCAGGCACAATGAGAATTGTGGGTGTCATTCGTCGGTTAATAAGAAAATCCTTTCGAATCGAGTGCCTTCATTCCACTCTCGTTAAGCTCCGCTTAGTGTTCGCGTCTGTAGCTTGAGATAGCGTCTCAGCTTCCAGTCTTAATTTGATTGAACATGTTTAATTAGTACAAAGTTATCTATCAAATGTTCTCCTTCTACGCTCTGCATCGATCCGGGCCGATAGGCCAGGAACCTCGATTGGATCACTATAAATGAAGCGTTATTGTTACCTTCTGAACAGCCAACCGGCGCGAAGAAACATCCCTCTCCTTGACAAAATGGTCGTAGCCTAATCTCGGTTTAAAAATATTGACACGGGCTAGAAGATGAAAAAGGGGCAGTGGTACGGGCAGGAGCGGTCGTGTTAGGCTCGCAGCCATTAAGTCATATCGTCACCATCGTCATCACGTCTAGCTCTTCGGCTTCCCGTCACGCAACAATATCAATGAGGGCTGTGTTGTTGTGCACCATAGGATGGATTCACCTTGCATTTAATCTGCCGGCAATTCATTAGCAACTGCATCAGTTTTTGAGAATTCCGCGATTATCAAGGATTCAACTCTATATAGGCTGTAGGTAAAGCACGCCAAGTGCTTTTACGCTCATATATAAAATATTGACTTAATATACGACAAAAGTTTAGGCTTCTCCTCACTGCACCAGAGGAGTTCGGAGAAATTCGATATGACGGCGGTATGACGCTGTCGCCATCTAAACCGTGCCGTACGTCATCGCATGCTGCCAAAGACACGTCATTCCTACTAATGCTACTACAACGTCCTCGAAACCCAAAGTATATATCTATTGGCGCAAAAGGCGCGCACTTAAACAGGCTTTCCAAAACCCTGTCGTAGATGTCGATGGACGTCTCACTTCGTTCAGGCTGTCCGCAGAGCGGTCAACAAAGTCACGCCTGTACGTGAACGAGATACGAGGCAGCTACCAGACGGTCTTCCAAAACGACGTCCACTCTCGATCACGAAAATTTTGCGATATTGCCAGTCACGATCCTTTCTTGCCTGGAGAGTCAGCTGCGTTGTGTGTGCGTATGTCGCTCGTAACTCTCATTCTGGCAAGTTGGGCGTGATAGGGAGGAACACAAGGCTCGTGCACGTCGTACAGCTGTCATGTGTGACCGGGGAGTTTTACCGGAACTGAGAAAGTTTTTGCCCCCCCCCCCCCCGCCCCCCCCCCCCCCACCCTTCCACTTCGCTATCAGAGAGAGGGCCGTCCCCATCAGGATAGTTAACTTTTGCTTTCGACCGCGCGAGCCCACTCGCAGCCGTCACCTGCCACGCGTGTGTATACAGTGTTGCGAGTGTGAGCTCGAATGCTGAAAGGATCAGAGATTGGAAAGCGAAATGGGAACGAACTTTTTATGTTGTCGTCCCCATCTCTTTGCTCCCGACAAAAAGGACCGTCACTCTTAAAGGCGGGTCCGCATTGTCTAGCCATAATGTATTCGGTGCTCTTCTTATTCGTGCTTTCTTTTGCTTCTGCTCTTCGTTCCAGCCGTTTTCGCTTTTTTGCTGTCGTGGCGCCATAGCGGCCATATTGCTTTCCTCGTCCGAGTTTCGTGCGGGAATTTTGCGGCATTTACAGACGTGTCACGTGTCCCGGAAGAGAACAAAACTTTCCATCGCAAGTCAGCTCTCGAAGACCTCCTTTCTTTGTTCTCTTCTTCAGTCTGAACCATTCCGTGTCGTATCGCACCCTGGGGGATCCCCTGTCGCTTTGCGTCTTCGGGGGCCGCATCTGCCCATTTATAAGCGCGCAATGGCGTGGACCCTTTGTTCGTGACCGCTCTGGCTTAGCGCGCGGGTGAAGCAAATTCAATACACTCGCATCAGCCGCGACCGACGACGTGCGCGGAGTTCTTAAAATCGCGGCCTCAGTGCAGCCGTCGCTGGCACTTTCAATCCTGTCACCACATCCTCGCCGTTTTGTGTGCTTCTCAAACTTTTGGCTTTATTGTTTTCTTTTTCTAGATCCTGCTTTTGTCATGCAAAGCGGAGCAAGAGAATTGGGCTTTTAGCGCTGCATAGTAGCCTGTGTGTTAATTTTATTCTTGTACGTCGACTGTTAGAGTTCCTGTGTTAAAACCTTAATCCTGCGCAGACCCAATAGTATTGCCTGTAGCTTGGCCTTTAGTATGACCCATCAAGAGCCCTACGCTTGAGTGCGTTTTTCTATTTTTGTTTATTTTTGACACCCTAAAACTGCTCACTATAATGAGCTGATTGTTCTCATTCCTTAGAAATACTATTCGGCTTAATTTGTATTTCATGAAGGATTTAGCTATCAGGGTATTAACAAATTAGTTTCACCATATGAAGCGGGGTGAAAACGCTTGTGCACAAAGCACAAGGGCCAAAGGGCAAGGAGAGCAATTGAAGTAGAGTTCCAGTAGCATGCTTTTGTCTTTGCATGCCTCCGTGTGGTGCCGTCAGCATGAAGCTGTGCGCACTTGCGAAGTTTCAGTCCTTCAATCCTAGCAGCACAGGTATTGGGCCCAATATTGGAATTGTATTGGCCAATTCCGGTCCTGCAAAGCACCATGGTGACACCAGCCACTTCCAATGTTGCTCCAATAACCAGTGTTGCTTGGGAAATGTTTCGGTGTGAACCACCACACCAGCGCCTTGCATATGACTTCATGCCGCCAGGCGTATGTGAGCTTTTATTGCTCCGACAAAAGAAGCGAGTGCTGTCTAGCGAAGCGGTGTTCCATTCATCAAGTATACCACATCCTTGTAAGGCGCTTTCCAAACATGGCGAACTCTCAGCTTTTTCTCAGAGTGGGTGTTATGTAGCACTGAGTTCGTTGTTTCAGGCCAATTTTGCACCCTTCACGCCGCAGGGTGCTTTATTATATAAACTAGAGAACGCAGCGAGCAATATTACTCAAAACAGCTTACGCGCCAGTACGTCCTCCACCATTTTTTTTGCTGACGGATTGTGCCAGCTGTACTAAAGCCGTTTTTCCCTTTCTGAATTTCAACCGTCACGCACACCTTCGTAAAAAGAGATGATACCAGGACTTCTAGTAGGTTAATTTCACAAGTCTTGATGCTGTATTATTACTTGCCAACTAGTTTTACAGTGCGTAAAACTTTTTTGAGGTTGAAAAGATTAACTATTAGTGCTTTCCGTTGGAACTCTAACGAATTGGCTTTCATGAGGACTGGCGGGAATGTGTTTCCTTGAATAAAAATTATCAATGTCACCTGAAAGAGATATCGGGGTCTTCATTTCCTGCTAAAGAACATGATTTCTCTTCAACAATCACGAAATATTTACTAAAACAGGCGTTGAATACGAACTTGATCTGAAAAAGTATTTTGAAGGAAGACTAGTTTGCCAGTGAATGATCCTGTCAACAGAGTACGAAAACAGGCTGACGTCATTAACTCACTGTACAGCGGCGTTTTCTTGTGGTTGTTCATAAGTTGAATCCTTTTTTAGCACTTATCTGCCATGTGGGTTCGTCTAAGGATAAGTTCCAATCGAACTTGCTGAAACCAGGCGGCCAGAGCGCATATACTGACTTGACGTCTGATTGGCATCACTCGGTTAAACGCTGCCAGCTCTCACTACGTGGTGTTACAACATTAATAGGGCGTCTTAACTGGCTCTTCTTCTGAGGAATTGGTTGGAAATGTATTTGCAAAAGTTTGTAGATCTAGCCTAGAGTCGGAGATACTGCGCATAGTCATGGTAATCCAAGCGAAGAAATAGCTGCATGCAATGAGAAAAACAGATGTATACGATTTTGTAAACTGGTTCTAGGTAGAACCTGCCATTATTGATTCGTTAATAAAGCAATATGGAGAATAGAAAATTAAGTGCCAGTCAGCGAAACGATCGCTAATTGTAATTGTGATCGCAGAAGAATGCAACCTGAAGATGCAACCTTTACGGCAATAGCTCCTGAATAAAACTGAATCTCTACGCTACAGATAGAATTAATAAAATAGCATCCTATTGATTCACTGCCGGACTACCGAAAAAGTAAATCTCTAAAACGCAGCGCTTATTATAAATAGAGCGAGTGGTGGTAAAGTAGTGTGTAGCGGTTACAGTATGTCGAACCATGTTTTCGCATGCACTACAGTTTTTTTACCATTCTGAAGTAGTGTCCTTGTAGAAGTGCGGGAACAATATCCTCCAGTGAGAAAACTTTCTAATGCCGGTTGAGGCTTTTTGTGTAGCAGATCTGAATACTTGATCCCAGTAGCAAAAATGCGGACCTGATTCATATGGAAGGGAAGCGTTTTACGAAGGAGGGAACATCACGTCATTTTGATCATGTAAACATACTTTTTATATGTGAAAATGCATTGACTTCCCACCCGTTGTTTCAACCTCACCGTAGCCTATATACGATTAATTATGGCCGTGTGTGGCTCGGCATCAATTGCCAAAATTATTTTCTTTTCAGCGCACCTGCAGTGAACCGCAAAAATAAATTGCATAAATTTTGAGATATGTGGTAAGTTCATCGTATTTGAGTATTTATTGGAGTCCCTATGATGGCCATTACGTGATGGGTAGTTGATACAATGCGAAATATTATGAACACGATTTGCAATGAGATACAGTGGTTTGAACTTACTCGCCACCACTTGAGTCGAATGTTCAACCCGTCAACGGTAGTCTTCAAACTAAAGGATTGCAGAAACGTTTTGGCGTTACCACGCTAACAGTAAAGAGCATTCGTATGGTTATGGAAGAAAAAGTGTTCAGTTTGTGAAGTGATTTTCTTCGCTTCGAGAACGGTGCTGAGAACACATTAAATAAATGAAGACGAACTGCTGCGTGTCCAAAGGCTATTGTGAGAAAGTGAAAGGTACATCCCAGCGCCGAAACGATGGTATATGGCGCTGGTAGAACAAGATAAATCTGGCGGGACGACTCTGAACTCAATCTAGGTTATGCGGCTGCGGCAAACATTGGACAAGGAATCAGTTCACATGTATAGGAGGTATAATATAAAATGATAGATCAGAACAAGAATGTTGCTTGTACTTTGTTGATATCGCTGCATAAAAGAGCATCCTGCTGTAGACTTCCGTTCATTCGACATTTTTTTGATAATGTTTTTCTCAATCGGAAGTAGCTCTCACACGAATTTTTCCTCTCACGTACGGTATAATGCGAAGAAGCTAGGACTACCGTTGCGTAGGAGGCAGGCGCAGGAAAATGCGAATAAGTACTTAACAACAAAACTTTGGGGTCGAACTACAGGGCGCCAACAGAAACTATTGTCATCGAACTCGAGACGCTTCAATCCCGCACGCAGCTTTCGAAAAATGAGGTGCAATAACGCCGCCCTGCCCCGACTGCCAGTATGAATATAAACGATGACTGCATCCATCCGAGAAGAAACAGCGCTTCGCCGACTTCGACGCCTGCTCTCAGTATAGATCTGACATTTCTTAAATGTGCCGACCTGAACTCATCAGGGTGGTGATCTACTCTTTCGCTGAAGCACGTGGACTCCGAAGTTACCGAGATCGGATCACGCGCGCCATTCTTCTAGTGAGTTCCCCCACGCGATAAAACATTCTTTATCGCAGCCCCGCCCCGTCATCAGATTTAAGTGAGCGGTGATGCCTTTCGTTCAACTTTGGCACGCCCTCCATTTCGCGCGTCCCGGAGGCGGTCACCGAGAATAAAAGCCTGTCAGAGCAGGGCCTACCTCCCCTGTTCCAGGCTGCTGTATATATGTATATAAAACATGCACTCAGCTCATGCTCACTCGATGTGACGCCTGCGGACAAACTGGACAAGTCTCGGTCTCCATAGAGGGTGCGTGTTCGAGTCCAGGCGGCTTCCGAGAAATCGCGGGCGCCAATAACGGCGATTGCGCGTTCTCAGGCATCGATAGCGCGTTCTGCCGTTAATCTTCAGCCCCCCGGGCCGCAGAGATCAAATGAACGACGTGATTTGGGCTCTAGCCTAGCTCACTACACTCCCTTCTCAACGAGGGACCCTTTCGATCGCGCCTGTCGTTTGGGGTTGACCGCAAAATGAAGTCGGAAAGTGATTCCGCCCTTTTCACGTTTTAGCTTTCTTTTTTGTTCATCGAGAGGGAGCTAAGAAACGCAGTAGAGTGGTCGTATACTGCGGAGGGCGTCATCTTTCTTGTCGTGATTTCGGATGGGGGCTTGTGCTTGCTGGATTCTTACGACGAGTGTCGGTTGTCCTGTTTGGCAGCGTAAAGAGATCGCTGCGATTTTGAAGTTGCGCCCTTTTAGCCGTTTGACTTGACGTCACGTCGTCGCTCGCGTCATCACCGTCATGTCGTCGTCTCACACGCTTCACACGACTCCGACCCTCATCAAATGTCCGAGAGACTCCTCCGGGGGCTCCAAAGAAACTACGCCGCATCTGGCATCTACTCAGTAAAGCATTCATCTCAATACTAATGAAAGGAGATTATTGGTCCTTGGCAAATGTAAAAGGACTGATTCCTAAGTGAATGGAGTGAGTGAGTGAGTGAGCGAGTGAGTGAGTGAGTGAGTGAGTGAGTGAGTGAGTGAGTGAGTGAGTGAGAGTGAGTTAGTGTGTGAGAGTGTGTGAGTGTGTGAGAGTGTGGGAGTGTGTGAGAGTGTGAGAGTGTGGGAGTGTGTGAGAATGAGTGTGTGAGAGTGAGTGAGTGAGTGTGTGAGAGTGAGTGTGTGAGAGTGAGAGTGAGTGAGTGTGTGAGTGAGTGAGTGAGAGAGTGAGTGAGAGAGTGAGATAGAGTGTGAGAGATTGAGAGAGTGAGTGAGTGAGTGAGAAAGTGAGTGAGAGTGTGAGAGTGAGTGAGTGTGTGAGAGTGAGTGAGTGTGTGAGAGTGTGTGAGTGTGTGAGAGTGTGGGAGTGTGTGAGAATGAGTGTGAGAGTGAGTGTGTGAGTGTGTGAGAGTGAGTGTGTGAGAGTGAGAGTGAGTGAGTGTGTGAGAGTGAGTGAGTGAGTGAGGGAGTGAGTGAGTGAGTGAGTGAGGGAGTGAGTGAGTGAGAGTGAATGAGTGAGAGTGAAGTGCAGTGAGGAGTGAGTGAGAGTGAAGTGCAGTGAGGAGTGTGTGAGTAGGAGAGTGTGAATGACAGACAGAGAGAGTGAGTGGTGGAGTAAGTAGGATGTTTCCGAATACTTAACAGGGCTATTTTGTTCGCCATGGATTTAACTGAAACCCGGGCAGAAAAAAAAACAGTGGCCACAAAACAACTTAAAGATGACGCTGACCACGCAGCTCTTGTATTGTGTCATCGCCGTTCCTCACAAATGCACTGTCTATTAGTTGAACTTTGATTGAAAAATAAACGAGCTAAGGGAAATGCTTTATTGTGGACTTATATCTTACTTCAGAGTCTGCCAGTCAGTGAAGTTTGCAATCGGCCCCAGATGGGGACGAGTGTTTCGAAAGAAGCTCTTTCATAGAAGTGGAAATCGCGGTATAAGAACGCGAAGGCTTGTGCAGCGTATACGGGCATGGTTCACCTTTCCAGTGTCCCGCAATTCAGCTGCTTGAGTTTCGAGTTATGAGAAGGCGCCTTTAACCTAGCGCAACAGTGCAGTTGTTGCCGCAGACCCAGCCAGCCCCACTGTGGTGCCGTCGCTCATACTATGATGCAACGCATGTGACGGTGCTCGAAGTAGCAGTGGCATGGCTCCCACCAGCGCACTATTTAATTACACTGAGGTCGACAGGCGAGACAGCAGCGGCCAAGCTCGCTCCTCGGCGCTCTGATCTGAAGAAGGCGTGAGCCGGGACGCGTATTCGCCAACTGCAGCCTGTACAGCCACAAGGCTTGAAACCACGGTGAATTGATCACGGTGACTGAAGATTGTCACAACGGCTTACCTAAAAGGGATAATTATTGCCTAAATAATGCTTAAACGGCGTTATATGCCACTAAGCATCACGATTTGCGACCTAAAAGGGAAAAAAATTAAGAAATGAAATTAAAAAAAAAACAATAAAATTAAAGTACGGAGAGCGCAGTCGAACGGCCGACCTTCCATACGCAACACGTGCCTCTAATCCACTGCGCCATAGCGGAGATTTTTTTTTTTTTATTGCCTGACTTCGGCAAGAACCACAGTACACAAATACACTTACAGAGCGCAATGAGCAATAATTAACAACACTATCCGCCTGGGGGTGCGTGGCTTCATCATATTAAAACTCCTTAAGCGTCACCAAAGGCTCGACTCTTTCGAGCCACTCGGGAGCTTCAGGAGCAAGTTTCTGAACTTCAATATACTTATGCATGCACTCCCGAAAATAGATCCGTGCTGGCCGTGCATCAGGATCGCAATGATATCCTGCCATTCTGGAGCGCCAAATACAATGGAGGCCCATTAGCATAATGAGGTCGAATGGTGTCCCATCCTCACTCTCTACAGGCAAGTACCGAATACCATGAGCGTCGAGCGGAAATTCCTTTTTTAAAGTCCGTTGCAAGATGTCCCAAAAGTATACCCCCTCCCAACAGTGCAAAAAAACGTGGTCTATTGTTTCTGGTTGTTTACAAATTAAACAATGTGATCCCCAAGGTAGAAATAACTGCTTCCTTTCCAAGAATTCCTTTACTGGTAGTGTTCCGGTATGTAATTTAAAGAAAAAAGTTTTTGCACTTGGCGGCACCTGCATCGCCTTCACACGCTTAAGTACGTCGCGTCCCTGGCCTCCATTGTATAAGGCCCTGTACATAGGTTGTGGAAGAACTACATCGCACAAATCTTTATACAACTTCTTCCTGCTAACAGAAGATAAATATTCATACGAAAATCGAACAGACATCGAAAATCGAACGAAAATCGCACACTCGCGACAACCTTTAGAGAGGTTGTCGCGAGTGTGCGCCATAGCGGAGATGTCAAGCCGTCGTTCTGAATGAATATTTATAACGAGCCCTAATGGTGGCTGCTACTTGCCGGTGGGCGGCGCTGTCATCGCTGGCTGTACCGGCTGCATTTGGCGAACACGCAGCCGGGACGTTTAATCCGATTTAAATTGGGGAAATCGGCCGCACAACGAAAATAATTCGATGTTTCTAAGAATGCTCGGCCTTTATAGATCGAGCTCCCGCGGTAAAAAGACCAGTTCACATTCCTCTTTAATGCACCTTTGATAAATACGGAAGCACTAAAAAACAACACGGACATGTTCTGATCTCCTGATCTCCTACTCCTGATCTCCCCGATCTCCTACTCCCTGTTTTGTTCCGGTCGTTTCAACCCCCTCTCTAGAGCCAACCAGACGTTGTGTAATTAACTTGCTTGCCATTCCTTTCTTCTCTGGTCCTCTCTCTCTCAGAAGCTGTTTAGCTACCTTGCTACCTTCAGTTCGTAGACATCCATTTGAACACAATACAGGAGACGCATTTTTCTCGCTCATACCCATTAATCGGCATTTCTTTTTTTTCCGCTTTAAGAAGCACGCGGATGAATTTCGAAGCTATTTTCACCCGTACTTAATACCACCACCACCCGCACCCTTTATTGGCTACAGAGAATATCCGCTCTAGATGCACCATCTCTAGATGCAACTGCCAGTTTTCGCGGCGACAAAAGGAGTGGCGGTTGCTCTGGAAGGCCGTGAATGCTCCAGGCGGTCGGCACGTGATCACACAATGCCCCGTCTTCCCCCACGCGATAGCCTGAAACTTCGCCATTGGTGTGCTTTTATTTCCCTACGGCCCACACCCTTACCAAGTGCGCCTCCATTGAGGGGCCGTGCCCTTACTGCCGTCCGTTTCGCGGGGAGCAGTAAAACACGAGACGGGGTACCATAAACAGAAACAACCCTTCGCAATTGAGTTGCTCTCGCACTGTACATATCGCCGGCAACCTCGCGTCTACTATCGGCGTCTTTGTCTAACACGTCCTCTCTCCCTTTCTTTTATCCTCCCTGCCTTTTCATCTACCCGGGTCTTGTTTCCCTTTTTGTGCCTTTTTAGGGCTTCATTTCAAAGTGTGCACATTGCCCCAGTAGCTAGAGGGTGGGAAGAAGGAAGGTTGCCTATAATAAGTTTCCTCCGGGAAGCAGGCTCGTTCGTTCGAAACTCAGTGTCTTCCTTCCTGTCTCTCCCATTGGCGGCACCATGCATTCTATCGCAGCGCAAAGATCAGCGCATCTGGGAACTGGAGGTGAGGAGGAGAAGGCTGAGGGCGGGACAGAAGACGATCGTACCGCTGGGCACTGACTCAGAGCTGTTATCCTCCTCCCCTGCCTAAATGCAGGTTGTTCCTGCTGGTGGTGATTGTGGTGGTTCAATGTGAACACAGAACTGGGACTGTAGTGCTGGGCAGATATGGAACTATCCGTGCCTATCTCCACCTTCTATTTAGCGGGCGGGAATTTCTGTTCTCATGCAAGCTTGTTCGGTCAAATAAGCTAGGCATGTTCTGGTTAGGAGACAAAAAACATTTTCGGGCTTAAGAGAAGTTTATTTGACCCTCGAGCAAAAAATGGACATCCGTGCCTCTACAACAACAAAGATACATTACGGCGACCGATGTCGCCTGGTGCTCACACACTCACTGGGAACGCAAGTGTTCAAAAACACAGTGTCCAAAAAAAGTTATGCAACTCGGCTAGCGAGAGGGGTGTCGCGAGCGGGTGGGTGAAAGTTGTTCGGAAGGGTCGTTAGAGGGCGCATTTAGAGCACCTTGACTTTCTGGTGACGTTGTTTTGTTTGTTTTGCATGAAATTTTGCTTTTATTCTTCTCGATATTTGCACCATTGTGGTGGGGCTCAAACCTCTACTGAGGTGCCTTTTTCACTTGAGTTTTCTCTACAGGCTAGAAGTCAGTGCGCTGTTAAGGGACCTGCTGGTCCATTCTGCCAATGCGTTGCAGCAGCAGTTTCGGGTACAATCTTCCTCACCTTTTTTGCAGTGCTGTGTGACATAGTTTGGCGGTCTCGGACGTGTTTGTAACAAACACAAAGAAAATTTGCCACTACTAAGCGGGAGTCTAGAGCTCGGTTTTTCCGCACCTCTCTTTCTGCCAAACTCTTTCGTTGCACCCTCCCCAGAGGGCGCCATTCTAGATATTTTATGAATTTGAGTATTAGAGCACAGACACAAGGCAGGAGATGATAAAAGCCTGACATTGGCCAACATGTTTCGTTTGCAACATTGTCTTCTAGGAGCAGGAGATGGAGCTTGTAAAAAGCGCTCTGTTGAGAACTTTCCTTAGAATCGTGATGTATTTATCACGCTATTCTGCGAAGGGCTACGGTTGCTCTGAAATTTGAGTTATACACACTGCAAACGTTATACACTCTGATAAAGGCTTAGTAACCACTCAGACAAACACTCAGGTCACCGTTCTTTAGCCCCAATGTTTGCTCGCACTAACACATTTACAGCTTTTTCCCCCCGCACAGTAACAGAATCGAATTTTTCGGCTCGTAATATTTTTAAAAGCAATGATTTCGTGATAGTATTAGAATGCCATATTTTGCATGCTTAAAGTATCCTGTTTTCCTTACAAAGGAGTTATTTGTTATGTAAGTTGAATTCCTATCATGCACAAAATCTTCTGGTGCCATTTGTTGTCTAACAATTGTTTTTTCATTTTTTTTGTGAAGTGTGTTGTTTCCCATGTGTTCCTTCTCGCGTTTTATGTCTTTTTTTCATTGTATGCATACATTTGTAAGCCCCTTCTTCTTGCGCTAGTGCATTGACCTGCAGTATGTCCAATTAGAGTAAATAATAAATAAAAAAATTAAAAAAAAATATTTGAGGGCATGCGTCAGTGGCCCACCAGTCAGATTGACGAAACGCTCTGATGAGTTATTATTTGCTAATAGAGATGAAATCGTTTGCTGATGCATCCAAATAGTGATAAACACAACGATAAGTGTCATTTCGGGATTCTGTAACGCATTGTTTTTAAACCCCATTCTCTATCATACCTGCGTAAGCTGTATGTCTTAACTAGATATTATAACCTAAGAATTGTAAACATCGGCAAACTCTAGATTGCCGTGCTAAATAAAAACCGCACGGCGCATTCACTACCAAACACGCCGCTTCCTTGATCAGACGCATCGATTCTATCGTGGGGCTCAACTAGGACATCAGAACCGGCGGGATGGAGTCAGATACAGAATGCAGGTATTGCCGAGTTCTGACATCTTTGCTTGCATTGGTTGTCAGTACAAAAAGAGCAATACGCTGAGGCAGGTTATGAGTATCAAGCGTTAGCAATATTGAACGACTATTGCGTCATTAGCCATCTTCTCTATATCCAGTTGAAATTTTTCATGATATCCGGATGTCTACTTTTTTGGTGTGCACGTATACAGCTCAAGAAGACAAATCGTTTGACAGCACTTCGTATGTCCTACGTCCATTAGTTTGGCCGTAATGGCCGTTTGAAGTTTCAAGAAGTCACGGTTCGGGGAACCAAAGGGTCTCAAGGGCGAATCCCTGTGATATGCTACGTTTTTATTCCACTAGTAATCTTATACTTCGTAACATGCTCAATCGTTTGATGCCACTCCAAACATTGTACGCCAATTAGGCGGTCCACAATCTGTGTACCAATGCTACTACCACTTGTCCCACTTGAATCACATTGTGTTTCATACTAACGCGACCTTGAGTAATGCGAGTATTGGGGCTAACGCTCAAAAAGATGTACGGCGAACGCACTTGGGCATACGAATCTTTCCCGCGTTTCTGTGCCTAACTGGACCTAGAGCAATGAAAAAGTGGTCTCAATGCAGCGATGCAAGAAGAGGTTATATTCGACAGCAATGTCTTCTGCGCTAACGCTAGAGACCTTGAACAAAGCCTTGCCAAGCATAGCGAGAGTCATGGGTCCAAAGGAAGGAACGGAAGAGGGGGTGACGTTTCTTTATCCCTGACATTCAAAATACAAAGAAGCCCAACTGCACGTGAAATATCGGCGTTCGGAAGAGGCCTATCAATCAGACAAAGCCAGCCTAAATCTATGTCGATTTAGGCTGGCCATTGTTCCTTTTCCTGCCGAGTGTTCTATGGTCCTACTGGTAGGGCAATTTTCTCTCCCTCTCTGTCTCTTTTATTGTTCGTCCTATACATAACAGGAGACATACACTGTATCGAGTTTATGTTGTCGGCGCCTGGTACTGCACCCTCTAATAGAATAATAGCGTTGTAATAGTGTGCTTACGGCTATTTTCT
Source organism: Amblyomma mixtum (assembly GCF_055824585.1). NCBI lineage: Eukaryota > Metazoa > Arthropoda > Arachnida > Ixodida > Ixodidae > Amblyomma > Amblyomma mixtum. The sequence goes on along the minus strand of NC_143019.1, from coordinate 44,998,811 downwards.
AGCAATTGCTTGCTCTCGCGTATACCGTATATAATCACACACCTAATGCGCATCTCACACTCGTGCAGTATTTCATGTTCTTGCCTTTTCGTTGTCTAGAATGCCCCTCTACATTGCACATAATATCCGTGATGACTGTTTCGGTGAGCTTGTAGTATTTTCTCGTCTAAAATTCCCTGTAGTGGAACAGCAAAGAAGGACGAATATTGGCTCATTGAGTTTACTTTCTTCCTGCCCACACAGACGCATTATCTGCTGTAACTGCCTTTTTTCGTCACGGGCGAAACAAACGGCATACCATTAAGCTTCATTCACCTTTGAGGAGAAATTTATGTCGTGCCACAGGGATTCTGAACGCTCGGGTTAGCTCTGAGCGTCTCACTTTCCGAAGAACGGTACACTACAGGCATTCACTCAAGCGAGTGTGGACTTCTCGACAGTGTCCCCCGTAGTTGATGCATGCTCACATTTTAGTTTTGACTTCTGTGAATCAGGAACATGGTCTGACCAGCCGATTGCTTATTGCGATGGCCCAGTTTAAGCAAAGCGAAGGCACAAAACATACTACGTCGTTCCAATTAAATTTAATGAGTAAATCTTATTGAATAGCATTGTTTTTTATATGAAAACTTTGTCTAATATTCTGGGACTGTTTTGTAACAATATGATCACTTAGTTTTTATGAGTACGTTATCCTGCTCAATTTAAACGGTCGGAATTATCGCATCATGGCCCGATTTGGTTTCAGTGTCAGTTTTGTCTCATGTTCCACATACTTGCTTTATGTTTACTAAAATAGTCTCAGTACTTTTATTGTGTTGCAGACTGAGTTTCTTTTTTATCCCCTTATGAACACAATTTTTTTTCGAAAATGCTACGAAATGGTCATTTAGTATTCGCGCCACCATCTGTCAGCAAACAAAATAAAATGCTTTGGACGAGCCCTGTTTGCTCGGGTTCTTGCTTCGGCTTGGAACTTGAACTTGACGTTGATTATCAATGAGTGGCATGGTGTAGCATTTGGAAACCAATCATTGTTAGTAGGGCGAATTTCATAGAGAGGTTAAAAAATATAGAGGGATACGTGTACCGTTGTTCTCTTAGTTTTTAGTTTTGCGATTTTTATTCTTTTTGCCACTGACATTAAGGAGAGATTTAATAGCGAACATGCTGGAGGAATGGGACAACTGCGCAACGCTGAAGGGCATGTGTAGCAAAATGATAGAAACTTCTAACACAGAAGCTACAGATATGTGTGCCTGGCTCATTTAACTCTGCGCATACTGTCTACACAAAGTCACGACTAAACTGCGTACCTCAAAGTAGCTTGATTGGGGATCTGGTGGTGTCATAATAAAATCGAGAGCATAGTGCGCAAAGATGAAACTATGCTACCTAAAAAATATCCGTTTTCACGCATTAAAAAACGCGAGCCAGTAGAAAATTGGAATAAAGTGAGACAGTGGAACAGGGGGCACCATGGCTTTGTTTCTGCGACATCAGGGCGTTATCGCTTTTCGGGAAGGACCGTGGTTGTTTCAATGGACGTAACTGCCTTAGGCTTTTTATAGTCCAGCCCCAACCATCAATGCGGTGTGTAATAGATAACCCGAGAAGGAAGACAGAGGTTGAGGCAACGAATTTGCATGGCCGTGTTCGAGAATTCGGCCAAACACATACGGTACTTGCCAAGTGTATTGTAGCTTACTTGCTAATGAAGGGGGCTTTAATACCAGGCATGAAGACAGACAAGGCCAGGAAAGCTGGGGCAGCAATGGCGACCGATTCGTCACAGCGGGAGCCCTACTTCGTCGTTAGCCGTGCGCCACCTGGAAATACTATAGTCGCATACAACTTAAGAAAGCAGCGGCTTTTCCCCGTCAAAGGATCCCCTTCCATCCAATGGCGTCGGCCAATTCTCATGACCCTGCTAGGGTGACAATGCAGGGAGTGGGGCCACAAGAGAGAGAGGGGTCTATCCGCGACTATGGAGGGAGGGGACTATCTCCTTTTATCTACCACTCCCTGCTTTGTGACACTAGCATGATCATCAGAATCAGCTGACGCCATTGGCTGGAGGCGGAGTTCTTTGACGGGGAAAAGCCGCTTCGTTCTTGAGTTTTATCCGGCTATAGGTGGCAATATACGGCCCAAGGGTTTTGCTTGCGAGGCTTACAGCGTACCTGGCAATGCACTCTCAGAGACCGTAATCTCTCAAAAGACGAATGGGTTCGCATTATAAATCCTCCCAGGGTCTGGACTGCTAAATGTACTAGGGAGCCGCGCTAAGCAGATTAGAATGAAATCTCTTGGGCTGTATACTTTTGAGAGGGCTGTACATGTTTTAATTCACGGTACCAGATTCTTAAGTAGACGCTGAATGACTAGACCCAAAATGACCTAAAGCCAGATCAAGCAGATTAGAATCAAATCTCTTGGGCTCTATACTTTTGAGAGGGCTGTACATGTTTGAATTCACGGTACCAGATTCTTATGTAGACGCTGAATGACTAGACCCAAAATGACCTAAAGCCAGATCAAAACTGGCATTGTACAGCCTTTCAACTGGGACCTACTCATTTAAGAAAGTACCCTCTGTGCATTCCTATTTTCGACAACTTCGTCTAAATGGCCGCGTGAAAAAAACGACGAATCTGATTATATGTCGTGTGGTACGACAGAACTGGTGAAATTAGCAGCAAAATCGGAATGAATTTCTACTTTTTTACGTGAGGTTGACGTCCTGGCAAATAATCTGCGTCATTATGAAAGCGCACGCTCATTAAGTTAAAGGGGCCGGGGAACCGCTTTTGCGCTGATAATTTTCAGTGTCAATATTGGCCATCTACAAGGCGATCAACATTAAGTTGGCAATAAACGCCAGTTATATGATTCGCCCTCAAAATCTACAGTTTACTGAATATCTTTTTTTTTCTTCTCTTCGATAAGCATTGGGGAAATAACTTGGGGTATGAAAACGCAGAATATTGTCGTCGTAACTGCTAGCGGTGAATACTTTTCTGTGACCCGCGTCCTTTATCGAGGACCAGTCTCTGCTTGCTCCGAGCGACCGCCAAAAGATAACTTAGTTCCAGAATTGATACATTCTACGCTAACTCATGGCTGTCATCATGTAGTACACCCTGTACATATAAGCACCCCCCCCCCCCCCCCCCCCCCCCCCCCCCCCCCCCCCCCACCCTTCCTTTGAAAGTTATTTCATGCATCATGAGCCTAGGTGTTGATAAAGAGCTGCCGCATTATGCGACTATAAAGCCGAAGATGCCGTGCTGACAGTCATTTAAAACAAGTGGAAGTAAGTTTAATTTGATACTACGCAATAGGTAAATTAATAGGCCAACCTTTAGAGCATCGATGACCTGAGAAAAATGTTCAGTGTGCTCGACTCTAATTCAGGTTGCATAGATTTCTTGAATGAAGGAGTGAGTGCGCGAATCTGTGTTGTTTTAGAAGGGACTAACGTATTTCTGAGCACTCTCCGCATCAGAAAAGGCTTCGCCGAACTAGTAACGCGTTCATGATACTTCATCTCACCGCTGCACACCATGAGTCACAGCGCAAATAACTTTCAACACACTGTGCACATGTTGGAAGCATCTAAGATGCTTCTTTTCTGTTACTTGCTTGGCAATTAGGTTTCAATCGCAATCTGTCGATCTTTGCGCCTCAATCCTCGAGGCGTTAGCGCGCTCCCCTTCCTATCGCTCAATGAAGCAAAAACAACATCGTTCGCTCGGAAGAAACGGCTCTGTATCAGCCGCGGAAAGCAGCAGCGATAAATTGAGCAGAAAATTTCCCCGGGCCGTTACGAGCACCAAACGCGTTTCGTTGTCTCCCTCATACTCTGCCACCGTCAAAGCCTGTGCCGTTTGTTTACCCTGCTTCGCCGTTCTGTTGTGTCCCTTCTGGATCACGTCGGCCTGCGAAACCTCCCCCGCGCTTCTCCCCACGCCTCTCGAACTGTTTTAGTGCTTTCGCGCCTATCGGAGGCGCCAGCGTGAAGAACAAAGCGCGCTGCTGCGGACAAGTCCAATAGAAAGCAAGGGAAGGAAATAAGCGAAAAAGTGTTCAGATGCACAGTGCAGCAAATAGGCCGACACACAACCGCGTCCACTTTGCGCGTTAAGAGTCCCGCTGATGAAGTCCGCTTTGGCGCGTCCTGCTCGTTTGCGCAGTTTGCTTTACGGCCCCTGGGAATCTGACGCCACCGCCGCCGCCAGCCGTACCGCCCGAATAGGCTGTTGAAGTCGGAGGTACAGGCGACTTAGGGAAGTAGGGAAGAGACGCAGGGTGTTAAGGGAGCAAGAAGACCTTATTTCTGGGCACGAAAGGCGAAGAGGGCGCCGCCTTTCGATGCTGCAGAGGACAGAAAAAGATAAAACAACCTTGTAACAATCGTTGGCGCGTGTCAAAATACGAGGCCATAAAAGTAATCCAGCTCGGCCATCAACCGCCTCTTGGTTCGGGGGATTTAACTAAGTGAGATTCTTTCCGGGCGCGCCGAACGAGCGGCTTTTAAATCAGGGGCGGGAAACAGGGCGTATGATGCAGTCTTTCCCCATCCGCTTCACTATTCCCGCGCCTGCACAGCGCGTTTGCTGTGTTCCCCTCGACCTTATAACGTTTTACGATGAAATCACACTTCCAGTAGTCCCATAAACTGATCCCCCATCCGGGGTGAAAGCCGGAAAAGAGAAAAAGTGGAGGTCTGAGCTTGGAAAGGTTCGCTTTCGGTGGTTCGCATGCTGTCTGCAGCAAGTAAACAACATTAAGCGATCTGTGTTGTTCCGCTTATTCTTTTTACATCAATTAAAAGCGATATTCTGGCTTCGCTGATCGACCGGAATTTGTTCCCAATGTTTATACTGTTGCTATTATTGGATGGACTTTAAAGAGCCGGAGCAGCATACCAGCACTGAGGGACGTCGTGGTAAGGGGGTCCGCATTGATTTCATCCTCCTGGGATGCTGTGCCATGCACTGACATCTTTTCTAACCTACCGTGTTTTATTTCATTGCAAATTTTACCAACAAAAAGCAGTATTCCTATCGCAATAATTTTTTTTAGAGTAAGCTAGCTTCTAACTATGCCTAAAGTTGGGCTCCCTTTATTTTTGTTTGCAGCATTCCAATTTTTACAGAAGCATGCATCCTCTTGCCACCATCATCGTCTTGTCAACCGTCGTCACCGTCACGCGCAGTGCATGCGCCGCTGGAAGAAAATATTTATTTGCTCAGAGGCAGTAGCGGCTTGAGCAAAGGCAAAATGAAATAATTCAGAAAAACAGGCGCCGGACGGGAAGGCGCAAAGAGTGCATATGCGGTGTGAATAGGCGCTGGAGCGTTGAGTGATTCATCGTTTTATCAGTGATGCTAATAGGGGCCCCCGGAGAGGGCAGTGATGAAATAGTGCGCATGAACAGCCCTGTCACACGCAGAGGACTCCACTAAGAATAAAGGAAACCACGTATTGAAGATGCAGACAAGTCCGGAGTGCCAATGGGATAGCTAAGCAGCTCTAAAAGCACTGCCCAAGATGAAAAGGGAGGACTGCATATGAAACTGCCCAAGCAACACAGGTAATCAGCCCAATATTGGAAAGGGATGCTTTCATGACGCGGTTGTTTTCATCTTGGGTATATCGTTTGGCGAAATCGGACACATCTTATTTTGAGAAGAAGATGCGCTTATAGTTACGACGCTGTAGACATTTGCGGGACGCTTCATCCGCTCTCTCGTTGGCTATAATGCCGCAGCTAGCTGGGATCCACTGAAAACCTGTACAGTGGCCTTCAGCAATAGCCTAGTGGTGCAGGTATCCAATATCGTGAGAAATTGGAACAGAAGCGACCAATGCGCGCGAGCGCCCTGAAAAATGGCTGTGGCTTAGCTTGGTTAAGCCCGGTAATTGCGAAAGCAATATCCGTAGCTACGCCATGGTTCAGCTGGTAGTGTAGCTGGTGGTGGTGCTTGTGGTTAGACATGTGGTGATGCATCGGTTATACAATCCAATCCAATCCCCAATCCAATCCAATCCAATCCGAAGTTGGGCCCCTAGTTTTTGCGGCAGATGGTATGACGTCATAGCAGAGGTCAAGCTAAAGGTCAATGGTAGCTACCGCGGCCTCACCATGCGAGGAGCTGAAAGTGAAAGTAGTATTGCTTTCACAATAAAATTCTCTCCCTGGCGGCGATATAATTTCTTTCGCCGAGTCCATCCCTGCTAGAGGGGGCGACCATCATAGAATGTCCCCGGATCGGTGTTTCTGTCCTTCGGCTTGATACGCGAAGCATCGCTCCAGCCGTCCGCAGAAGCGAGCACTTGATAACCCCCCCCCCCCCTCCCCAAACAAAAAAAAAGAAAAAAAGAAATGCAGCTTGATGACACCTTATCAGAGTGGAAGCGTACGCCGGAAAGCGCGCCAGCTCGTCGATTCATCTTGAGGGCTGCTGCTGACACCAAGGTTAAATAGGCAGAGTAAACCTTCCCAGAGCAGCTCCCCTTTGCGCGTGAAATAGACGCGTCATTTTTGGCCGACTAGGTAACACTGATAGAGCAGCTACGCGTTCCGTAGGGGGAGCGTCCATCGAACTGATGGAAGAAGGCCTGGCACAGCGATGAGTGACGTGTCTTCTGGAAAGTCGTTGTTTGCTCTTGGCAATCAGGGAATGAACTCGGCCGGTGGGAGACTGGGACGCTCAGTGCATTGCACAGAATGGCAGGCACCCGCGTAAGCCGCTACGAGGTGTTACACCCCCCAAAAAATTGGAACGCGCCGTTCGGAAGGCGAGGCAGCGGGAAACCAGAAGGCCACACCAGGCAGCGGACCACAGGAACCGGAAGTGCTACTAGAGGCAGCAGGCTACAGGAACCAGGACACCAGTGGTAGACCAGGTACGGTCATGGCAACACGCATGCGCAGTAAGATCACTATCGACTCCACGCTTCACCTACATGGACTGTAGGGGACAAAGGCTCCTGGACGCGAGTGCGCCAATCATAGCCTGTAGCTCTGTTTTATCAGGTTGCTCGCGGCGCAAATTTCCGACGTGAAAGCCGGAATCTCGTTCTTTAATATATGCTGGTTAAATGAGGTGATTGTTGGCCAAAGTGGCACCCATGCGCCCCGAACGCTTTTTACGCGTCCTAAAGATTTTTGTCCCCGATTGTACTATACCGCTTGGTCCACCGAACGTGTGCTGCAGCTGTGGCCCCTGGAGCGTGGACTACGAGACTTGCCTACTGGAACCGACGTCAATTGCTCTCGACAGTGGTGGTGGTGAAACTTTATTACCAGCGGATATAGAGGAGCGACACGAAGTCGCCCCTCGCTAAAACGGCGGCCGCTATCCCTTGGGCAGCGGCGCCGTCTTCAGCCAGCTAGAGGAGCTTGATCTGTATCCCCGGGTCGGGGCTGAGCAATAGAGCCTCCCAATGATCAGAGTCGGTAATGAAGTGACTCGCGGGTAGGGTCTGCGGGCAGTTCCAGATCATATGATTTAGATCGGCTTTCATATCACAATTTTTGCATTTGTCTGAGTGAACTCCTTCCGAATAGAAGCTACACAATTGGGGATTTGGATAGGTGTTAGTTTGAACTTTACGCCAGGCTTTGGCCTGTTGCTTGGAGAACGTTTTATCTGCTTGGAGGAATCTGAATCTTGCAAGCCTGTAGCGCTGCAGGATTTCTCTGTAAGAAAACAACCTGTTCTTGCCGGAGTATAGGGCGGGTGGGCTCCATGACCCAGCTCGACAGTGAATAGATTTTCACTCGCTGGCTCGCTCGCTCGCTCGCTCGCTCGCTCGCTCCCTCCCTCCCTCCCTCCCTCCCTCCCTCACTCACTCACTCACTCACTCACTCACTCACTCACTCACTCACTCACTCACTCACTCACTCACTCCCTCACTTACTCACTCACCTCACTCACTCACTCACTCTCTCACTCACTCACTCACTCACTCACTCACTCACTCACTCGCTCACTCACTCACTCACTCACTCACTCACTCACTCACTGTAGAGTGAGTGTTGAGGATTGTTCTATGCCGGAAGCAGCGTTCAAGGCTATGACGGAGTACAGCGTTGAAGCCGTGGGGAAAATGTGTCGTGCCGTGTTGCGTTTTATGGCACATAGGCAGCTAAGGCTATCATACGCCGAGCGCAAGATTTATATACTTCACTTAATTTATGGGTAAGATACTTTTTTTGAGATATCATATCTTCTTTAAGGTATTCGCTTCTTTAGGAAACTACAAACGCACGAAATTTGAACTAGAGAATTGTACCCTGGGATTAAGCTCAGGTGGAAGGGATTTGGATCGTTGTGAAATTTCTTAAATGTTTTTCCTCTGAAAGCAGTACCAGTATCACAATAGCAGAATGTTGGTGTCTGTTGCCTTGGATAGGGAAGTATGCAGCTTTAAATAAACCGCCCACCCCCACCCGCCACCATTCCACCGCACACCACTACCTTTGGCATGCACACCGCACCCCTTTGAGCCACCTCCGCACACCTTCACAATCCGGACCCTTTGTAAAGGCCGGCCGATATTCCTCATACGGTTAATAGAAAACGGCCAGTCTTTTCAGACCCTTATTCGGCATGCAGTTTCGTCACAGCCTTAGTTCCACCTCTTCTGCTGACCCGCGAAAAAATAAACACACAATATCCCAAGAGTCGACACACATAGAGGGAAGTGCTAAGTCGTGCCGAAAGCCGAATCACTCCGCATACCGAATACAGATGCCCCAGCCGAGCCCTTATGGACCCCTCTGAGGCTGCAAGGGATGTCGCCAGTGAAGGGCCGTGAAAACGTGTTATTCTTACTCGCCTTGTGTTTGACCTTGGTCGTTTCGAAGTGTTCTCGCAACGCGGCCACGTCCCTCGGGGCCTATCTTTCACATCCGTAAACATACTTCCCGCGCAGTCACCGTTCGAGGTACTTCCCTCTAGCGCATCATACCGAGATTCGCCTCAAGGTGACAGCGTAGATGCCACCGCACAGGTTACTAAGAAGCGCGGCTTTCGTCCTCGTGGTCCGCGCCCTTTGCTAACGTTTGCTAACGTTCTCAAAACTATAGCTCTGGGGGAGGGCAATGCTACGGAGCGTAGTCAGATATCAGTACTCTTTTTTCGCAACAAATGGAGGTAAAAACTGTGCGACTGGTTTTCTTATTCGTTGCTCGTCTATATAGGCGTTGCTTCATTTTCCCAAGCACTCATAGCTGATTGCGCCGAGAGTTTGACTTCAAGGTCAGCTTCAGTAAATTTGCACACGCTATTCGCAATTGATGAAAATGATAGTAATCGCTCTCAGTAAAGTCATCATAACCCTGCCTTTATTTTTCTACTTGAGCTGGCCTTTAATTCCGGGGGAGGAGGTTTTTTTGGGTGCAACTTGTGTTGATGCCTAATAATACGCATTCGAAGAGCCTTAACATTAACAGAAAGGTGAAAAGGATAGAGGAGAGGATGATTTTTTCTTTTTGATGCTAATGTCATTAGGGGATTTTATTGTGACTGTAAGAATCGGTGATTATATCGGGACCTCCTGCTGCTTGTAAATAAGCATTAAGTAATATAACAAGCAACACCGGACTACAATCATATATAAGCAAATAAAATAACGAAGCATACAAAGTAAGCAGAATGAACTTGTGTACATATTGGCAATGATTCTAAAGCAAAAAGCCTTATATAAAACTCAAAAAACAAAGCAATAAAACAACATCTGCTAAAAGAAACTGAGAGCCCAGGGGACTGAAGGAAATAAACTTAAAAATTTTACACGCAACAATATAAGCACGCAACAGAACACGAACTGCATGGAAGCTTTGAAAAACAAAAAAGCCAGTAATTTCAATATTTTGAACAGCAAAGGCGAATAGCAATCAGCACTCATTAGGTCGTGCTAGCCGAAAAGTGTCAAGTTATTTTTTGTGTATGGATGCTGATCGTGATGTCTTTGTGCATGGTGATGGTGTATTCCTTCATGAGAATTCTGAAAAATACATCGTTTGCCTACCACAGATGCTGTGTACCAAGGATAAAATGAACTTCTTGTTGAATGGAAATAATGTGAAATTAGTGCTTACCGCTTATGTTTTTATAATTATACAGAAAGTAACTTGATGATTCATCACTTGAAGGTAAAATGCCCGGCTTATATTTTACAGTGTCCCTACAGAAAAAAATGTTCTTAGCGTATAGCAACCGGATAGCGGTAGTATTGTAGGGCTTGATGTGACTATTCTAATGGCATGGAATTTAACGGTTTTATGTGAACTAAGATGAGTACTTTATGTACTTTCCTACACATTGTACAAAGGTTATTGTATTAATATATCAAAGCATATTATAGCGACAGAAGTTTCGCACGGTTAAAGTAGTGGTGGGCTGTACTTCGTAGCCGATAGCCGTGTTTTTTTTTCCAATAATATACACGGGGTAATGACATTTGAGGTTACGATCCAATTAAGCTCTTAAAAAATAGCAGTGAGTGCTTGCAGGGAGAACATAATAATCACGATTCAGGTATGCACTTAAACAAGATGATTGCTAACGTGAATTGAAGGTAATAAATATGGTTTTGGGCAGAATACTGATAAGCTATTTATTTTTACACTATAGTTCGCAACCTTAGCTAAGTTAATGTTGAGTTTAGAAAACAAGGGCAAAATATTTTATCATAGTTAATAATGGTCGTGTTGGTGTGCAATATACAATGGGAAGATGTTAGGTTGCCAGGCAAATCATTGAAGTAATAAAAATCAATTAAGGTTCGAGTATTCATCGTGGCGGTGCCCCTAGATTAGTAACTTTAGCCTCGAAAAAAATTCCAAAATTTAATTCCCTGTCTTGCAGATAGCTCCCTAATAACATTAGTGCTGGGCCAGTTGTGTGCCTATAGCTTATAACTTCAAAAACATATGTGATGGTTACAACTGGCTGCAACATAAATACAGCATAAACAAACTGAACCGCTGGTCTTCATTGCCTCCGCGGTGACTTCAGAAAGGCGGGTGTTGGAGTCGGGACTCGGTGGAAACATCCCAGCTTACATGTCTAAGCTTGAGTCGTTTTGATCGCAGTTTGAGAACTTTCCGATTTTTTGGATCCACGCGCTTGTCTGCTGCCGCGAGGATGCAGTATTAGTAATATTATATAGAGTAATATTTCGCTCTTTTTTTCTCGCACTGTGTTTTTATGTGTGGACATGTCCTATCTATGCGTGCTTGTTTACTGAAAAAAAAATTTTGTCGAAACTGCAGCGCTGTCACCGTGTTCTTCGTTTATTTCATTCCGTCGCTCTATTGATCGCAATGAAACTATGTGACTGCGAATTTCGAAGACCATGACAGCAGCTGCATGTGCTGTCGTCACCTGCAGCAGAGTTTGCCGAAACCAAGTCAGCGGGGAGCTGTGCTGTTGATGATGATGAGTTAAAGCCACGAGGAGAACGCCATAATTCTAAAGCGACAGTAGTTAAATATATAAATATTCTGTGTTATGCGATCTGGAGTGCGGGATACATTCGAATGACACAATTTCAGGAGCCGTAGCTGATTCGGCGAAGGCCTATTTTTGTATGGGCCTTTTTTTCTGATGCGCAGTGTTCGAGGTACAAGTTTTTTCCCGGTGCCTATCTAGTATACTTAGTGACATGGCTAGGCACTTCGACGGCGGCACTATCGACCGAACTTAGTAAACACAATCCACACACGGCTCCCAACGATAACATCCTGAGGAGCAGACTCGCCAGTCGGCGTGTTTTTATTTAGAAGCGGGCGACCGTCACTTCTGTTGAACAAACACGAAATCTGCGCTTCTGCTGCACCTTAATCGCGGAGGCCACCATGTACAGTAAAAATAGACGCAAAGGCAGACCCTGAAAACCCGTATCGAAGATCGACTGAGTCTGCTTCGACGGCTGTGCAAAACAAACCAGAGCACGCTAAGTTTTAAAAAGCAGCAATGTGGGATAGTTCGCCTTTAAAACAAAACGCATCACCTTTATAGAATATATCATTATTAAGAAATAGACAGCAAGCATGTCTTTTGCATAAAACATGCACGAGGGTTTTTTCTATCGAGTCGCTTTCGAAAGATAAATATTGCGGTGTCAATCGAATACGATGAAAGAAAAAGGCAAAGTCCATGTTGAAGATGACAGGAACACGAGTCCGAGGCTGGAGCAAACAGCGGGGCGCTGCAGTATCGACACTACCGGTTATCTATTCGTGTCGGACGCTCAGTAGAGGATCATTAGTTTGCACACATTGCGAATTTTCGCCGTTAACGTCGCACTGACTTCACACTGTTGCGCAATTCAAAAACAGACATTGCGCACTAACGTAGTAAGTTCACCCTCTTCTTTCTTTTCCCTTCCTTTGTTGTTCGAAAAGTGGAAGTTCGAGAGTGCCGATGAGTAAAGATTGCTCAGTGAGTTTGGGTTCCAGGACACCAAAGTTTGGAAGTGCCAAGTTCGCTGGCCGAATTTCGCAAGACGGTAATGTTCTAACGTGTTATTAATGAAGCGGCAGGAAGTCGTTTGTTGCGTCATTGCTGACATACAAATGGTCGCTAACGGTCGGCGTAAAAATTGGTGTGGTAGATAAGTTGACAGCTCTTCAGCGCTATTACGAACTACAAATATCAGTTTGCTTTCTTCAGTGCTGTCTACGTACGTTGGTTCTTTGCACCGAGGCACAATGACGCGTGCTTTTATTCTGGTCCTGGGGCTTCAAACTACATCGAAAAAATATAGCGCACTCAGTACAAAGGACAAGGAAGACCAATTTTTCCCATGATGCTATACCATATAGCTCAAGTGGCTGTTCTGCTTCAAACTATTCGAAGTTATTTAATTTTTCAACAATTAATGTAATATTTTTTCTAGTTGCGGTCATTCCACTATTCTATTTCGCCGTCCCTCGCCCCATTTTTTCCTGCACAATTACTTCCTTCGCATTCACCATCGTACCGTGGCCAACCCCCTCACTTAGGTATGTGTCATGTTTACTGAGGTAAACAGCAACACCTACAAAACTGGAGCGAGGCAAAGCCTATACTTTGTTCACTACCGCAGAGGCGAAACAAAGCCGAGCCCGGGCATTAAGCATCGGGCGAACGACATCGTAACTGAAGAACCGGCTGGCCGGGATATGAAGAAGAAAAAAAACACGGAAACAACATACACACAAAGAGATGGACACGTATACTCAGGTTGAGGAGGCAGCAAAAGAACGGAAGAGCCTGTAGCCATCTTCCATGTGCTTAAACTTTTAAAGGCAGCAGCCCAGCTTTCTCAGATTTTGGTGCTGCTGACCCTGTGCTAGGGGCCACCGGGGAGCATTGCAGTAACTTGGACGGAGTGGAGTATAAGATACATTGTCTAAGAAGCGCCAATATCGGACAGGCCGCGCATGTGTTCTATGGAGCGAGATGGGAGAAAACGACGGAAGGTAGGGAAGTACTGTAACGAACAGGGGGGGGGGGGGGGGGGGGGGGTATTACGGAAGCGAAGCTCTCGTTAACTACGGATGAAATTACTCTTTCCTCTTTTTCCCACTCACTCCGGCGACCGTGTTTGCTAACTTTCTTCCACGAGAGGGCCGTCAAAACAAAGGCAGGCAGGCTTAGTTGTTCGGCTTGAAAGAAGCACTCCCGCGAGACAAGTTTAAAGAAGGCAGGCCAAGAAATCTCTAGGAGGCTTACCGCTGATACAGGCGAATTGTGAAGGCAGTTCGATAAAGAGAGGAGGAGCAGAATTGTGAGCTGTGCGCGAAGATAAAAAGTGTAGCAGGAAGCTCATCTGCATCCAGTTGAGAACACTTGCGAAAAAGCGTAGCGGCTTCGGCAAACAAAAATAACGCTATGGATTCCTCTTTCCTCTTCCTTTTTCCGACCTCTCTCTCTCTTCACCTTGACACTTTTCTGCTCGCTTGAAGTAGAGATCCTCCACTAGAGGTGCGTAGTTTCTGTACCGTGGCGTTGCCCTTCGTTCTCCTTCAGCGCGAGTTCACTACGACGAAACTCATGGTCGCCTAGCGATGTTGGGTGAATAACATATTTGGACAGCAGCCTGTCGCTGGGTCACGACAGGGCAAATTGACACTGAAATTGGTATTTTTAGCTGAACGAGTGGCACTCAACAGTCCCGACATCTCGGCTAACTCGACGACATTTCCCGCCGGCAGTTAATTTAGTTTTTTCTTTTTTCATCATGCGCAATGTAACTATGGAGTCAAGCGTACAAATTTCTTTTCGAAAAGCGCATGAATGCCCTAACACAACCCGGTGGCGTCAGAAGAATTCTGTTCTTTCTCAACGTCGAGCGTAGCTGTGGGCATGAAATGTATTTCAGGAAAGGCGAAGTGCATTCTGGGATGGCTTACGGATTACTGCAATCGCAGACCTGTGCTGCCTAGTGGCTTTAGCTGCTCAACGTGCCGGTGCGTTCGCCAGCTTCTATTCTTCCAGCTAGGTGGCGCTTATGGTCACCCTCGTTGCTTTCGCTCCCCGAGGAGTGTAGTGATGGCGAGTGTATGAAATGCACGGGACGCGTTTGAGCGTGTCACTGTTCTTTCGTGGAGTAATCGATTTGTCCGCATGCTCAAGTAACACGAGTAATGAGTAATGCAGCACAGTGGCATAGGTGCCTCGCACTCGAACTCACATTCCCTCACTCAAAGAGGAAAGCTATTTTCGCCGCGTCCTACGCACCTATAGTTTTATCTACCATCATATATAGAAGATTTGCTCGTTTAACATGCAGATCTTCTGCTCCTAGGGAGTTGTTCTTGCGCTTTCATTCTTTAATTTATTTGCTTCTTTTTTCTGCGAAGCAGTGATACCTTGATATCCTGCATTCGGAGATTAAGAGCGTTGCTGGCGACCGGCGGGACTATAGCCTTGCGATTGCTTCTATCTCTCAACAATATCTCTTTGGCTTAGATTGCCCGTTCACGTGATCGAATTCTTCAGACACCATGTCCTATAGTGTCACTTACACAGCTTTTGTTTTGATCTCCGACGCAGAACGCCTCTCTGTTTCTTTCCGCAGGGACGCTTGCCATCTAATGGCATTTTTTCCATAACGGGTGTAAGCAGATATGTCGCTCGAGTCGACTGGTTCTCCAGGACCCGCGTGAGTGCATTGTCGCTTTGACGGCTTCCCCACAGTCATCCTCCTCAAGCTACATGTCAGCAAAGCGCCTCCTCACCATTCCCTACAGTGGCAAGTTGGCTGCATGCCTACACACTTAGAGCGCTGTCAGCGGCTGTTTCTTCAAACCGGAAACACCTGCGCAACTATCCGTCTTCGCGAGCATGATTGGAAGAATACCAAAACTGATTCTCCCAACTGTCCTCTTTTCCTTGTTTCTGAGCCTTGCTTTTTTGATTATTTATTACTTCTCAATTGCCCTTTACGTACTCTTCGTCTACTCGCGCCAACTGATTCCTTTTTAATCAGAATAGATCTGAAGCTCAATTCTACATTCAGGCCTCGGCTTCCCAGGAAAAGAAAGAAAATCCACACTTTCCACATAACGCCATCGAAAGAGCCTGATAAAGATACCAATTAAAACGATGAAGATTTAGGAACGATCAATTGTTCTTTCACTTTCGCGAACCCCTACCTACCGTTTTTACTTTCCACTGATTTGTACGCGATTGAACGTACGTAGGCAGGAAATCAGCTCTTCACCCAGGAAAGCGTTCCCTTGATCATTAAAGTAAGGGTCGGCGTACCGTTCTTGCTATTATTTTAGCTTCAGCCCGATTCGTTCCTGCCGGACGAGTGTAAGCGAATCCTTAAGCCTTGGTCCCGTAAGGCCATCATCTTACCGAATTCTTCTCTGTTCTCTCGAGGAAAAGGAATTTCTCCGGAATAAGCTTAATTGCAAAAAAAAAAAAATGTTCAGTTGAGCGCCTGTCACGAGACTGCACTCTGGCTTTTCCTTTTATCTCAAAACGGTTGCGAGAGAAGGAACGAAAATTCCGCAATGGCAGATTGAATCATCGTGTCGTTTTATTCTCTTTGATTCTTTACTACTTGATTTGCAAACCCCGCACATTCCCCGTCGATTTGTTTTGGCTGTTTTCCACAAAAATTTTATCTTAACTTTTGCTTATCTAAGCGCGTCTGTGCGTGTCTTGCTGCTGATATTCCACGGTCATGTCCTCCTTTTTTAGTTTCATGAACATGAAACAATAGGCTGGTACCACATAATGGCTCCGGCTACTCCTTTTCACCAATTCTTAGTGACCACTTGTTTGATGATATTTATTTCATATTTATTTCATAATACTGCAGGCCACTGCTTGGCCCAAGCAGGAGTGAACATAAAATGTTACATAACCAAAAGAATAAAGTTATTCAATATTAGCAGCACACGGAAGCGAAAAGAATAAAACCAAAAGAATAAACTTATACAATATTAGCAGCACACAGATACAAAACATACATATAAACAATATTAGCAGGTAAGTAGACGATTTAACGCCTCAGAAAAATTTTGCGAGGAAAAAACAGATTCCGGTAACGAATTCCAATCTTGCACTGTTCTAGGGAAAAAACTGTATTTAAAACTGTTAGTTTTGGCGAAAAGGGGAGTAAGTGAATGTTCACGAACGTTCCGAGTCCTTCTCACTAGAGGACGCTTAATGCACTCCGGAAGCTTCAGTTTATTTTTACCTGTTAAACTATTAAACAAGAATACCAATCTATTAATCTTTCGGCGGATTTCTAGTGTGGGAATGTTATTTGACATCATTAGCTGCGAGGGAGAGTCTTCCCTTTTGTATTTTCCGTATATAAACCTAACCGCTTTCCTATTGACTTTTTCAAGGACCATTATGTCCTTTTCCGTGTACGGGTCCCAAACACTTCCACATAGCATAACACAAACACAAACAGTACAGGAGAGTAGCGTATCGGGCTAGTTGGTGCAGTTTTGACATTTTTCGAAGCGCTAAAACAACGTGGACGAAGAACGTTGTTTTAGCGCTTCGAAAAATGACAAACAGTACACAACACATAAAACAAAGTACAAGTGTCAGGAGAAGTAATATTATTGAGCGAACATAAACGCTGTGTATTTTAACAGAGCAGTACACAATACGATGTACGTAAGAGATATGAATAAACAAGGACAAAAGAACAAAAAACAAGCTTGTTTTCAGTATACACTGCAAAGGTAAATAACAAAGCTATTGAGGCACGCAGTCACAAGCAAAAAAAAAATGAGCTTGTTTGCAGGAAACAAAGCAAAAGCACATAACAAGGATATTGAAGCCCTCACTCACTAAGAGATAAGAGCTCTAACATTGACTAAATCAGTTAATGCTCTCTTTCGTTAGTTTTATTTTCTAGCCTACGCGCTGCCTTGTGGACGCACCATCAACATGTTTAACCACGAATGCAATTTGTGATGGTCGTTTTCACCCAGCTAGTTTTATTTCAGATTACCACATTTGAAGTCGAGGGTCCCGATCTCGCAGGTGTCCAAGACAAGCACAAGGCCGGTAGTCTCACATGACGTCAAAGCGGCACTGCATTCGGCACAGATGTTTTGCATACGTTCAAGGCCTTGTGGAGCTATACGACTGCGATACCCTCACCTCTATTTACCTAACACAAACACCAAGGCTGCAGTACCGCCATATTTTCCTCAGAAACACAGTCTAACACATTCGCCGTTTTCACTTCAAAAATTTCTAGACCTACATACCGCCGAGCTTCGTCGCATTCTTATAGTGAGCTTGCCTTTACCGAAAGTCTCCATCGCAGCTTATTGCGTATTTCCTTGTTGGCCCCTCGCAGTAGTGTTGTTTTAACTGTTGCCTGAAATACGAAAAGAAAAGCTCATAAGTCTGAAATGCTACAAGTGTTTTGTGAGGCCTTGAAAAATAGTTCTTAATTTCATGCCCGTGCAAAATGCGCGCTCTTGGTTGCCAGACTATAGAGCCTATCAATGAA
The DNA here is from genome assembly GCF_055824585.1 of Amblyomma mixtum. Taxonomy (NCBI): domain Eukaryota; kingdom Metazoa; phylum Arthropoda; class Arachnida; order Ixodida; family Ixodidae; genus Amblyomma; species Amblyomma mixtum. Next base: position 44,980,805 of record NC_143019.1, on the reverse strand, counting down.
TTGCTAAAGATTCAAAAGTTGTGTATCACCTGTAAGCTTTCAGCTAGAAGTAGTTCAATCCTTACCACCTCCACCCCCCCCCCCCCCCCCCCACCCCCCCACCCCCGCCCCTGGAATGAAAACAAAGACGCCAAAACACAGAATTCAGCCACCCTAGAGGTACGAAGGCAAGGATAGCGCCAATAAATGTCCCCTTAAGACTTCCTCTGACATCTAGTATTCTTGCAACCACATCTACTCGTCGCAACAGGCGAACAAGCGCAAATAACCAAAGCCACAAGGCATTCTAACCCTGTGTTTGGCGCATCATAACCTTTATTGCTTTTGCGCCATAAAGCACAATACAACCAATAATCAATTCGTTAAAACACCACCTTTTAATTCTTCTCCCATTTCTGTTTCGTTTCTGCATTTTCCTCTCGATTTTGCCCCGTTTATTTCCGGGCCAGCACAACAGCGCACTCTGCCTCAAGCGTAAGCTCTCTATGTTCGGTGCTCTTTTTATCTGCCCTTGTTTACAGAATGCCTGCGCCGTCGGCCGACCGTGAGTCGTTGCGAAAGGCTTTGTGTTTTGTTAAGAGTAATCGAATTCACCCAAAAGGCCAACTCCTCCTCCAACCCGCAGTTTTCTCTTCCGGTCCCGCCGTTTCTATCCGGAAAACAAACGTCGAATGAGCGCCGCGAAACTCCTGGTAACAGCGGCCACTCGCGATTGGGTACAGGAGAATTAAGTGAAAGGAACCTTAGCTAAGGTTTCTTGAGGCAGTATTTCGATTTCCAACGCTACCTCTTAGGCCCGCGCACTGACCTGAATAGGTTAAACACACAGGGAGACTACGAGGGAAATGAAACGAAATATGAAGAGAAAAAGATAGACACCGACGAAAAAAAAAAAAGGGGGAAACCTAATACGTCGTTTTGCCTCGAATTCCGGGACAAGGTCCGCGTGGAATACCGAAGCCCCACGGGCGAGTGAGCCCTGCGTCTCCAGTGGGACTTAGCGTTCTCGCTGTCGACCCATCAAGGGTCGGTTCCATCAAGGAGCAGTAGAAGCTCACTCAGCAAGGCCTCAGCGCGCACAGGATTTTGGTTCTCTCTGATCACTTTTTTTTCATCCCTTAGTTCGTCGTTGCTCTCCTGGATGTTTTTGAGAACTTCGAAAGGGCCCGCATCGCTACAAGCCCGGTGTGCTGTACTGTGTTTAAGCTTTTCGTGTATCAGATTCCTTCTTACATCGCCGTGTATGGCTCTTTTTTACTTGTGTAACTTTATGCGCAATCTGCTGTAAGCTTCCGCAAGTGCCCTGTTATTTTGTTGTTGGCCAAGCAAACAAATAAAGAGGCAAGAGATAGCGATTCGCCCATCAAGCAAGGCTTGAAGAAGCTTATGTTCAGGGCAGTACCGTTGTGTAGTTCATAGTGTATTATGACTTTTCGTTCGAGATAAAAATTTTACCGCCTATTTTGGTTTGGGCACCAGCTTGGCCGTAAGGCATGTTTCAATCCAGAGAAAGATTGGTTTGGTTTATGGGGTTTAACGTCCCAAAGCGACTAGGGCTATGAGAGACGCCGTAGTGGAGGGCTCCGGAAATTTCGACCACCTGGGGTTCTTTAACGTGCACTGGCATCGCACAGTACACGGGCCTCTATAATTTCTCCTCCAAAGAAATTCAACCGCCGCGGCCGGGATCGACTTTCTTTTTTTATTTATTTTCGTTGTACGCCTCGTAAACTTACTCGCTTGCTGCTGTGTCAATCAAGTCGATATCTAAATATGTCTTTGTCGTTAAAGTTCTATCTTTCAGTGGACTTCTTACATTGAATTCTAACGCACTCGTCTTTTATATGTTGCTTCAACCGAAACTTCATGCTAACCAGAAGCCGGCAAGTTTAACTCCCATCGAATGTCACACGTACGCCCCTGGAACCAAACGATGAGGGCCAATCCTAGCTCACATTTACCGAGTTGCGACATTTTGGAGACAGAGATAATGGCGCGTGCCTGCTATCTCAGCTGTCCATAACAAACCTCCCGGAAATAACGAAGAAAGCAGGGCAGGTAGCTACAAATAAATGCGTCTTTGGTCTGGAAAGCTTCAAAGAAGACATTTCCTCGGTTGGCCTTTCTTTAAACACAGTTATCTTTTTTTTAGATCGTCCAAATTTAATCTTATTACAAATGGGCCATCGCTTTCGCGACGCCTCAACTCATGAGTCGAATGAGAATTTGTGATGAATAGATATGATGTCCTTCGTATAGGGCAGTCCAAAAAGGCTTCATTGTTCGTTCCCGAAAGTGCGACAGACAGTACTCTGGTGCACCGTGTTAAAGACCTACAACAATTAAAGCGAAAACGCAGCTACTATAAGGTGTAGCGGCTGCTTTAGAATTACCTGAAACCGTTTGATCCCACGTTTAAGTTCCTCCTTAACATAACTTCACGATCACGGACTTGGATAAGGCGAAGTGTGTGGTCAGTTTAGTCGAGTTGACTTTTTCGTCTGATCTAGGGAATCTAGGGATGATGGGAGTCTACTTGGAATCAATGTGAGGAGTTCAACACTCCCCTGCGCCATAAGCGAGCCTGTACACAATAGGGTAATGTTGTCTTGAAGGTTGCGATGCAGAAAGATGTATAATCTAGATTCATTAAAAGACACTATGAATAACCTCTTATACGCAGTCTGTGGACAGCACGCCGTGATCAAAGGGACTCACAGAGGAAAAGTCAAATACTAAAAGAAAATTTTTCCCTGTCAAACACCCAAAGGAAGTTCGCATGCATAAGAAATGCACTTTAGCGGAAAATTCGTGTCCAGAGATCGCTAGGGCTGTAATTTTTAACCTTTACTTCACGCGCCAAAAAATGCCACGCATTGTTTTCACGCCAGACGACGAAAGGGCAGGGAACAAAAGGCAACTGCTTCCTGTCGTCGAAAGACAAAGCGCCCCTTCGGACGGAAAGCGGAGTCCTCGATCGCAAGCAAGCGTCCTTTTAGTTCCTGAATTACATGCCGAGAAACTGCCGCAATACGCAGCGTGATGATTATTGAAAAAAAGCAAAAACTTGTCGACGCTCAACAGGAAGCTTGGGCATTAGCGTATAGTGAATGCGGGATGCACTTCCGACATCTGCATAAGTTATTAAGTATGCGTCTTTTTGCTGACTTTGACAAAAACGGCTCCACTCCACTGCACTTTTTCCAAACAGTTCTCGCTTTTATTTCAAGTAATCACCGCTTTCGAGATTTCATCATGGAACTTTTGCGTCCTTGTTATGGGGTGCGCTTTCTAGCTTTAGCACGGACATGAATGAGTTCACAGTTTCATACTGGCGTTCTTAACTTCCTGTTCTTTTTCGCTTCCTCGGCATCCTTTTCTCCCTTTCTTTCCCCAGACCTTTACTTTCCGAAGCCAGTGTTTTGTATTGAGGACACTGTGATCTTTTTGTTGCCTTCGTTCTTAGCGTCTAAAATGTGTTTTCATACCCGTTTTATGTTGCTTCAAAGCATGCACGACAAAGCCCCTCCGAGTATAGGAACTAACTTTAGTTAGCATGCGAGAAGCAACTAATTACTGCAACGTTTGAGTAAATAGCGGGGCTCAAATGACGAATACAGGAAAGAACAAGCGAGACGACAGGACAGAAGCGCAAGTTCGAACTTTAATAAAGGGCAACAAGCCTAGCGCCCTTTTATAGCCGCTCATAAAGAGATGTGAGCTCTGCATGACGGTGCGGCAACAAAGGCAAAAACAAAAGAACCAAAGCAAGAAAGGGGTGTGGCTTGGTAAAACAGGCAAGTTGCGGTTCCGTCTTGTCGTCTTTGTTCTTTCTTCCTGCGTTTGTCTTTTCAGCGCAGGGTATTTATTCAAAGATCATGTACCTACTCGCCCGTCAGAAAATCCTACTACTATGTCTGTTCCACAAGAAAGGAGTACATCTTCCATAAGATTAGGCTTTGCGTGAAAGAAACTGTATCTGGTTCATAGATTCCCCATATTTTACATTTATTTCACGGAATTAATAGTACACCAGGAAGGCGTAAGCAGCATTTGACGGACACAAAAATTAAGATTGCCTAGAGGTGCATACGGGGGATGTTCTTTCCCGCAGTTCTCTCTTGCACTGCTGTCTTGTTTGTTTGGCTACACAAAACTCATTGGGTGGAAAGCTGAAGTGTATGTGCGCTAGTAATGGCGTAGCCGTTTTATTTGCAATCAACGCTATGGTTCCGGATCTGCGTACCTTGCCAGACGGTTGTTTTCATACTAGACAAAGAGCTCATTTTAGAGTGCTGTTCATTGCTAATTATTCGCTTCCTTCGCATTTTGCACTACTTCGTCATCTTGCTCAAAACATCGCATACTCTCAGAATTCTACACTGTTTCCACTACTGGCAGGACACAAATAATTACCGGTGAACGGGTTAACAGGGAACGTGAGCACAGTGTAGTCCACTCAGAACACTGTTCGTCTAAGCTGGAAATTTGTCTTCCCATGCAAATAACTTACCAGGGAATTAGCATCATCACTACGTCAGGCACAAGCGAATATTCCGTACACCTCGATCAGACACAACGCAATGCATAGATCGCTACAGAGGCCGCACCAAACAAGAATATTCTGCAATGAGTTGTTCTTCTCGCAATTCATTTTATCGGCTGTCTGGAACCAGAAAAAGGTCATTACTCAAATCAGCAAGAGATAATCTCTGCTTAGTTTCGGATATGTGCTGCTCAGTCTAGCACAAAACGGAGAATTTGCTAACAAGACAATTTATGTTCAGTATACGAAACAGCCATTGCAGTGATGCCTTTCGTAAAATTATAAAACATGGCACCGGTGCATAAGGTGTCTGATAATGCCTCAGCCATCTAATAAAACATTCATCCTCTTCCGGCTCTTTAACAATTGTCTGTTCATATGCGCGACGTGGCTGCCTTCTTTCAATGTCATAGTTCCTGGCGTATTATTCATTTCCAACCCCTCCCAAGCATGACGGGGAGGGCAAGGACGATGACTAAATGACCTCATCTGCATAAGTGCTTCGTAATGACGTTGTCTCTATCCCGTATGGCTGCCATCATTCTAACAGAACTGCAACGACGAGTTCCCTCGCGGGCGCGACGCTCACATCATCATTGCGTGTACAGTACCAGCCACCCACGAGCCCCTTGTATGTTTGCTTTCCAGTACCTACGCTTCTCATGCTTTCCCTAAACGCACGCGCTGGTTACCGACGCCGTGATCGGCTAGGAACATTAAGGCAAATACAGTAAAAAGAAAAGGAGATGCCGTAAAAATGCAGTAACTTCAGTAAACTGCAGTGCCGGCTTGAGCCATTAGCTCGCCGTTGAAATGCGGCTCCCTGAGTAGAACCGCGAACGCATTTCTCCTAAGTGTCTACGTAGAAGGAAATGTATCAGCTGTTAGCCCTCAAGGCTTACCGGTGGTTTGCTCGATATTTGGCCGTACGTCCTCCGTTCCTCTATCTCCACTCTTCAGTGCAAGAAGCGGCCTCTAAAACTGCGACGCGCAAGTGCGAAAAGCAGGCATGCATCGCATTCGGGTCGCCGCCCAGGCTGTTCTGTACGCAAGCAACGGTGCGTGCATGTACTTCCCGCTCTCTGGCCGATCACGGAAGGATCGTGGGACGTGTGTACTGGGGCTGTTATGGACGGATATCACGAGAAAGCGTGGGCCCGGAAACTTTCTATTTTCTTTGAGAAGCTGCCGAAGATGCGTGCCAAAGGCCAAGCAAGGTGCGGGCGCCGCGATAAGACTGCAGGCGCGGCGAATTACTGCCACGCTTCGGAGAAGCACGTCGATTTCTCTGTATTACGGCATCGTTCCACACGTCCACCGATGCCCGTCGCTTCCTTTATGTCGAAAGAGCTGTAGCCGAGGGCTCCCGTCTCATGGGTACACCGCACATTGTACACTCCCGCGCGCTTTCTCTCTATACTCTCTGCAGCTATGCCGCCATTATGATAGGCGCCCCACATAGCCTAGCGTACATTATGCAAAAGCCATTTGCCCCCGTCAGCCTCGCATTTGAAGTCCACTTAATGTCTTCCTTATATCTGGGTTCCTGGAATCGTAGCTGAGCAATATGACGAGGGAAACAAGCCGTCTCCTGGGAGAAAAAATGGTGTTTAGGGCAAGAAAAGGCACAAACAAAAAACGATAAATATGACTTCATGAGATCATTACAGGGGTGCTGGCTCGTGATGAGCGTTCATAATTTATGGAGCCTGTGAGCAGTTCGATCGCAACGCTGAGTTGCGCGTCACCTTGGAAGGCTTGTTCGCCTAAACAAGCTAACCCTGCGTACTGTAAATCTGTCAGGCACTTTTCCACAGGTTTTGTGCGCAGACACTGAGCTCAAGTCAAAGATATAACTTGAAATATGCTTAAATTAACAAAAATTTTAAGAGCGCCGCTCAGTGCCAGTTATTGATAGTGAAAGAACCTGAATTTACTTCTATAATAGGCAAACGGTGCAAAGTTGGGAAAAGAGTTCACTTTCTTCTGAATGCCTTAAACTTTCAGCCGCCCCCTAAATCATGTTTGGTGACCTATGTGCAGAGAAGACTTCCTTGCAATGAGTCCTGCAGCCTCGTAACTTGCGCCAAAAGAAGCCTGTCGTCAGTGCGCCCTGTGTGACACCCTTTCGTCAATAGCAGTCTCAATACAAACTGCAGCTCATGTGAGATCAATATTTAGAGCACGCGTATCCTTAGAAGAGCCATACCGGCCATCAAGAAGCCTTATGTCGTGTTTTTGACTACACGCAGGGAAAGTAAGCGCCAAAGTCCGGGCATTCAAAGGTTGGTTACACGAGCTTTTTATGACGGTGGCGATTGAGAATTGGGAGTCACTTTGCGCAGAAAGGCAGGTGTCCAGAAATGTACCGGCCGACTTTTTTACCCCGTACTGAATCCATAAAATTTGTTGTGGAAACGTAAGGTATTTGCGGAAACCGTTATACGGAAACTTTCATTGGGGTTGTTAATAAAAATGTATTAAAAACCACTAGTACGCTTCCTTTCCCATTGATCTCATGAAAAGTCGCACCTGCAACCTGCAGATAATACCATCAGATAATGTCATGCAGATAATGGAGGCATGATTTATGTACGGCGCTTAATTCGAAGTTTCTAGAAGTTCTCAGGGTTTAATAAACATGCTAGCATAGTGCCGCGCACATTGATATCAGCTCCGGTGTAATATATTTAACCGGCTGCTTGTTGCCGCGTTGCTTGTCGAGAACGATCAGAACAAGATTCTGGGGTGCGTTCTGCTGGAAACCGTCCTCTCAGAGCCGTGTTTAAGTAATTCAGATTGATGATTTAGAGGCTCGGAGGACCACCGAAGCACGCCGGGGAAGACAGTGTGTCGTTTAGGGCGGGTTTCGTCCAAGCTTACTCCTTTCCTTCTCTGCCATGAATAGTGAAGTCACTTAATTACGATAACTGCGAAGCAGCCTCAGTATATCAGAGCGTGGTGTACCTATTATGCATAAATGAGGCGTCGGAGCCATTTATTATGCGTCAATGTCTTTCCTACTTCGTAATGAATGGCGGCATTTTGTTGCGTCAACTGTTGGAATATTCATCGCAATGGCAACTTGACGATCTCCTCACGGCACCCGCCTCTTTGTTCTGGCGTAGTGAGGCTTAAATGGGAGCTTCATGGACCGAGTCCGAGATGAAGGCGCCTAATGGTTGCTCCTTGTTTTCCATGAAGAACCCAAGCTGAGTGTCACTGGAACTTCGTAACACCAGTCGTTAGACTTTGTTATGTGTGCGATTAACTTGTTGAACTGCAACTGACGCAAGAGTAAACACGTTAACATTCTTTGCGATATTAAATTCGAGGTGCTTTTACAGTCCTTACAAAGCTGATCGAATGGCTTTTCCGTGAGTACTTCAACAATAATGATAGAAATTTTAGTCGTTGCATTAGATGTGCAGCAACACTCGCGCCTAACCACATCCAGATTTGTGGTGTTATCGGCATATATTGGAAGTGTTGATGTTTCAGAATGGATTAGTAAACGTGTTTTCTTGTGATTGCTCTTGTGCTCTGGTACACCACAGCACGTGTCCGACCTAGAGTGAGCTCGTAAAGACGTTGTAAGCACCTGGTTTTTTCGAACATATGTCCCGTATGTTCTCGAATATTTCCTGTTAGCAGATCATTAACTGCGTTTCAGGGACACGCAATCGTCTCTACCCGGTCTTCTAGCGGGAAATAGCGTTGATTATTACTAGGAAAAGCTAACACGTGAACTAGCTGATCACATTCTTATATATGACTGCTGACCTTGACCTTTGACCCTTGGCATTTGTTTTGAGACAATGGAGAACGTGCTTAACGGAGCTTTCGCTCGTATAACTAGGTTCACGTCAAATTGAACCAAAGCCATTTTTTTTTTGCACGGTCGAGAAAGGAATTAGAAGTTGTAGTATTGTCAAGTACGCAGAACGGAAATTACATTCGCGTCGTTAGAGCGACAGCCTGTTAACTGCTCGAATCATTTGTGGATGGTCGTTAGTAATCGCTCTGAGGCTCATAACGATATCGTACTTCTGTTTGTTATGACCTGAGCCTCCGCTCTGAGGATTTGTTTAGCATATAGCTGGTTTCTTTTTTTTTTCTCTGCACTTTTCCGCTAGAAGAAATCCTGCCCCTAATTTATTCTCTTTTTGTTCCTGCCATTCGCTTTGATCGTCCATCCGAATTTGAAGTGCGGATATTTTCTAGGAAGCGGCTGTTTAATCCTTCTGTTTGAACCTCACAGTAGTTGAAATGCGGCTGGGAGGAGGAAGGATGTTTGTCTTAGCAACAGCTGTAGCATGTCGTCATAATACGCAACTGACGGTGCATCGAGCGCGTTTTGGGTAATTCACTTCAGGCGAGTTGATGAAGGAAGTGAAAGCCGCAAGCAGCTTCAAGAATGACCGCAAGGATCTGAGGTACACGTTGAAGTAACAGTTCGCACAGTAGCGGACTGTCGGCGTGCTGTGAGCGGTCGCGAAAAAGTTGTTGCATGCAAGAGAGCACCTGGGGAGGATGTCGATAGCCTAATGCGTCGGCGACGAGCCTCTGGTGTAAGGGGCTATGCTCAGAGATCATCTTGTGGCCTAGGACTGCAACCTAGAAGTCGTGCGGGTTAAGAGGTGAGGCGTGTTCAGAACATCATCGAATTCGTCCATACCCTCATGGTAAGAGGGTCGATACGACCTGAAGGCACTTCACACGTTGCAAGGTAGTGAAGATAGGTAGCTGAAGATTTAACAAAAGCCTTCTCTTGTGCGGTCTACATGGCGGGATTAGTTGGTCAGAATGACGGCAGTTGAACGTGGACGCTGGTGATGTCTTTCGCAGCGGGCGCATGAGCAGGGACGTGGGGCCTGTGCACCGGATCGCATAGTGCTTAAAACAGTGAACGAAGGTGTCCAATTTTCGCGACAATGACGCTGCGCTATGACAGGAGACGTGAAAAATCTCCTCGCTTAATCTTTAGGAGCTCTGAAAGTGACGAGCATACATACGATAAATAACACTGGAAATCATCGCGTCACTTTCGAAAGCGTTACGAAACTCTCATCTGCGAAATATCGGCATAAAATAAAAGGCATTCGAAGTGTTTGTTTTTGTGAACTTCAAAAATGGTAGTTGCCTAAAGAACTGCTGTACCTCTTCTTCTCTCCTAACCTTAGGTTTGTAAACTCAAGATTGTAAAGTCATCAAAGTTGGTTACTCAGTCAACGTGTTCTTAAATACTGATGGAGTAATGTACTATCATGCTCACAAGTTTCAACTTCAGCATCCAGATCCGATCCGTGAACCCACAGTAAAATCGCTTCTCCCATTCCATATGCGGAAATAGGAGGACGAAAGCGAGCCTATTTCAATAAAAATCTTCTAAATTTGCTCGCCGTCCCTACGTACCATGCCCTTCCCCTTTTTTACTTGTTTTATTCTTCGCGCTTTCGGCAATCCTAGCCCAAAACTTTGTGGCAACACTACCTCTCTACATTGAAGAAACGCCATTGGCTTGAATACGGGCTACGCGCGGCTGAGGACATTAGACATTGCAAGACTTGTGTTTAGTTTTTCAGACGTCTTATTTAAGTTCTTTATGTTAACATCTCTGCTGTGAACAAGTCGGGACGGGTAGAAACACGTGCTTGAAAGAGCCGGATGAGCAGGTGTCGTTTCTAGTAAAAAAAAAAGAAAAAAGAAAAGAAAAACAGAAAACGACATCGAAGAAACGGCTCCATGGAGGCGAGGGCTCTTGCATAGGCGAACTACTTCAGGACGCCATTTAAACTGGAATAGGGATTGACAGCACTCTCTTCTTTACGGTGCTCTTCCGTGGGCCCCTAGCCTAAATGTCTTTTCGGGACAGTGTAAACAAAGGGCGCCTTTCGTTCCTTTGATGTCTGAAATAACTCTCTTGTCTTTTTTATTTTTGTTTTTGAAAGTGTCACTCTATAAGACAATGGCTTGCGAGCAAGCGCGCGTCAAGTCTCTGTCTCTCAGACTCCGTTGATTTCAGGCCCCTTGGAAAAACAGAATTCCCAAGTGGCGCCTTGCTCGAGTGTCAGGAGCAACTGGATTAAGTAGATGTCTTCCACTTTGAAGACGTGCTCGTGCTTGGCACTGGGGCGAAGTGCCTCGGCTTGAGAATTACACTTGCTGCCCCGAGAGTACCGAGTTAAGACCCGGCTCTTTGTGGATAGGCAATTCATGGCTAAGCAACCTTAAGGGGAAGAAAAAAGTAGGTTGCGCAGTTTGCTGTCTTGTGGCGACAGTGTGTGAGCTGTCATAAGGATATACATAGTTTAGTTTGTTTTAAATTGAAGATCCCTCCCCCCCCTCCCCCCCCTCCCCTCGCCCGCACATTTTTTCTTGGCCTAAAAGAAAAAAAAAACGAAAAATGTTCGGCCGAGACCTTCAGTATCTCGGTCATGTTGCCATCAATGGTCCTCACAGCAAAAGCGTTTCATAGGAGCAGGGAAGGGGATTGCATCACCCTATAGCACATCAAAACAATCATAACATATAGCATAATATAATAACATAATTCTAACACATTATATTTAAATATAAGAACGACTAAAAACCCGAACATAATAAACCATAATAAACGATAATGCAGTATACAAAGAAACCAACAGGACAAAGATGTACCACCAATAAAACAAACCTTCAATAACAATCACGCTTTAAGTTGCTCATGATAGTTTTTCTTTTCTTTAATATACTACAGTCATAAAGTGCATCAGGCGGAGGCATCACATAAGAGGTGGGCCCTATAAGGTGATAGATTAATGTATGATTAAACGTAGGCATTAGTGAGACGATGATTACGGCAACTTGGGTGTTTAGGCCGTCCAATTCTCGGATATTTCATAAAACAAAATGTGATGCTGCTCCGTGTGTGCAAAAAACAAAGTAAGTCTTAAAAGAGTGTCGCTACTCACAACGAAAGAATCGACCCCTTTGTTAATTACATGGAGAATATTTTGCCTTTTTGAAGCCATACAAGGACAAGTGTGGGGTCTATAGGAGAGCATCTATGCTCCGACGACAACAGTCGTATACGTTGCTGAGACACCGTCACTGCTTTTCCTTTGGCCTCAGCATGACAATGTCGCACAACTATCAAGGCCGAGTTTAGCCCAATGGGGTTCAATGCGCATTTTTATGATGGCCATTTTATTGTTTCTTTCGTTGCCAACGCAGCCGCTCCACGAGGGTAAAATTCTTGCTCTTCGTCTGTTCTCACACGAGACTCATGCTCGCTACAGAACGGCGTGCTCCTCCTTTGATACTTTTACCATACCGCGTACCACTAGCGCTGCTACTACCGCTAACCATGTGCCGTGTCACGTCAGAGCGCACGCGCTGATTAATACCGACGCGGCCGGCGGGCGCGCTGTTGACGGGAACGTGGCGCCATCTCGCGCCCTCTGGGCGATCTGTGCTCGCGCAGTGGCGGGGCGCGGTACGCTGTAAGCAGTAGCGGTAGCGATACGCGCTATGCTAAAACTACCTGCTATGTAACAGCCGTGTCGGTTGACGGTGTAGCCCGCTCGATAGACGGCGGCTTCACAGTAACGCACGCGAGTGCTACTCTTTCCCAGTCGAGCTAGGCGTCTCTGTCTTCCTTGGCGATGACAGCGAGTAGCTGTAATTCAATCCCGGGAGAGCTCAAATGAAAGAAAGGAGAATTCTTGGCAACCTCCTCTCTTAACGGGCATGTTCTCCTCTTCCATTGCGAGAGCTGTAATGGCGCGCATATCTTTCAGGGGCCCACAATGTCTCTTCCATTGTTCCCCGTACATGTCCTCTTGTTCTTTCAGGCACGTCCTCAATCAATTTTGAAAGCGTCTCTGATGGGCGCGTCCTTTGCTCCCAAGCTCTTCGTGTTCCGCGCATGCTGGGAGTATGGGTTCCCCTTATGACAACGTCTACTCTCTTCTTTATGACCGTAGGCGTGCGAGATGAATCCAGTAACGGCGCTTAAGGATCCCAATTTGTCTCGCATGAGAGCTTCGGCCGCATTATGCCGAGAGATTTTCGCGAAGGGGGAGCACCGCTTTTGCGGATGGTATTAGAGGATGAAGACCGCGTCGCCTCGTTGCTTCATTTTGCCTTTTGCTTTCAGGGCTGTGCGAACTTTAAGGAGTGAAGGCGTAATTTGCATCTCATAAAAAATAACATGCAGGTCATGCTGCCCTGCCGATATAGCGTCATCGCTTTGTGCGCTCCCATTTGCAGTTATCATTTTAGCTCGCAATTCGGCCGTAATGAATTATAGCTACCACAACATGCGACACTTCTTTTTTGTGTACTTGTGCGGTACATGCTAATGTCTTCATGTTTCTTTTTGCGTCCATTGGACACTCGTTCCTATTTCACAAACTGCGCTCTTTGCTTGCACGAAACTACACCCGACGAATGAACGCCACACAGTAATGAAGTAATGAGGACACGCACACATTATAGCTTTGTGTACGTGTCCTCATTACTGTGTGGCGTTTATTCGTCGGGGGTACACATTAAAGCCTTGTGTACTTGCCTGAGCTCTCTATGAGCACTTTCTGCTGCTCTCCACAAATTTATAATTTAATGGAACTGAGGAAAAAACGTCAACGAACTTAAGGCGACATGACGTTTCGGAACCTCGTTTTTCTTTATCATGTGACGTGTCATGCCCACGTATAGTCAACCGCTGGGTCACTGAACGTAAACTATGGATGTAGGAAGAGAGGGGTGTTCCGACGGACCGTTTAACGATTGGCCGTGTTCGATGCATATGCTGTGACTCAAGTAGGAGGCTCCTGCACGGGTGTGACTCGGTCTCCCGCGGAATGGTTCTGTCAAAATTAATCCTGTGGTCGCATGCCTTGCAGCGCACGGTCATTGAACTTCGATTGTTGTTCATTTCTCTGACATTAGCTTTGTGCTCCTTCATTCTATACGCAAAATATTATGTTTTGCCGAGACTTCCACCGCACAAACCTGGTGGGCCTTTAAACACTCCATACGTTATCGTCTCTTATGTTGGAGTAAAGCGTGAAAGGCACCGGTCACTTCTCTAATGCGCTCCTATGCGCACAATGAACTAATAACGGTAAAAGTCTGCAGCGCTAAACAAAGACGGACACGCATACAACAGGACGAGCGCTGCGCTTCAAATATCGTTGCGACAGGGAGGGAGAACAGCGCCCGTCATTTTCATTGTTTTCGGTGTGTTGGTCCTTCTTTAGCAATGAACTAAGTAGCCCAGCCACTGGTTTCAATGAACAAAGTGAACTGTTGACGCAAACTTCGCTGCCAAAATAAGAGAAGAGCGCAGATAGGCTTTGAAATTGGGAATATTTCTGTGTGACACCAATGTCGTCCGCATGGCAGATGTAAGGCTCCCTTCTTTGACACCACTAAAAGATGGAAGCGGGCGGAAAGATGGCCGCGATCTACAACCTCCTGAACAGTCCTGTCCACATTGCTAATCGGGGTATCAGCCAATGTTGTATACGCCTTTTGATTACCTGCAGCCCTTATTGGGACCAAAATCTTAGCCTGCTAATAAGGAAGCACTGGTCATTTCCTGTCACGTGATTCTAACCAGTACCTGATCCCCGCTATTATCCCGCAAAGGAAATCTGCACACGTCATCTCTCCGTCATTTTGAGGCCAAGGTGATCATAAGTTTCAAAAGATCTGAAAAACACAATATGCGGCTTGTATAAGATAGTCTTATTTTACGTGCGTTTTTCCGCGAAGCCTATGTAAAAAAAAAAAATGAACTGGTCCCACTTCTGCCACATAATGTCCTACTTATGGGGATGTTTTTGCGTCTGAGTTATAATGAGTGGCGAGGGTGGGGAAGGCGAGGGGGGGGGGGGGGGGGGGGGGAGGATAGAGCTGGGAGTTCAGAAACGCATTGTACTGAGCCCTTGAAAGGCACACCGAAGTTAAATGTCGCTTTCTTTTTTCCTCTCTCTCCTCTCCAATGGCCACCCTCTCGGTGCACCCAACCACTCTTAATTTTTTAAAGAAAATTTTGTGATAAAGATGCAGGCTTTATGCCCTATTTAAAATGGATCTGATAGGCACCCTCTTAAACTTTCATATGTTCACAAAACAAGTCGTCGCTGCAGTTTAAATGTTTACTTTCATAGACACTACTTCGCAGGAGCTTACATTATAGGAAATAGCGGCAACATAAACATTTGAATGTGTAACTCAACTGTACCGAGGAACACTAACCTTGCCGCGCTGCTGCTTTAAGTGCCTCTGCCGAGAACACGGTTGCGACTAGTAATAATTGGGCGGATAGGATAGTAACAAAAGATGAACAAAACACCGTATTGTACATAATGGTTCATTCGTTGGTCGCTGTCTCTACAAAATGTAGAATGAGCAAAGCATCAGCACCAGTGACTTGTGAACACAAGCAAAAAAAGGATGATAACCGAGAGCATGATTAACGAATAACAATAAAGTCATAACAAAGCTTGTCTCACAGAAACTCATCCTCGTAAGAGCAAAGCCACTAGCCCGAGGATTCCGCCCTGCTCTTCTTACGAGTGTTATACTCCGAAACCCGAGGGCAGTGACAACGAAAAGAGCCGTATCGACGATTGCTCTATACATAAAAGTCTCAGGAAAGAAAAAGCAAGGAAGCAAGGAGATGGTTGGAGGGCTTACGGCAAGGAAGGCCGGAGGCGCTAGCGGGACGTGACCCCAGTGGACGCTGATAACACGGAGGGAGTTTGGTATGTGCAGGAGGGACAGACTCGCAACGCAGACACAGGAGACCCACTCACTCAGCTGGCACGGCGTGGATCTTTGTCGTGGATTTTTCTGTATTGCGGTTTTCCTGCAGGGCCGATAATTCGCCGGCAGAATTGGCAGGAGGAGCAGTGCTGTATAGGACGCTGCAGCCGCCGCTCGAGAATCCTTCAGCGCCCTAATCGCAATTCTCTGGCCTCTGATGCATGTCGAGTCCGTGGCGCAAGCCCAATTGTTCCTGATCCTCCGAAAAGATGGAGCTCGATTTCATCCACGTTGCATCATTCCTTCCCTCCTCATTCGCATCTCCTCCAATTTAGGGTCGGTTGTCCCGACGCCAGGGTCCCGTGTTCCAACTGTCGCATCCGACGCCTGCCCGTACCGTCCTCCTATCCTCCTGGGATTTTCGCGTGCGTGCTCCGTACAGGGTGTGTTTATCTCCGGGCTGCTGTTCGGCTCAGCCCCTGCCCTTAACTCCTCTGTCCGTAGCTTGCGTGCTTTCCTTCTGCGTTTCCTCTTCGCGTGTCCGGTCGGTATAGCATGTGAGCTAGCCGTATTGAATCCTTTCGTGCGCCGTCTCCCCAATGTGGCCCTCCTGAGCCGCGCTGAGCTCGGCCGCTACCCATTGATCCCCGGGAAATGGACCGGGGAAGGCTGGGAGCGCATGGCTCTCGTGGACCTTGTGCTTATTTTTTTATTTTCTTTGGCAGAAGCTGCCGTGTTCTTGACGGGCTTTCTAGAGTCTAGCAACCTCGTCAACCACTCGCTCGGATTGCCGTTCTGTCGCTCTTTCTCCCGCTGTCACTATACACCCATGCACGTCCCAGCCGCGCTGTTGGCGAGTTCAAGCATTTCCGTGGGGCTGTGTGACGTGTGTGTGCCGGCTGTTATGTGGCCATTGCTGCTGCTTGCGCACCTGAGTTCCCAGGAGTGCTTGTGTTTCTTTCGTGTCCTCCGTGGCACCACTTCGTTAGATCTCCGCCTTGCACTCCTGACGTTGCATCCTCGGCTGTCCGGAGCAGCATTATCTGCTAGGCATTTACCTTCAGCGTTCTCAGGCTTAGAAGCGAAGAGGTGAACGGCAGTTCTCATAGGCGCTTGAGGATATTGCTGTTAACGACTCTCCCGTAGAAAGGGGTTCGTATCTTAAGGCAGTATATTGCGCCTAGGTGAAACAAGAATCTATTGAAGCAACTTCCAGGCTTTTCACCGTGTTCTAAAATAACGAACTGATAATAATATAGCTGTATGACACAACGCTCCCTTGCCGCTTCCCCTCCTTCTCAGCGCCGCACACACACATTTTACCTGCACGTCAATATTGTTATCATTTGAACTTGTATATTAATTCATGCGAGTCATCTCCGAAATATGTTGATAAAAAAGCGCGCGCGGAAATGACTTTGTCTTCGTTTCACGCTCAATGACGTGATAATAAAAAAGGTTAAACCACTTGCTACTCCAAAGCCAGCGAGGGCATCTTCGCATATAAATCATGTTACACATGATCGGATTGCCCTGACAATCCCGGTCTTTAAGAACCTTGGGGTGGTTGCTTGTTTAGAAAAATATTCTCTAGAGTACAGAACGCTTTTAGATGGGAAGATTGTAAACTAATTTTCATTAACCGAGAGAGGATGCTGCTCTGGCGGTTGCCACACGGGTCCTAGTGGGCCATGCACTGCAGTAATCACTTCAGTGCTCGTAATTTAGAGCCAATGGCTGAAAAACAAAATGTATATAGAAGGAAAAGCAACAGGCTTTTCTAGTGATGACGAGAGTGCTCCTTCGCGCCAGAAAGTGACGTTAAAGCTGGAGAGCTGAGCGCGTTAAATATTTACCCTCCATTGACGAAAGCCATGCGCCTCCGGTTCGGCGCGCCATCTAATTGTCTCAGGTGTGGACGGAGCTGGGGTTTCCGCACACTCTCGCTTCTGCTGGCCTGCCACGCATCGCAGCTAGAAGGATGTTAGGCAGCCCACTCTCTCTGCCCTCCCATCTATCTTGCGCTGAAGCCGGTGCCCCAGAAAACGTTTCAGCTGCAGGTTTAAGCCACGATCGGCGTTGGCAAACAACGCCTCCGATAGAAGAGGGCCTGGAGGAAAGGACGGAGCGTAGGCTGCACGATTGAGGTCATTTGGGAGAAAAGGGAAGGTGTGGGGTTGTAGGGAGGGGGGCAGAAAGGGTTGGCTTAAACTTCCTGCCAGAGGCGCGCGCACGTGTTTCCCGCAAGGGGAGGAGGGATCTCATTTATACGGGCGATTCCCTTTCTCACTTCTTCAACTAGGAACGAGAAAGCGAAGCGCGTACTCGAACACGGTGCTTCGGACGAATAAGTGGACTCAGGGTGAGGAGGGGGTTTGAGCTGTGAGAGAGGAGGTATGAATAGCCGTAGTGCGAGGTCTCGCGTAGTGAAAAGTTTTCGATGCTCGCGGCTTGAACTACGCTAGTTTGAAGAGAAGTTTTTTCCCCCCGGGTTCCGCCGATGAGAGCTGGCGACTCCTGCATGCGTCGGTTTTCGGGAGGCATAACGAGCTCGCTTTGCTGAAGCCTAATGGGTTCTTTAGATGAGAGCGGCAAGAGCGATGCGGGAGGGAGACAGCTGGGATTGGATAGGTAGCGGTGCGGAGAGCTGGAGAGAAGGTAGGCAGTTCGGATCCAAACCTGCGTTGACCGACAGAATGCAGGCTTTGGCTTGCCATGCAGACTTTTGAAGGGCTATTATGCTTAGTATTGGCATACAGATAAATGCACTTTACAGTGCTATGGCAAGAAACTTCCAACCTAAAAAAAAAAAGCCGCTTATAGTTTTCCTTCAAAATTTCAGTTTCTAGATTTTTATGAACTTCCGACCATACTACTACTGATAGAGAGCGCGATTTCATTGCAAGCAATGCGTCCCTTCATGGCCTCGCATCTAGGCTACACTTTAGGGGAAATTAAAGTCAACCGAGCTACTACTGGGGGTAGTTGTAAATATATTCTTGAGGGTATTGGTGAGCGCTAGCAAAATACGGAGTGGAACGAACATACGAGAAGAAGCGCTTGGTCCTGTGTGTTCGTTCCTCTCTGTATTTTGCTAGCGCTCACCAATACCATCATGGTTGTTAGGGGATCCTCCAGCACAGAGGGAGCCCATGGAAAACAAGGAACGGGTGAGAAGTCTTATGAAATGAAGTCGGATGAAAAAAACGGGTGAAAAGAAGACACTTGTCTCGTTGGTGCTTGATATGCAAGGAATCCGGGAAATAAAATGTAATGTTTAACGTCCAGTCTTGGACACACAGTCTGGAAATGGGCAAAAATTCTAATTCTGCTTGCATGTCTGCATGAATTGCTAACATATTTGAAGGAACGTTTCTTCCGACACATTGGTGGAAGTGAAGTCAAATGGTCAGCAGGCATATATGCAGGAAGAAGGTAGATCCAATCAAAAGCAACGGCTGCTCGATCTACGGTAGATCGAACAGACGTGAAAAAGCTAACCGTTTCTGCAAAAGAGCCTAAAGTTGTTCTGCTCGTAATGTTGATTTGGTCACTAAAAGAGCAGTGTTAGTTTTCTCTCTTGATATACTGTTTGGACCTGCGTATTTTCGCTCAGTTTTATCATCCTTAGATATTCCGAAATCACTAAACTTAGCTAATTTAATTTTGTTGTAATTTTTTCTTCTGACAAATCTTCAAGCTTTAACATTTATGCAATGGAACAAGATTTAATGATTACATCCTGTAAGTTCGTAACTGTACATGGCAGTTAAAACGCTATAGTACGGTACAACTGAATAACGAAGCGGAAAATGCTCCTCAAAGTTGACCCCCCAACCAATGGCGTCGACTGATTGCGATGACCTTGTTGTTAATCCATGACTCAAGCTAGTCATGTAATTCGCTCGACGTCCTTGGCCTGAGGGCCTCTCAGAAGAGGCCCTCGTGTATCTGGTAATAGCATGAATGACTTCACGGCGAGTGGCGCGGTAGATCTTATTGAGAAGTTGTCAGTTTCGGTTAATGTCCCGTTAAGAGATCTCCTCGGTGCTTTAGAGGAGAATAGAATTCCTGAAGGCTGTCTGGGTTGAAAACAGACGATGCATGGGGGCATTCGAAAGGGCATCAATGATCCAGATTTCCAAACTCGATTGTGTCGTTCACTTATTTTTGATCCGCAGAGATCGCCGCGTGATATCAATCACACAAACTGGTTCCAAGGAACTCATAGACAAAAAAGCAGCCTACTTCAATCGAAATACGAGAGCGATTGTTACGTAAATCAGACAATATTTTACTATTTTCGTTGAATTTCGCACCGGACAAAGTAAACTGTCTTTCGATCTCCCCAGCTAGCAAATGTTTCCAATTAGCGCAAACACGTTCTCGCTACCCCAGATCGTCCGGCACTGAAACACACACGAGAGTCCGAAATTTTGTCACGTCCAAAGCTTTGTCGCAGTGTGAAGCGACTTCCGAAACTAGCCGGGTCATTGTTTCTGTGCAAGTGAAAAGGACAGAAAGTAAATAACAACAACGCTCTTCTGAAGCTTGCGGCCAGGACCGCCTCAGCGTTCGTCAGCAGTAGAGGAAAGAATACAAAGCAAGAAATTTTCTGCCAGAGCTACTCAGCTATGGGGTAAAAAAAAAAAAACACTATTCTGAAAAACACTTCATGAGCTCAAGAAGCGGGGCACATTAAAAAAAAAATGAAAACACCTTCGCGGCATGACGAAAGAAACCGGCCGAACGAAACTAGTTCTCGCCATGGCGAAAGAAAGGTTGCAGAAGGAGTTTGTAGAGTGCAGGGAGTGAGACGACATCCATTTACCGCGACGTTTTGCTTCTGGTCTGATACTGCTTTGCTTTTGTTTGTTTTTCCCTTGGGTGCTTCTCCAGCTTCTTTTTTTGTTGTTGTTTTTTCTTCCACCACAAAAACTCTATGCAGAGTTTCTACTTGGATGTGCTTTCTAGAAGGGGCTGTTGGTAACAATCTAGCAAATGGACCACGGGATGGCAGATTCCGCCCGCCTCCACTGTGCCTCTTTGAACGACCAAACATAAAATAAGGAGGAAACCCTTGCCTCGCTGGCAAGGACACGTCGGTGCATCACAGCGAGCTGTCGCCTTTGTGCCGCTGGCAAACTGCGAAGCGTAGCAACGCCAGGCTAGCATGCGTGTTGAAAACTGCCACCTTTAGTGTTAAAATCACCTCTGCATACTTTAATTCAAAGCATGAACTGCGTTCTGCCCCTATATAACACCCTGACTCCTCTTTCTGTAAGAAAACACTGACGAATCCCGAGCGAAATATCCTAACCTGTTTCGCTAGTTCATGAAGCTGTCGCCGAGCAAAGGAAAGGGACAGGACTTCCACAGGATAAAAGCCCTCTTCATACAAAGAACTGAGAGAACATTCCCGAAGTAAGCTAATCTGTCATTGCAGAGTGCTCCTCTTTATGGCATGTTCCATGCGCGTTCATTTAGTGATGCCTGACACTGAAATGGAAAGAAGGAAGGACTCGTACCGCTTGCTTTTTATGGGCACTGTATAGCCACAACTGTCATACTAACGTTGAGTGAGTACATCTATTCTCCTATACGAACTACGATACGGCGTTCGATGCGCGCTTGCAATACATAGGCTTGTTTCACAACCTCAACACAGACCAATTTATCAGCCGTGCTTTTGCAATGGTGAGCCGATGTTTGCACTACCAGTGCTATGCCATCGCTGCTTTTATGGCTAGTGGGTGATCGCCGCCAGAGCAAATACACCAGGCTCACCGGCATGTATTCTGACAATCATTATGATGCTCCGGGCGGCCCACTGACCAAACACGATGTATGCTGGACCAAGAATACGCGACCCGCAGAGATGTGTTTGCACACGCGATGCATTACAAGTGATATCTTCACATCTGTTTCCATGAATTTCGTTGGGTTAGTTGCACCCTTACAAACGGCATGTGCCAGTTCTGCATCGCAGCTTTTCTAGAAGCTATCTCTGTAAAGCGTGCCACTCGCAGAGCACTCGAGTAAAAAAAGAAGCCAACTTCCAAAAAGACAACTTTCTATTGTTTTAGGGTATTGTGGCATAAGTGCGCGAATTGCCCAACATGTGGGAAGTGCTTGTCCTTTAAAGTTTAAATGATATTCTCATTTTCTGTCTGGTGGTGTTCCTCCTTTGAGCGCACAGCTGTGTACTTATTGCATTGTTGGTTGGTGCAGTATAGACTGTGTATTCAGTTGCTTTACTTCCTTTATTTTATTTGTAACTTATATTTGAGGGGTCAGTCAACCGTAAGTCTGTAATTACCACTTCACCTCGTAGAACACCGAAGAAATTAAAATTTTTACTTTGTTCTGAATGAATCCCTGAAAACTAGCATGTCTTCATGCACTTCTCGGTTGGCTTCAATTTAGTTTCGCCGATTCATGAGACTATTATTCCTTCTTCCAAAGTTTCGTTGCAAAAGGAGTTGGCCACATCAGCAGTCATGAGGGGTCTCAGCAGGCAAAGTATTCGAAATGGTTGAAGCTTCTTCGTTTTTAATTTTTGCTTCGAGTGTTTTTTTTTTTTTTTTTGCTGCTATTGTTACCATCTAAATATCTTCCTGAGCTTGTTTTTCAATTTCTTTGTCGTCGTCTTACCCTGACACCGCTCCGAACGAGCCCGTCCCTCATGACTGCTGATGTGGCCAACTCCTTTTGCAACGAAACTTTGGAAGAAGGAATAATAGTCTCATGAATCGGCGAAACTAAATTGAAGCAAACCGAGAAGTGCATGAAGACATGCTAGTTTTCAGGGATTCATTCAGGAAAAAGTGAACAAAAAAGTGGCAGTTAGAACTCTTTCAGGAATAAAATAGAATACACGAACGAAAACTTTTAATTAGTTCTCTTTCGTCTGTTTCAAAGTGACAGATTTCGAGCCCCGCTTTTATTATAACTGATGCAAAGCGTTCATTTTCTTCTTTTTCTTTTTTTTTGACGACCTCGTTACTGCCAGAAAACACATACATATATGTGTCATTGTACTCTGTGTTATTCCGGCGTGGGGAGTCGTAAACGCTAATCCTGCAACTATTTTTTTTTCTCCCCTGTCGTGCAAATGCACTTCGCTAAGAGCTATTGCCGTCTTTCAGTGTGCGCGCGTGTCTGCGAATGAGTGTTTTCACAATGTGGGGGTGATTGTGCTCCTGACTGAGCTTGCACGTTGCTATTGGCGCCCGCTGCACACGCCCAACTGTCGCCTGACTAGCAACAAATGGTGGGCTCTTGCAAAGAGGCCACTGTTGCTTCATAGTCAGGCTGGCTGTTCAATCTCTTGAAACAAAATTTGCCGCCACGTGCGCTATAGGATGAAATGGAAACAAAAAAGACCGCATCGTAATCGCAGGCAAGGAAAATAAAACTAACTGGTACGTGTCAAGAGTCTGGGATTGTTTTTCGATATGTAATTATTTTTTTTCGGGCGCAATTTCAAATTACGGGGCTGTTAATTCGCGCAGTTACGGTGAACCAACCCCGCATGAAAGGATTATTTTTTTTTATCTGGACTGCACTGAACTCTCGTAATTAGCTCCATGAAACAATTTCAATAATATCTTGCGCTCTTTCGTAGTTTCAGGTTCCTAACTTTCGCAAAGCTACACTTCGCACTTTCTTGATATTTTTTTCTGTTGTTGGGACAAAATTTTCTGATAACATGAAAGCCATGTTTATTTCTTGGAGCGTTCACATTCTATAAACTGAGGTAAATTAAAAAAAGAACTTTTAAAGCTGCGTTATATTTGAATATAGAGAAATCTTTGTCGAAGTCAAATTGGACAGCGAAAAGTAAAAAAATTTTAATGATGTGTTGTATTTGAATATAGAGAACATTTTTGTCTAAGCCAAATTGGCCAGCGAAAAGTAAATGTTCTGGGTGCTGAAAGCATTTCAACTACTGCACTTCTCATTCACCTTTGTTATGCATAAAACGAGTCTTGTTCTCATATCAGTGTTCCAAAGTCTGATTCTTGCGTGTTTTTTTTTTATACCGCTTTCAGTAGACAATTTTTATTTTGTCATTTTTAGTGTTTTACACTGGCAAGTGGCATTTACTTTCCACCGTACGTTGCATGTACTGTCATGCCAGGTCACAGCTTCGTAGGAAGCGCAGTACGAATCCTTGGTAGGTACTGTGCCAGTGTCGTGTTTAACTTGTTTACGCACCCAACAGTACAAATCTAAATTCAAAGTACGTGCTCTAAAATCAGATAGGCTGCCTAAGGAAACGTTTGTAACTGCCACATTAACTAATCAGATACCGCTGGTTTCACGGCCACTTCCTCAATTCACATCAAGGCAGTAAGTGTTTAAACTAATCAGATATCGCTGGTCTGACGGCCACTTCTTCACTTCACACCAAGCCAATAAGTATTCGTGTCTTTTTTAGGTAGTGGCATTGGAAAACTTTTAATGGGCGGCAGCTGAACATTTCTTACCAGAATGTAATCGTAGTACAGCGTTTCCGTTCACTGATATGCAGGGAAGGCTGCGGGAAAAGTAAACACTTTTAAAAGTCAGTTCAGTTTAGTGTAGCTGCCCTACCAAATTCAGCAATTGACTGCAATGCCGTCATGAGACCTGCCATCTCACCATCAAAAGAAAAAAAAAAGTCAGACGCACATGGAAATTCAGTAGTTATTTTTTGGGCCCCAACAACTGCTCCTGGCTATATTGAATTTTGAAACCCCTTGGGCTCAAAGTAACTTCTTAAAAAGCGCCAGAGAATTCAGAACCATCGCCTTCTTTGGATTTGCATTGATAATTATCAGTATAATAAAGAAGTGATTGCGCGTAAAGAAAGTACCATTTCCAGCGGTCATACCGTGGCGAACTCGTGACTGCTTAATACCACATTTCCTTGTGCCCCTTCCCGACTAGCAGACTGAACAAAAAACTCAGACAAAACAACGCCGGAACCGAAACATTTCGCCAAAAGAAATTCTGTAGATTCTTTTGTTTGCTGGCTTGAAATCGGGAACAAAGGTTCTGAATTAAAAATGTCGCAGCGATTCTTAGTAAACAAAGGCTTGGCGGCAGATTGAGAAGAACAGAGAAGAGTTTATTATTTGAAGCATATTTCTAAATGCTGGGCTCTCATGTAGATAAACAAGAACAGAAAATGGAAGCAGCCAAAGGAAGTCTTCAGTCAAACGCGCGAACATGCAAATGAAGCACAAATTTATCCAGCGCCTTGGCAACACGTAGCAACCTGCACAATCTCCATTGTTTGGCGTTGCGTTGCCTTTACTCGAGAGCGGGGGCTTTCACCCACCCACCCACACACACACTGAGTATCAGGACAGAGTATGAACACACACACACACACACACACACACACACACA
Source organism: Amblyomma mixtum (assembly GCF_055824585.1). Lineage (NCBI taxonomy): Eukaryota > Metazoa > Arthropoda > Arachnida > Ixodida > Ixodidae > Amblyomma > Amblyomma mixtum. Next base: position 44,956,102 of record NC_143019.1, on the reverse strand, counting down.
CACACACACACACACACACACACACACACACACACGCACACGCACACGCACACGCACACACACACACACACGCACACACACGCACGCGCACACACACGCACGCGCACACACACGCGCACACACACGCGCACACACACGCGCACGCGCACACACACGCACGCGCACACACACGCACGCGCACACACACGCACACACACGCGCACGCGCACACACACGCACACACACGCACGCGCACACACACGCGCACGCACACACGCGCGCACACGCGTGTGCGCGTGTGTGTCAGTGTGTGCGGTTGAGTGTGTGTGTGTGTGTGTGTGTGTGTGTGTGTGTGTGTGTGTGTGTGTGTGTGTGTGTGTGTGTGTGTGTGTGTGTGTGTGTGTGTGTGTGTGTGTGTGCGTTGTGTGTGCGTGTGGTTATTTGGTTACTTTGGTTAATTTTTATGCTCACCATGCCTAAGTTCAGCAAATAGAGCTAATCTATCAAAAAAAAGAAAGACACATGCGCAATCTATTATCTCTCGGGTTCCCGACTTACTGAAGCTGCTTAGAAATGACAGGGGCGCCTCGCGAACTGTAACGCTGACTTTTTCAAGTCGACAAGCGCGAGCGAAAACATAAATTGACACACCAGCTGTCAGAAGAGGCAGTGGCGACGATGGGGGATCGAAAAGCCCAGGGGGCATCTCTAGGAGCAGCAAGCCCAAAGTGCTTCTCCTCCATTGACGACAGCGCTTGACTCGGCGATGGACTGACAACGCGTATTTCCCTGTTCCCTGCGCTCGAAGCTTACTTGCCGAAACATTGACTCCCTTCGTTTATGCTACTAGAATGTGCCTGTCCAAAGCGTGCATCTCTGACTGGAGAAACGAGGGCGTGAGAAGAAAAGAAATTTGGTGTTGCACTTTCCAGGAGGGAAACGAAAACTGAGCTAGAAAGCTGCACTTGTTGTCTACCTTCGGCGCGACGCTCTCGAAACGTCAGACGACTTTAACTTTGAGTGCGTGCTTTCGCCAGCTTGAGTCAAAAGAAGGTCAAGGAGAGCATTCTGACGTAGGTGCACGCTCTTCGAGAAGCCTGCCTTCCATGAAGCGAGCTGCCAGTTCGCTTCCAATATGCGCTGCCATCTCTCGGAGCAATCTGTCGCGCGTGTACTGGGACGCTCGTGTTCGACATTGTTCGCAGAGGAGAATGCAACGCAGTTGGCTCAGGAAAGCTTCGTATGGAGGTTTTCTTGCCGTAACAAGCGCTGGCGCCCAGACGTTTTCGTAACGGCTGGTCGCCACGTGATCAATAAAGCGCAGGCGTTGCGGGCACTCGAGGTGGAGTTCACGCTGCTGTGAAGGCTCTTGGAGTGAAACGATGTCTAAATTTTGGATTTCACACTTTCGAAGCGAACACGATAGCAAGTTTGTTTCTTCTGAACGTTGCACGTGTCAGTGGAAATTAGTGACCAAACTTGACCTTTTGAAAGAAATCACATTATTTATACATTGATGTGACATTAGTCATTTTGCTAGATCAGAATGAGTTTATTGTAATGAAGTTAGTGTAGTAAGTTACGAATAAATGCAAAGTACCAGAAGCTGGGCTGTATTATCAATGGTCAAAGAAAGATCTTATTGTCGGCTTCTTCTTTGTTTTTCAACAGAAATAACCATACATGCCTAGCTTTTCGCAAACAGTTGAACACGAATCAGGCATATTAGGAGAAAAAGTAAAGAGAGATATGATCTGCAACAACAAATTCTTCCAGGCTTTGCGTTCCGACTTCTCGAAAAGTTTGTTTTATGTTTTGTTTTACGGGGGTTTAACGTTCTAAAACAACTCAGGCTATGAGAGACGCCGTAGTGAAGGGCTCCAGAAATTTCGGCCACCTGGGGTTCTTTAACGTGCACTGACATTGCACAGTACACGGGCCTCTAGAATTTCGCCTCCATCAAAATTCGACCAACGTGACCGGGACTGGACCTGCGTCTTTCGGGTCAGAAGCCGAGCGCATAACCACTGAGCCACCATGGTGGATGAATTCTTCAACAGATGATTCGCTCTCTTTCCTCGAAAACGCATAGGTGCACTCTCGGTTAAAATTTTTCGTACCTTGCTCCCGACCCCAAGCCTGTTTTGTGCCATATAGTCCAATACTTCCCGCATCCTAGAAGACCAAGGCGCCTTGAATTGCTAGAGCAGCGGTTTTTCTCACCTTACGTAAATTAACGTTTTCACGGCTGTCATGAATGCTCCACTACAGTCCTAAAAACAAATTTTGAAACTGAAGACTTTAGACAGGTCGGTGTGCCTTTTTCGGCACATTCTTACATATAAAAATTACAGATGGTGTGAACGGCAGCAGAGCGGTTTGTTCTACTAAGTACCTCTTCTTATTTTGCCGCTGAAGAGCGAGCGATACTTACAGCGCCTTTAAGTAACATAAAACCTTATTAATGCACCGAGATGCTTAACGCGCAGTCTAACACGAAAATTTAAACGGTGTATGGACGAGAATGAAAATGCATGGCCCTGTCGGCGCTAAACAGGCCACTATCGTTGCATCGTGCAGATGGGGGAGAGTTAAAAAAAAGATGCCTAGGCTCAGCTTGGTTAAGCCAAGAATGCGTTGCATATTGCGCGGTCTTTTTGCGCGAGCCGCCGCGGTGGCTCAGCGGTTATGGTGCTCGGCTGCTGACCCAAAAGACGCGGGTTCGATCCCGGCCGCGGCGGCTAGAATTTCTTTGGAGGAGAAATTTTAGAGGCCCGTGTACTGTGCGATGTCAGTGCACGTTAAAGAACCCCAGGTGGTCGAAATTTCCGGAGCCCTCCACTACGGCGTCTCTCATAGCCTTAGTCGCTTTGGGACGTTAAACCCCATAAACCAACCAACCTTTTTTGCGCGAGGTATTGCTTGGCGGCACTCGATTTTCTCAGCAGCTTTTCCTCCGTGACGTATGGATGGATGGATAGGAGCGCCCCCTTTGAAACGGGGCGGTGGCAACCGCCACCACGCTCAGCCGTCCTTTTTCTTTCCATCTTTTTTTTTTCTTTTTTCTTTTTTTTCACGTGGTTCGGTGACGTCACGTCACCACGCGACGTGACGTCACCAAACCACGTGACTTGACATCACGTGCTTTGGTGGCTGCCCGGCCGCGCCAAGGGCTGAACTGAGTGATTGCAATATGCTCCGCATAAAAACATAGGTAAGAGAAAGATACAAAATGTATGCACCGCTGCCATCTGTGCCCAAGCGACGTCGATGGCTGTTGTTAAAGCCACATCAAGAGCAGCGGCTGAACGTAGCGGCTCGTAATGATCCTATAGCGATCCGCGTGACCAGTGCGGGTCACGTGCTGAAGAAATAGTGGTGCCAGTACGTGCTATACAGAACGGTTGGGCTGGACGGCTGAGTTACCTCGCTGTGGACGGCCACGTCACCGGAGCAATAGTCGTAACGTTCGTGCTGTCGACAGCGACCACGGTCTCTAGCTCGTGCTGACGCCACCTTTTTTCTGCGAAGGCCGGCATTGGTCACGCGGGTGGCAACGCACCAAAAGCGGTGACGGTGGCTGAGCGCGCTTCCGCTCGCTATGAAACAACGACAAAACAAAGTGGCTGATGGCCGAGGCTCAGTGCGGCTATAAACACCGTTCAGGTGTCCTAGAATGTGCTACGTTTTTCTGCAATGCATTCCATGCTTAAGAGGTAAGAAAATTTTTTTGGCGTTTGCTTTAAACTTAGAGGACAAACTTGTATGGGATAAAAAGCGATGAAAATGCAGGACAGCACAGTGTTTGTGACTGCTTTTCCGCGGGCATTTTTAAACTCATTCTATTCTCGTTAGCCGCCAATGTGAGCAGATGGCGCTCATGAGCAATTAGGGTCAGCGCTGCCAATTCCGCTAAACGTTCTTCCGGCCCTGGCTTACAACCCCCGTTTTGTGGGGTCGTGATGCGCGTCGTCATTGCACCTTTTCTATTGCCTTGCATAAAGCTGAGTGTGAAGAGGGGAGCAGGTGCTACGCAGGACGTGTTGATAGCCGTGCCATCGAGGTCGAGCCTGCCCCTCTTTCTCTCAGCTCAGCGAGAGAGCGTCGTTTTCCCGCCTTAGCGTCGAGATTTGCGCGCATAACAATGTTGCCGCGTGCGTGTTATCCGTGTGTGCTCTTCCTTGGCCCTTCGGGAGCTGCTATTACCGGAGCACCTGCGCCATGGTATGGCCGCAAGCCACACGAGCACTTGGTGCTCTTGTGGCTTGCGGCCAGCACTTGGTGCAAGCCTCACGAGTAAAATTTAGGTTTGGTTTGGTTTGATTTGGTTTGGTTTATTGGGGTTTAACGTCCCAAAGCGACTTAGGCTATGAGAGACGCCGTAGTGGAGGGCTCCGGAAATTTCGACCACCTGGGGTTCTTCAACGTGCACTGACATCGCACAGCACACGGGCCTCTAGAATTTCGCCTCCATAGAAATTCGGCCGCCGCGGCCGGGACCGAACCCGCGTCTTTCGGGCCAGCAGCCGAGCGCCGTAACCACTGAGCCACCGCGGCGGGCTAAAATTTAGGTGGCAGATGAGATTCAGAAGTTTGTGGGAATACGGTGGCCGCAATTGGCAAAACAATGGCCTACTGGAGAGACATGGGAGAGCTCTTTTCCCTGCAGTCGGCGTAGTCAGGCTTATGATAATGATGAGGATGATGATGATGATGATGAATTCACCTTGCAGCAGCGGTGATCAAATCTGCGCGAATGTTGTTAGTCGAAGAATAGCAGGCGCAACGACACATCTCGTACTATTTCTGAACATAAGCCGCTTAATTGAACGCCATGGCTTGCTAATGGATGAAATTTTAAACGAATGGGCCCTGAAAGTCGTCCCAAGTAACGGCATAGGAGACAGCTCACTTCCTTTCTAATGCATACAACCCGCTTTTGGAAACTGAACACCCATCCCTCGCTATTTCTATCTCTCTCTCTTTTGAACGCCGATGTTTCTGCGTCTCCATCCTCGCCAATCACTCATCGCTTTTCTATACGCTACACTTTATATCAGCACGCATTGTTCTCACTTAGAACTACAACTCATGCGCACTTGGAGCGTAACAAGCCATCTATTGATTGCGTCATCGTATTAAGGAAGACGATGCGGCACGGATTAGAGCCCACTCGATAGAGTGAAGACGGCTGCCTATGGCTTCGCGCGTCGCCCACGCTTCGAACTAGAGTCCGGTCCGTGCCTGCGCTCGTTCCTCGTATTTCGCAAGTAGCGCATCAGCCGCATCTCTCCTTTTAGCGCAGGTCGTAAGTAGAATTTACAGCCATCTGTTGTCTACCTTAAAGCCTGACGACATTAATCCAACTTTAAGCATATGCAGACTTTACTTGACCACTTAATGAAGTGATAATCAAATTAACACAAATTGGCACGACTTATTTGCCTTAACACCTTTTAATTAGCTAAAGATTTAATTCTCTTATAAATTTGTTCTTCTAAAACGGCTTCGTGCGGGTTATCTGCGTCGTCGACAGTTGAGAGGGCTTTTGAGCCTTTGTGAGAGGTCTGTTCTGTGTTCGAAATTGCTCTCTGGCAGTGCTTCTTCCCGTCTTTGTCACTTGTCCCGAAATTGATCCTTTTGGTGCTCCGTACCCCATTGGAGAGAGCTCTCTTCTGACACTATGTTTGTGTACAGCAATGTGGCGGCATCTGCAACGATAACAGAGACACAGTAATTCACTGTTTGCGAATAGACCTTTTGATAACGCTTCATTTGTTGCATTCACATGAGACTTCAACAATGCCTTAAGACATGACACGCATTTTCTTATAGGGTTACCGCCCGCACAAAAAAAAAGCACCTCCAAAAACAGAGCAGTTACTGCTACAGGCATATACGCCGAAATTGTCGAACCACTCAAGAGGCAACGATTAATGTTTGAAGTTTGAAGTTTGAAAAGTATTTATTTGAAGTGTGTCTCATACACTTCAGGAAGGAGGCCAAAAGGCGTGGTGCGTGACGAGGGCCTTCCTCCCTGGGGTAAGCAAACTGCATTCGGCACATACACACACAAAATAAACAAATACAATAAATGTAGCGGTCGCCACGACACTTGCTGGCATGTTAAAAGAAAAACAAAAAACTGTACAACAATGTTAAGGTATCTTCAAAGTTGTTAAGATGCGTGCTGTTGGGTTACAGGGAATTATAAAAAGGAAAAAATATATACAATCATCTTAACTGTTATCAATTTACAATACGTCACAGGATTTACCGGTTAGTCATGTAGTCAACAGTGCAATCACTTTTCTCTTGTATATATTTTGAGTTCTGCATTGATGGAGGAGGTCATGAAAATTTCTGTTTTCATTCAAAAAGGTAGTCATTTGATATCTAATCGTTTGGAATGTCTCTTCACATCGCAACGAGATGACGCACTTGGCTTTCGCGTTGCCGGATTGGATGCTGTATAAACTGGTCGGGCTCCACTGTAACCACTCGTTTCATTTTTTTTTCGGGAGGTGACGTCTTAGAGCTGAAGCTCTATGCCTGCCATACAAAACCTCAAGGTCGTATCACTCCGAAGAGTGAGCTTCTAGCGGCGGTGCCGGGGTGCGGCTGTGACGTCATATCATGTGACTCGCCGCGCCTCGGCGCAGCTGCGGCACCCGCAGACGTTGAACAACGTGATTCAATGTTCTCATCGTAGTTGCGCTGAATCACGTGAAACACCTTCCATCTGATAAGAACATCGACAGGGCCCGTTAGCGAAGGATAGAGCGAGGAAACGTTAAACCACAGCATACTGTGTCTGACCATGCTTAATCGTGCTTCTGCTTTATAAACTAGGGTTAGCCGGTTTGAATTCCCCCCTTTTTTCTAGCCTTACGTCACTCTGCCAATACAACCAGAAACATGCAAACATCCTTACGAAGGCACTGCTTACGGCTTATGCGTTGCAAACGCAGTGTGCGGCTACTACAACCCAATGCACACAAGAGCGACACGTAATGGGACGAATGGAGAAAATATGTACGTCTAAAACCTAAATTTCAGCTCTCGCTACACTACCAAGGGGATTTCACCGAAGCTAAAGTGTATACTTTTTTTTTCTTACATGCCTCGTTCTATTAATTGCAGCCGCGAGCTAAAGTTATCAGGATGCCAGCGGGCGGAAAAAAATTATTTCGATCAAATTGCTGAAGCCGATTTCCTAAAATTTTCCAACGTAAATTGTACGTGGATGCTCCATCCGATGGCGTCAGCCTCAAGTAACAGGGTTGCGAAACAGTTTTACGATAAATTTAATACCGAGCGCACGCAACCCGTAAAAACTTTGCCTGGTTCAGTGAAATCTCCCAGTTCCCGCGAAAACTCTCGGGACCTGTCAAAGCCAGACGCGTTTCCAAGCTGATGAAGGAACACCAGAGCGTAGCTCTAAGGCTGTCGCTTAATTACGGTCGCCGTGTAGCGTTACTGTACGTTCAGAGCGCGCATTTGTTCGCCGGAAAGCTGCGTATGCTCGGAGTCGGCCTACGAAGGCATTCATAGAGTCGTCTGTTTCCCTGCGCTTGTCGTAACAAGATAAGGCACTGTTAATTATTTTTGCATTTCTGGCTTCTTCAATTTCCTTGCAGGCGCGCTTTCAGATCGCTGGAGTAGCTTCACTATTCGAAAGATTGGGCTGCGAGATAGCACGGTAGTGGAAAAGCTGAATCTTTGCTACAATTAGACGCATTTTATTCTCTTTCAAAGAATCGGAAGAACTCTCTAGATACCGGTCCTTACATTGGTGTGGCGCCCTTTCATTCTGAGATAGGTAGCCGGCCTAAAAATCTACCCCTCAGAGATAACTTCGTCGAGTCTCGAGTCAACCACTACTGTTGGCTCGGTCCAGGCGGTCCTCATCGATGACGTAGAAGCATCCAGAGCACAACGAGTGAGAAGTGACTGAAGCCGCCTCATGGAGAAACATCCGTGCCAGGAGCGGCGGCGATGTCCAAGCATGACACGTCGTTATACTCGCAGAGGCGGCAGCACGTTATCGGCCGAGTCAATTCAGTGGCTGCTCGTTATCTTCCCGGAGTTGCCATGGCGAAGTAATCGCGAGTTTTTGATTTCAGTCTGTGCGCGAGTGTCTCCCTCGTTGTCCAATCACCGCGAGAGGGGATGCAGCGCATGGCGAATGGCGATCGCTCGATTTCCTCTTGTCGCCACTGCTGTCACTACGTGCGGCATTACGCTCTGGTGATTTGCAAAATCCTGTTTGGAATGAGCCCGTCTCGTTATAAACGACTCCGGGCGATTGAGATGTAGATATGCTGCGAATGAGGTGCCTGTCGTAGCTGCATGAGCTGACTAGGAGGTTCAGCACGTTCATTGTTAGCACGTCGCGGTCGTCCGGCACAGAACGGTGCTTATACATAAATATGGAGCCATGTTCAGCCAGCAGTTCAAATATAAAAGGTTGCGTAGCTTGTGTCAAAGTTTCAGAGACATTGCGCGATGTAAAACGGAGTTACTTCAGTGAGATCTTTTGCCCTGCGTTGAGCTGAGTTTTGGCTGTTGTCGATGGCATTATGTGTGCAAGACACTGTCCATGTTTTTAGTGCGATGGCAATGAACATCGTGAGGTGACATCTCGAGCAGGTCTGCGTTGTTACGAATACGGAATCGGTAATAACTTAGTATTGACTGATTTTAAGGTTTTGATTGATTGATTGATTGATTGATTGATTGATTGATTGATTGATTGATTGATTGATTGATTGATTGATTGATTGATTGATTGATTGATTGATTGATTGATTGATTGATTGATTGATTGATTGATTGATTGATTGATTGATTGATTGATTGATTGATTGATTGATTGATTGATTGATTGATTGATTGATTGATTTGTTGAACAGGGGCGTTGCGGTTTTTCGTGACGATATGGCAGATTTAAGAACCTTTCCTCTATAAACCATGTGATTCGAGAAAGATACCGGACGCTTCTCCCACCACTAATTCGCCTGGGTACTGAGTACTGAGCGCAGCCTTGAGAGGCATTCTCCGTCTATGACTGCGTAAAACCTGTACAGCCGCGGTGGCTCAGTGGCTATGGTTCTCGGCTGCTGGCCCGAAAGACGCGGGTTCGATCCCGGCCGCGGCGGTTGAATTTCTTTGGAGGAGAAATTCGAGGCCCGTGTACTGTGCGATGTCAGTGCACGTTAAAGAACCCCAGGTGGTCGAAATTTCCGGAGCCCTCCACTACGGCGTCTCTCATAGCCTTAGTCGCTTTGGGACGTTAAACCCCATAAAACTAAACTAAACTAAAAGCTGTACATCGGTATATGCGGACTATCATCCTAATGATAACCGATCACTGGACGGCAACGCTTGGGAAAGTAACGCAAAACCGAGAAACTGCCTTAGTAGAAAAGACACCCTTAAAGTAACGCATTGATCCAGAGATCCCTTTTCAGCTGCACAAACTCAGTCATGTACATTCATGTTCTATATTTCTGCTTCATGCAGTCAGTGTTGCCACTTGACTTGTTTGGTCCTGGATGCATGCTCCCTGGCCCTCAAAACCTTAGAGTTTCAACACAATGATAAAGTCACGGTTCTTCGAACCGTCGACTCGCTAAAGGGTTTTTACATGCTCGTGCGGCCGCTGGGTGGGCCGGACGATCCCTTCTCGCCATTCCCATGTTCCTCTAGAAACAAGGACGCTTTCGCAGAAGGGAGCTTGAAAGGAAACGGGTTTCAAAACGAGAGAGCAAAAACAAGCACAAATATTTCGTGCGGTGTTTTCCTATAGTTCTCGCATTCCACTCAGGGCGCAGCACACTTCCTCTCTTTGGCGAACTCTTCAGTTTCTTTTCTGGTGGCTCGGCCATCTGCTGACTGGGTCACTAATTAATGCGGATCTAGCGCGTGCAAAGCCGTGAACACGAGCCACGCAAAGCGAAAAAAGCCCGCGCAGCTCCTCTCCTTCCGAGCCCCGTGTTTACGGACGGCTAGGTGGCGTGCGAGTTATCGAGGACCCACAAGGCTTCATTAGCGCTGGCGCGGTGGAGCAGCTGCTGAATTTCAGGGATGGGAAGAGCTGTGAGAGCATGCATAGCTGTTCTGAGTACGCCTTTGGCTTACCTGCACAGCTCCGGGCTTACTGTATTGGACGTGAACTGAGTTTCTTCTTCATTTTGTGGTCCCGGTAATGAAACACAGCCTGACAACTTGTCTTCTTTCCGTAGAACTGTAACGGATAAGACGGAGAAAAGGGCCGCTCTAAGTGCAGTCCGCACATAACTGAGGATGTCTCATGAAGTGGCTGGCTAGCTTGTCTCAGGGCACTTTTACGCAAGTCCTAGAGTGATTTTCTGCAACTTTACACTTATCCGTACTTTATTCAGAAGGAAGGCTCAGCGAGTCGCGGAATATATTTGCTCTCATTTGCTTGCATCCTTGTATTTCGCTTGTAGCCGGTTGAGTAAAAGCATACAAAACACTGAAAAGTTCAACAACTGGAACTACAAACCCCGACCCCGTCTGGCCTTTACAAATTGTTCTCTTGTGTCCATGCAGCACGCTTGCACAATCAAAACTTATTCGTTACCCTCACATACGGACCATAGGGCATCGATTTCTCTACAGTAAACGTCGAACAGAGAAATTTCGCAGAAGTTACCAGAAACTGTAAGAAAAGCAGCAGTCGCAAATCTGCTTCTTTTGCTTGTCTATTTCTACCTCTGCTCGTGGAACAGACTGTAAGAAGCATTGCGATCTCAAGCTTTAGCTTCAGATGATAAGAATAAAGGCGCTCGTTTTTTGCTCTCTCAAGGGATAAAAGTACCATGTTCCTGTGAACAGCTTGTCGCGTCAGTAATGGTAGACTTTGAAGAGCATCCGCAAACTACGGTTGTCTTCTCTCCCTTGCATCTTTATACAATGCGAGAGCATTATATGGCTCTGTCGCGTCAGAAAAAGTGTCCACAAAACGTGCCCGCAAATTTTGTCCGCACGACTACGTGTCTCACTAAAGATAAATCGGGGAAAGTGTGATTGCGACAGATAGTGTGTGATAAAATGTAGCCGTGGGAAAAATTTGGTTGATGTGGTATAATTATTTAATAAATTAAACACGAAAAAACGCAGAAATGTGCATATAGACGTCAAAATAGCCATGTACGTCGATATAGTACATGGATATCACAACAGCCTCGGACGTCGATATAGTATGTGTACGTTTTTGCTTTCGCATTGCTCCATTGCGGGTCGCCGTAGAGATCTCAAATTTCTTTTTTTCGCCCGATTTCTTCGATGAGCCTGAAGAAAGCAGCAAATGCGCTCACGGAAAGCATGTAATCAGTTTAACGGAGTTATTATTTGGTAGCAAAACAGCGTGGCTACAATGACTTGGTGTGTTACAAATGTGACACATACAACTGCTTTTCTTTAGTGCACTTGCATATTCATTGTCATTTCATGTGCGAACTTGTTGATTCGCCTCTTGTAGAAATTCGCTCGCTTGAGGCTTCAAAACCCTAACACGTTTCAGTTAATTTTGTTTTGTCTTCTTTCGCACAAACGTTTTCTTTTTGTTTCCTGCTTCAAATTCTCGGCGTGCAGCATATTTAAAACATCTCAAAGAGAAGTGACACAAATTTTCTTGCACGTTCCCAGAATGTGGATTGCAAACTGTATAGCACGGCGATGTTTTAGCTTGAGTAATTCAATCGGATACAACTTCGAAATGGCATTCATTAAGGAATGCTTCAGCTTGCCATAGAAGCCAGTAGCTTGTGGGGCACGCGCCCGAGTATTTTAGCTTCGCTGTTTCTATCTTGTCATTGCAATTACCGCACGCACGTCGACGAGTGGGGGCCGCAATGGGCTTCTTTCTTCCCGTGCCAAAACCGCCATGCCGCCGAGGAACTTTTTTCAATAGGAAATGCAAATGACAGGGCGCAACATTGTGCACTCCTCAAAGTGTGCTGTGTTTGTGTACAGTCCTTGTAGATACACAGGTTTCGGGCTGGGTATTTGCCACCTGGATTTCTTGCTTATTTTTATTAATCACCTTCTTTGCGTTATTTTCTTCCTTTCCAGACCGCACTCTGAAGTTGAAGCACGCGGAAAGAGTGAGGTACTCGCCTTCCGTCAGCGGCCAGGTTAGCAGCCAAGCGTTTGTGTTCTTTGTAAACAGTGTGGTGGAAAGCGCGAATCGAGGTAACGCTCTCAATGCACTCACCGCCCACGTGCCCACTGAGAAGCACAGGGCGTGTGGGCTTCCCTTTTGTCACGTGTTCGAGTAAATATTTACGTTTCCTGGTACTACGCTGTAGGGATTTGCTAAGCAGGCCCTCTCAGTGAGTGGTGGCAGGCCAGCATGTGCAAATGCAGACTAACGATGTGGCAAAAAAAGATAAATAGTGGATTTAGGGGTACCAGGTAAGAAAGCAAATTATGCAGCGATTGCGTAGAGGTAGAGCATACGCTTATCTTGCAAGAGGGCCGCGGTTATAAACTGGGTGCAATGCAATTCTCGACCGGATAAAAAAAATACGCGACATTTAAGCTCCACCTTTCAGATTATGGCGTGATGGCGTTAATGGGTCCCATCAGTGACTCCACATGATATCGTTAGCATATCACCCGATCCCGTACTCACTAAAGTGAAATTATTGCATGACCCACGAATGTCACGTGACACAAAAGTATAGTGATTCGCGTACACTAGTCCCTCACCAACATGCGCATTGCTACTTTCTTAATTCCTGCTCCCTTAATTAGTGCTTCTCTAATCACACCCGTACTCATAAATAAACAGTCGTAAGCTGCCACATTATGTCAAGCACCGCGCGACATGCATACGAAACCCCGCTTTAACCAGGCCGTACAAACGTGCCTCCGTGGCCTAGGGATAGCCTCTAATTGGCAAAGAAACGGTCCGGGATTAGGTTTCCCACTAATCTCCCAAATTTCCTTTTCAGCGCAGTTTGTTTACTGTATATACTTTCATTTCATTACCTTAAAGGCCCCAGGGATGGAGTATTCCATAAGGAGTGGGAAGCATTGGGTTACATTGTCACGACAGAAGACATTTTTTACACTTTCAATGAACTTCCATGAGCCGGTGATTATAACAATACCGCTTGGAAGGCCGTTCCAGCCTGTAGCTGATCCGGGAAAAAACGAATTATGAAATGTGGCAGTGCGTGAGAGCGGACGCGCAACATGTAGCTGATATGTCATAATAACATTTGAGTCATGTTGAAACCTTGTAATTACAATCCATGTAACGTTAGTTACTTTTCAATTCCACCCTCTCCACCTCCAACTTCGGACCTTTTCGAGAAATCCAAAGCTTTGCGACCCAACAACAAAGGACGCCGATGGAACGACACCGGGTGTCAGGGTGGCAGTTATCGTAATAAAGCTCAATAACGGGTACAAACTGAAGATGGTAGAAGCCTGTGCGCCTACATGCAGCCACGATGACTACATCATTGACAGGTCCTGTGAAGACGTGCAATCAGCAATGAGGAAAGTAAAAACACAGCACACTGTTCTAACAGAGGAATTAATTTCAAGGTAGGCAACAAGAAGTACGCCAGGATACGGTCGCCGCAGCTGGCAAAGGACAGGGTTAATTGGAGAGACGTGGGAGAGGCCTGTGCCCCGCAACGGGAGTAGCACGACTGATGATGATGTGATGAGGAAAGAAGTTGGCTGGAGACGAAGCAGTGGGCGACTATGGCATAAGCTCTAAGAAAAGCGGGGGGCAGTTGTTAGTACAGTTCTCAGAGAGAGAAAAAAACTTTGAGATCACTGCAGCGACCCGCACTGGAGCAATGCGAAAGCAAAACGTCCATATACTATATCGACGTCCGTGGCTGTTCTGATGTCCATGTGCTATATCGACGTACAGAGGGCAAAACGCATGCCTAGAACAACCAAACTGTGTGTTCCGGAGCTCCCAAAGCCGCTGCGACCAAGAAAGCAAAAAATGACGATAAAATTGTATGAGTTTAACAGCACATGTTTACATCCAGACCATTTTTAAACAAATCTTATCGCTGGTTATCGCGTGTTACGCCCGAAACACGCTAAGAGCGTGTTCCAGACATGCGTTTTGCTCTCTGTACATGGCCGTTTTCGTGTCAAAGTGCATTTTTTCACGTTCACTTAATTACCTAATTGCACCTCATCAACAAAATTTTTCCCTCGGAAACATTTTATCATGCACTTTCTATCTCGATCACACTTACATGCATTTATCTTTAGAGAACTTATCTTTAGAGAAAAGTGTCCGCACAAAATGTGCGAACACTTTTTCCTGGCGTGACAGAGCCATATATTGGTTTAGCATTAGTAATTTGCGGATAATGAATACCTTCTTCCGTAAAGGGCAGGACTGGACCTGGAGCAGCTCCAATGGCGAGACTAAAAATGAAAAGACTTGATACTGTACGCTCACCAAGGCATCGTGGAGGATGTGGAGGTCCTCGAAAAAGTGCAATGCAGGTACCAGTGGTTGGTAAGGCCTCGAGTTAACCTAGACTTCGAGTGGGAGAAGAAGAAAGTGTGTCAGACAAAAGGCGACCAGAAAATTTGCTGCTGAGACAAAGGACGAGGGATCGAGTCACGGACATGGCGGCCGAATTTTGTTGGTGGTGAAATGCAAAAAAGCCATTGGGCTGTGCAAGGGCGTCCGCAGAATTTTTTGCAGGGGGGGGGGCCTGTTGGTGCCCCGGGGGGGGGGGGGGGGGGGGGGGTATGTTCGTAGCAAAAAGGCGCTATTTGCGGAGTAAATTTATTTATTTATATATAAATAAAAATTAAACAAAATGCACACATGAAAGAAAAATTGCAAACAGCAAATTAAAGCGCGGCTAGGAGAGGTACATTAGAGTTTATCAACGAAGAAACAACTAAAATTAATAAAAAATGCAAAAAGATGCTATATCACTTCGTGGAGAAGAGTGCTCAGTCTTCCTGCATACGGGTTCTCGACTCACCCGGATTGATGACCAGCACACAGCACAATATGTTCGCAAACACGCAACTACAGTCACTCAGTCAGTCTTCCTTGAACAGCAACTGTAGGCGCCTCGGATTTTTCTGGGCGAATTGCGTAATTACACGTGTGATAAATTCACTTCTGTGCTTCATTACACGCTCTCGGTGCACACTCATCATACACATTGATTGGAAAAACTGTTGAACGCGTACGTTGAAAACAAAAGATGACTATATATACAACGAAAACTTATTTACAAGATAAATGCACGCTCGCAGCTTCATACACCTCGCTCCATCTTGCTTGCGCATCCGCACAGTCGAGCAACCCCACACACACTGCTCGCCGCTCGTCGTTTTCTCGTCCGCTGTCTTGGTTGTTCTCAGCTTCGCTGACAACCGGCCACTAAAAACACCCAAGCACAAACACAGAGGCGCGCACACGTGCGAGGGCTTACTTGCCGCAGTATCCCCGAATGCGCACTTTGGGGGTGAAAGGAACGCCGCGCAACTTCCGAGGGGAAGGGACACTCGCCACTCCGGTCGGAAAATTTGTTTTTGTGTTTTTATGGGGTTCAGAGCCCCAAAACGACTCAGGCTATGAGGGATGGAGTAGTACAGAGTTCCGGGTAATGTCGACCACCTGGGTCTCTTTACCATGCACTGACACGCACAGCACATGGGCGCTGTTGTGATTTGAGGCCCAGCCAGAGGTGACAGGCGAGCCAGGCAGGCGCCATCGGGCTGCGTTGACCAAAGGCGCTGGTTTTCACAGAAGACGCAAAGAACGCTGGTGTGGGGGCGCCTCGGGAGACTGCGCCGCCGTGAACAAAAGCAGCTAATCCCCTTGGCCGGAGATTCTGAAAGCGGCGCTTCTACCGAACTGCGCTACACGTGGATCGGAGGAGACAGCGAGCGGCGGCGGCGCCAACTCATCGCCCGCTTGCCCCTGAGCAGCCCGACAAAGCGGGGGTGGACACGGCTGATTTGTCCTTCCCTCCTTAAGAATTCATCGGTGACCGGCGTAACGACATAGGCGAAAACAAGATGCCCCGTGCACTGTCTGCCTCCGTGTCGCTATCTCTCTAGAGATCAAAGAAACAGACACCCATCTCAAGGCGGCTCGAAACACATGCTCGCCGGTGCCGCTGTATGTCTGGAACAGGTCGCCCTTCAGTTGAGCTAACGATGGCGTGGTTTGAAAACGGCGGAACGACGCACGCCCGGACGCGGCATTTCGCAGATGTGACCATGCGGGGCTGCTTTTACCCTTTTGACTGAGCGCACCACCGCCCCTGGTGTGCGGCCATCACTCACGGTTCGAGTGAGTGATTTTCCAGGGGGGTGCAACCGCCCCCTTGCCCCCCCCCCCCCCCCCCTCCGGACGCCCATGGGGCTGTGTGATGTCAGTGCACGTTATAAAATCCTACGGGTCGAATTTGATCTGCAGCCCTGCAATACGGAGACCACACGAAACACATGAACGCGATACTAAATATCCCCCTTTCTGATCTCCTGTTATAACGTGCATGGAATATGGCTTTTTACCAGTGAGTGCGGAGCAAATAAAGCAATAAATTCTTTGTCCGGTGCAGTAGAAAAGACAAAGGAAAGAATTTTGCTTCCACGCGTATCATACCTAAATTGCCTATGTTCTAAAAATTTCTAAATTTTCATAAATCTAAAGGGCTCTAGAGGGCTCCAAAGTGCTCTTTTGTAGCACTATGTAACTTTGGTAGCACGTGGATCTACACGAGAAGGTTTTGTGCTACGACTTTATTTTGTTTAATCCTGATGTGGGTGCTGCAGTAAAAAGTGGCCTCCACTGCTTCCCCAGGCGAAGTGATGGTCGAAATAAGCACACTCATTACACTCATACCGAGGAATTACCGACGCTGCTAACATAATCAACCGTTACTGCTGCTTTTCCGGAGCCTATACTGCGAGCGATTGGCTGTTTTCAGTCGGCGTAGACCACCGTAGCAATGGCGGAACACATATGCACAGTGCGCCAGTAAGGTTTCGCCATCTCACTCAGTGAAGCTTGTATTACACCTGCTATTTCCATCCCACATCATACAGCACGAGCTTTCTGGCCGCGTTTCCGCCTGCGGCGCCACCGCGGCAATCACCGGAATAGTGAAGGAAAATGTGAAGGAAATGTCCCGAAAACAAAATTGATGCTTAAGTAAGCCCGTAACCTTCCCAAATTTTTGCGAAATACACGGCAGGCGAAACAATCGTAGCCCTTTCTCCATTATGGCCTGTCCCCATAACTTCCCTTCTCCCTCCTTTCTATTTGCCGCGCACGGGCACAACTGCGCATGACAGAATCTGATCACTGAGAAGATGATGGCCGGAGGAAAAATATATCCGGAATCGCTCACTATGCTAGAATGGCCGAGCGAAAATCGCGCCAGCGATTCCCATACGGTCTTAGGATATGGGCCTATTTCCTGAAGTCGTTCCAGAGATCATCGCACTGCGCTCGCACGGCCGCATCAGTAGTTGCTGCGGGGCTCTGCCGCCGCGTGTTATACACGGTATCGGTTTATTCCTATCCGCATTCGCGGCGTTTCGCTTCGGGTTCCATCTATTTACGTTTGATTCGTCCTTAGCCATCGTCTGCTCAGCGGCGTTTCCGCGCACCCTGCAGCGCGACGAATCGTTCGTCCCCAAAGAGAAACTTTGTTTGCAAATTGCCTCTGAGACACGAGTGCCATCTGTAGGGCGCAGCTCGTTGTGGCAATTTTCTCCTGCACCCGTCACCTCAGGCTTCCTGAGCCTCCAGGTACGTACAGTCGCAAACATAAGTTTTCTTATCTCCGGTCTGTAATGCCCCCCAAACTGACTGTCTTTTAGGCAATAGAAAGAAGTGAAGTCAATTGAAGTAAAGCAAAGTCAAGGCAGAAAAATTATTTCAGCCCAGCAGCCCGAGCCAGTCGATTCAAATATCTGCTGGTGTGAGGAGACGCCCATGCTCCACCTGCTGTTCTCAATTAGTACCAGGTGCGAAGACGGGGTTACCAGAAATGTATGCCTAAGAATACGCATCCCTCATTATTTAGCCGGCGAATTTACTCGTGTCCCTATTAAATGGGTGACACGTAAATAGGTGCTCGCGCTCACAACCAGCAATCAATTTATCACTCTGTACGCACAGGCGAGGAATCGCACCAGAGATTGAGTGAAGGTGAAGGCAATAAAGAAACATGAAAAAGAAGGGAATTTCTTCGGCAGAAGCAGAGGGCGTACGTGCGGCGAACAGAAAACAAGGGAAACAGCGGGGCTCCACTCTGCAAAGGCGCTGTGAGCGGGCAGCAGAGGTTCGATATCCACGTCACATTGGATATCGTTCTTTATGCAAGGCGTTTGCCTTTCGGCCTGTCGGGTGTACGTTCGTACTGCACCTTCAGTCCCGCTTAGCCCCGCTTAACTGGATGCCATCCACATTTCCTTCCTTCGCTGGGTGTTCTCTGTCGTAGCGCTTGTTTTTGCTACGCTCCCACCTCGGCCCTGTCTAAGTCTCAGCCTCCCAGAAAAACTCTCCTGCTCTTTTCCTCCTGTTGGCTCACATGTTTTATCCATCCGCCTGTTTCGGCCTTCTTATTTATTTAACCGGCATCCGATTAAGCTGGGTCAGTGCGTCAGAGGCCGCGGGTCTGCTGTCTTGCTGCCGGAGTGACTGGAACCTAGTACACAACTGGACAACCGCGAGTACAGTAATTTGGGGGGAAGGACCCCGCGTGCGTGTAGAGCTACGTGCTCGGTGCCGGCGTGGCACTGCACCACGTTTTCAGGGCTCTCTTGGGCAGCATAGTGTTCTTCCCCAGGCGGAAGTGCGAGGCCAAGTTTTGTCGGATGCACTCTGTCATCACTCAGGTTTTTTTAGTGCAGAGGATAAAGGGAGATAATTTTGCACAATAATTATTTGTGCTTACCTCAAAAACATGTGCTGATCACGTGATAATTTCAGACTACGACATGTACGTCTTCGCTACATCCGGAATTTCGTTATAAACGAAATCTAATTAGGTCTTAATTAGTAATTAAACCGTAACTTATTAAATCTTAGTTAAGTGTGACAGACAGGTTGCGCAGACGCTTTCTGAGGGCGGACAAGTCCTTCGGACACTTTGCTGATCCGAGAGGCTATAAAGGCTTACTTTTGTCACTTTTTAAGCGAGGCTTGTTTACCCTCCTTCTTATAACTTTCTTTCCCTTTTACATTACGCTTAATGGCAAACATCTCGAAGAAAAAAAAATAAAGGCTTACGCCTTAAAAAGCGCTCGCCAAGAGCTTCTCACGCATTATACTGACAACCTGCAGACTCTGCTCTGACTACGCCGCGCAAGAAGACACCGACGAACATGTAGAAAGAGTAATGTTTTATAAATACTCCGTTAAAACGTGTGATCGCTTTAGTCTAAGCATTTCTGTTTTTCTCAGCGGCGCTGCTTCGTAGGAATGAAATTCTGTCCCGCTAGCTGGCCATGAAATTCCAGGGTGTAGGAGAATGCCAAGAAGAGGCAGCGGTTCCGCCAGAAGCGGAGACGCTCCCGCCATCTCTTGGCTTGCCTGTAAGCTAGAGGGTGGATAGGAGAACAAGGAGGAGAAGCGGCTCCTTCGCTCCAGCCTTTCCGTTGCCGGAAGGGCATTAGTTTTTTTTCCCCTTCGCCAGAGGTGCTAGTCGCGTTGACGTCATGGCTTCGAACGCGCCACGTCCTGTGACCTTTACCAACAATTGTAAAGCTGTTAGTGCGATGAAACACTTGATCCCGGCCGCGCCGGTGATGTTTCGATGGAGGCGCAATTCTAGAGGTCCGTGTACTGCGCGAAGTCAGTGAGCGCAAATGAACCTTAGGTGGTTGAAATTCCCGGAGCCCTTCACTACGGCGTCTCTCATAGCCCGTGTGACTTTGCGGCGTTAAACCCCATTAACCATAAAACACCGCAGGAGACATGCCGCCGCATTCCGAGAACGAGCTACACCGCGTGCTGATGTTTGCGCCTAACCCGCTTGGGAATTTTCGCGCGAGACAGTCCCTGACCTTCAAATTTAAGCTCCTTGTCTCTACTCTCGCCTCTCATCAAACAAGCCCTGTTGTGCTAGCTCCATATAAAAAAGGGCTACTCACGCACTAGCGACTGACGCAGATCACTTAAAATTTACCCAGCCTGCCAGGATATGCTCTGTGAAATTATATGTATTTAAATATGGGAGTAATAATCTTAGTGTTAAAGCACTTCTTAACGGGGTCAAACCCAACTGACAGTCTCGTGTGAAGCCTAGGAGTACCTCAGGTAAGCTCGGATTAGTTCGGAGGGGCTTCGCGCCAGCTGTAGCCAATGGGAGGAGGGCGTCGCATCAGCTGTAGCCAATGGGAGGTGAGCGTCGCGTCAACTGTAGCCAATAGGAGGAGGGCGTCGCGCCAGCTGTAGCCAATGGGAGGAAGGCGTCACGCCAGCTGCCGCCAACTGGAGATTGGATGCGAGAATGGCTACCGAGAAACACGGTGACGAGCACATCCAAATGCCAGAAAGAAGAGGCGAAGAATGAACACGTGCTCTCGCACGTCTACTCGGTTTAACCACGTAAAAACCCTACCACTTTCTAACTTTTCCTTTCAATTGCTTATGCGTTATTGACTGAAAAACCGTGATAAGTAACAATCCTTTGACAGCCAGAAAAAGATGTTTTTGTGGCTTCAACTTTTCCCAAATGCGGCCCTTATAGACAGTTCTTTAATGTAAGATGCGAGCTGCGCTCAGTAGAATATCAGTTACTATTTTCCTACGTACTACTGGAAATACTGCACCTCAAAGCAGGTAAGCTTGTGCCTGCGCTTGTATACTTTTAGTTCCCTGTTTTCCCAATCATCACCCGTCACACCTTTCTTTCTTACCTTCATCAAGTAATGATCATAGGGGCAGAAATTCGCCACTCATTCTGACCTGCGTACTTCTTTTTATAAACCAACATATCCCCTCCTGTCTGTAATATCTGTTATGCTCTCACTTTGAAGGGAACTGTGGTGTTCGCGGGCCCCGACAAGGAAGAAGTGATACGAAGGCTGCGTAGTACTTTAGTGGACAACATCTCAGATGCTTTCTCCAAAGCAAGTGTGAGCTGAACGGCTTTTTGGAATGTCAGCGTTTTGTCTTCTGCAAGTAAGTACCGCTGAATGTCGGTGCGGAACAAACCGCATACAAAGCCCTCACGAAGCGATTCATCCAAAAAGGTGCCGAATCCACTCGTCTGAGCTAGTTCACAGGTCTTCACAGGTCACATGAATTCACAGGTCTGAGCTAGTCACAAGTCTGAGCTCGCTCTCCGATCACAGACAATCTCGGGGTGAAGTGGTTGCGAAGCAATTCAGTTAGTTCTTTGGACATTTTTTTCCGACGGCTTGTCTGGTGCGGTCAGAGATTTCAGGAGGCTGTACGACTTCGACTCAATGACGCTTAGCAAAGCGTGCACCTTGAGGTCTTCCGGAACTTTGTTCACCGCGAAAAAGGAAATTAGGCGTTCTTCGTAAGATAGCCAGTCACTCACAGTTTGGTTGAAGGCTTCTACTTGACCAATCTCACTGGAGACTGTCATCTCGAACGTCTTGTCGCCTCTTGTCGTAGGTGAGGCTGAATCCAGCGTTGCTCTTCAAACTGTTGCCTCGGTACTTCATTTGCCCAGCTTCAGCGCTTCTTTCCTGGGCCTTGCCTTGCTTCTGCCATCCTCGTCGCCAGTTGTGGTGCTCGCGGGTCCCGGAAAGGAAGAAGCGATAAGGAGGCTGCGTAGTGCTTCATTTGGCGACAGCTCGGATGCTTTCTGCGGCAAGTGCAGCTAGTATCTCATCAAGCCTAGGGAGGTCATACTGCTCTGTGTGTAGATTAGGGTGCAAAGTTGTGTTGTAATCTCCGCACACATGCGCAGGAACCTTAACGCTCGTCATTTAAAGCCAGGACAATACTTGCCCATTTTGCTTATATCCCAGATCAATGTAGAACACTGTTTAGAGCTTGGAGCTCTCGTCCATTTACATTCGTCATATTGTTACGCCGCGTAGCGGTTTACTGAGGAGTTCGCGGAAGATGTGGACGGAGGCGCATGCAGACTGATCTGGGCTCTGAGCCTGTAACTTTGAGAGTGTTCACCAGTGTGACGCTCGTGGTGATCACTCTTAAGGTTAACTTACACGCGACATAAATACCCCTCAAAGTGTAACAATCCACAGCCATCGCTGTAGCTAAGTTGGTAGAGCGCCGTACGCAAAATTCAGAGGTCGAGGGTTCGGATCCCATTGGCGTCATGTGGTTGTTTCTCTTCTACGTTCTAATCAATTATCTTTCAGCGATAAAGTAACTGCACTTACGATTGCCCATTTATCAACATTAGATTTTTTTTTTTTAAGGCAGATAGAGAAGCTCCTGTATGCTCTCCTTGGTTTCGTTGACTGTTAGCTTCCTTCAGATATATGTCGTCATCAATGAGAGTAAGATCAGTCTGACGCTTGCCTTTTCCCGATTGGCACCGAGTGCAAGTTTGCTTTCGAACCGCGCATGCTACGAGACAAGGCTCCGTACATTTGGAGCCCCTTAGTTCGAAGTGAGCTTCACTCGACCTCAGCAGCCTTCCTCCTGTATAACTCCTTCTCTTCCATTTCCCGGTCCACTAAACTTGCGTAAGACCCTATGCGGCGCATTTCGTAAGTTTTTGCGTTCCTTTCGCGGGTGCTTAACGTTTCGGTTCCGTGTATAGGTGAACGTATACTTTTAATCTTTGTGTTTTGCGCCGCTTATTTTCCTGTGCAGTTGAGTGCCTTATGCCTTGGCGCGTAATGTTCCCGCCGTCCGTGATTTGCATTCTAATCTCGCTCGCTTTCTTCGATTTGGTCACTTCAAAAACGTACAAGCTATTTCGCCGTCTCGGGGACAGAAGCGCTGACCACATCACCGCCTCTCCTCTTCCTTCTAGCACTCCTTCCGCAATAACCTGCGCCACAGGGTTTCATCCCTGACCTGCCGTTTCCCAACGTAAGTCGTAAACAGAGTGTCGTATTTTCCTCACTATAGTCCCCACCCGGCGAATATTTCGCAGGAAAGATTTTTGGCTTAAAATTGCCTCTTAGATTGTAAGGAAGTGGCGGACAACCGGAAACCAAGAATTTTATTGTCGAACAGTAAACCTCTGTGAATTTATAGATCAAATGAATTTCAGTCCTAAAAATAGTTCAGAAACACATTCTCCGAGGATCTCGCAGTAAAAAAAGTCAAGCATGTCGGATTCGATGAACGCCTCGTCGCTTTAAGAATCCGGCAGCTTTTTTGCAGCAATCTCTAGTCTTCCTTTCGTGAAGCCTCTGACGACAACCTCCAGGATGCGCTCTCCACTAGGCATCGTACAAGGTGTTGCTATACCGCCTCTGGCGTCACTCATCTATGTTTTATAAACTTTTAAAAATCCGAGCATCTAAAAGCACCTTCAGAGAGGAGCATTCTATTCCAAATTGAAGCTGTTTACATATATGGGAGCTGTTTTCAGTACATTATTTAGCATGGTAAAATGTCGCAGTTGCAGTCGGCCCACGTATTTTTTTTTTTACTTTGAATGCCCCGCTAGGATTTTTCAAATCTTACAAATAATTTTTAAAAATATCTCATGTATAGTCCGCATGCACAAGTAGTCCGCAAGCCACGAAATTTCAGCTTTGAAACAAGTATAGCCAGGGGTCTATAGTCCGGAAAATACTGTACTTCAACAAGGCCCTACGACCTCTCGCAGGGCGACGCCGTTGCGCCGAGTCCCCGGCATCGGACGTTTTTGTGCCGGCTTTTCGGTTGTAAATTTTGTTGTATGCTATGTTATCTTTTCTTTACGTAATCCGCACTTTGAGCAGTACGCGCGTGGGCACGGCCGCGCACAAGAATTGTTTTTCTTTCCCAGGATCCTTCTTGTTCTAAATATCTGAGAAAAGACCCGTAGCATATAACTTGGCCTTAGCTTTTCAGTTCGCTATCAATAGTGCCTTGCAGAAAAAAGAGCAACAGAATTCTTTTGTTCGCGACGAGCACGTAGGATGAAAAGTTGGGATTAGTAACTCAGTGCTGAAAAGAAAAAAGAAAAAAACAAACATTGCTCGTGAGCCGCATGCAAAGTCCCCTGCTACAGGTCGTCTCGAGAGGCGTTGAAAACGCGTATGGGAGGCCTGACTACGTGCTCGGGTGGCTGTACGACCCGAAAATTCGATGGAGCGGGAGCAGCGAGACTCAAAAGGAAGCGGGGTCGGGCCTCAAGGCAAGAAAGGGAAGAGGGAGGAAACAAAGAGGAATACGACGTGAACTGAAAGATTGTTTTTCATTTCGATGGTGGCGTTTTCGAGCAAACACAGTGAAGATTTGTTGACGGTCTGTGTTTCTGGCCAAAGGGAGACCAAAAAAAAAGGAGGAAAAGAGGAAGATGTGAAAGAAGCGGATGTGGGCTGCCAATGGTTAGAAGAGTTTATAACGGGTTAGGCCCTCGAGAAAACCCGAGCACAGTGGCAGCGGTGAACGTGAGCATGCAGAAAAAGCAGGGAAAATATGAGGAGTGAGGAGAGGCAGGGGAGGGCAGGTCAGGCAGGCAAAACGAACGGAAGGTGGGATTATTGAAAACATAAAACAAAACTGAATTGAACAAGGGTACGGGGCGGGGTGGACGCCATTCAAATACGATATATGTAATGAAAAAAAAAACACACTTAGTACATCCCAGAGTAGAAAATATGTTGAAACTTGAACTTTATTCTTTCTTTCTGTCTCAGAATTTAGCTTGCCGACCTCTACTATGGATCGACAAATCCGGAAGTAACCGGTAGTCAAGTCAGGTTCAAATTAACAACAGCTTCAAAATTCACGTACGAGATACAAGTTGATCATAGTCATCTACGTATATTTCTTAGCTTCCATCAAGCAGTGCATTCTTAATGAATTAAGCTTGAAGCAAGACTCGTAACAAGTTTTTCTTTTAACACGTAGTATTTGGTATTGATGGCGCCCAACTTTTCTCACGGGTCGCCCCTTTATTAACTACTGTATGTGGCGGACCGCTGAAAAGAAAATTCAGCCACGAGCAACTACTACTACTCATCAAATGTCTACGTTTAGACGTTTATTAATTCCTAAAAATAGCAACATATCTCCAAAAAACAACTGTAATCATTGAATCAGAGCTTCTTGTTGGGCGAGTTGGTGCATACAGTTGTAGGTACGACTTGCGCACAAAAGACACACACAGGAAAAAATAACACGCCTCGTGTGTTTTTTTTCCTGTGTGTGTCTTTTGTGCACAATTCGTACCTACAACTGTAATCATGTATCGCGAAAAAAAATGCGGGTATTTTACACATTGCTGCAAAGGCAAAATAGCCCAAATACGGATTTTTAGGGCCTAAGTAAGGCAATATGTTGCAACGACATGGAACAAATCTGCACATCAGGAGTTGTTCTACCCGTAACCCCTATAGAAAGAGGTACGGTGCAGGGATGGCAGCGACACCAAAGAAAAGGGAAAACCGTTGGCATGCATGGGTCGCTTGATCGAACGATCCAGTGACACTCCTCTGAAGAGGATGTCGACAGGTCATGATGGACCCCTCTTTACTGCATCACAATTTTCCTAACTCTAGAGCGAAAGAGCCCAGTTTCGAGAAACGAATGACGACGTGCTGTTTTGAAGGACCCCTCCTCACTTTATGATAAAGGTTTATAGATAGAAGGCTAACATAGTGTTACGTCTTACGTAGAAACAAGAGCGTGGTGATGCGCATCTACACGTCGCTCTCAAGAGCGTCTTCGTTCGGAGTGGCCCTAAAAAACGGCACCTAGTTCGGCTGGCGGAAGCAGGGGCGTAGATGTCGAAAAGCTTGGGCGCGGAGGTGCTTTTAAGGTGAAATGGGCTGTACTTGGAGGCGGCGCAGGCAGGCAACCTTTGAAAGGCTCTCATCTCTCGAGAAGACGACGACGACGACGACAGCGCTGCGCTTGCTTGTGCTACGACGCCGCCTAAAAGCTTCTTCACTCCCCGTTCGCGATTCTGGTTCGCTGATGTAGTCCGTACCCTTCCGCGCTGCCTTCGCATGGTCTTGTATTGCCCGCAGTTTGCGCTGTTTGCTTCCATAGACGTGTGTGTCTGTGTGGGATTGCCCTGCTTCGTGGGCTGCTCGCTCGGTTCATAAGCCATTCCTCCTCATCCACTACTGTTTGAAATCCAGGGTTTGACGGAAATCCGTCTGGTAGGGCATGTTCATGGGTATGCTCAGTATTTCCGCCGCCTCTACTGCTTTGTTTACGCACCGCCATTCGACCACTGCGTCAGCATTTTTTTGCGCTAGGATGAGGAGTCTGCGCATGGCGTTGTCGGGGTATTGGTGATTTTCATGACCTAGAGGTGGCGCTTCAAGTAATGTAGTTCGAAAGCTTGGCTTTTTGGACTTTTTGGTGCATGATCATAGCGCGTTAATATAGTGCAGAGTAGGACAAGACAGAAGAAGCGCTCGTGTTGTTTGTGCCTTCTTGCGTACTGTCCTACTCTACGCTATATTCTCTCGCGTCAAGTAATGCAGTATCAGCTCTGGTTTGGGGTTTATAGGAGGTTAACGTCCCAAATCGACTCAGGCTATGAGGGACGCCGTAGTGACGGGCTCCAGAAGTTTCGACCACCGGAGGTTGTTTAACGTGCACTGACATCGCACAGTACACAGGCCTCTAGAATATCGCCTCCATCGAAATTCCACCACGCGGCTGGGATCGAACCCGCGTCTTTCGGGCCAGCAGTATCAGCTCTGTCCAGTAGAACCGCGGCGATACGGGAGACTGCTTGTATGGACAGCCTCTTTAGAATCGCGCTTGCTTTAACGCTTTGCTCAAAACTAGCGCTTAAGTGTTAACAATAGCGACCTCGTGTGAGCCATACTTTGTTTAAGAATGACATTAAGGAATAAACGATTCACAAGGGAGAAATCACTGCCTCGGGTTTGAAAAAAGTCGTCGTGAAAGTGGGAAGGTAGACAGTCGACATCCTGTTTGGAGGCGGAAAGAACATGCTTCATCTCATTCAAGAACCGTCGTGAGCTGAATCTAAAGTTTACGCAAGTAATTGTCAGCCTCACACTAAAACCTGTACAGTCAGGGGTGAAATATTACCAGTCGCAGTAGAGCGATAACAAATATTGGCTAAGTTGCAATGCTACCCCCGAGCTGGCATTTGTTCCAGCCCTCAGATGGAGCCTGCATATCCTCACAAGCTTCCACGCTTTTGAATTAACTATCTTGATTGACTGGGCAACATTTATCTTCCGCGACCATGCATCCCGTAAATTTGAGCCCATTGCTAAAGCCTGGCAAGCTTCTGCTGCGATATTTGTCAGCTCTGTCGCCCCTAAAGCGCAGTTAGTATACTCTGGTTTGACTTCTTACCGCAGTGTTTTCTTTTTACAATTTGATAGGAGCACGGTGACAATGTGTCGCAATTTCCAAACCACTGCAACACGATCCCTATGCGGTATCGATCGTCATTTCCCCCATAGCGCTCAGGCGAAATACGCGCAGAGACAATGGAAGGGTGGGAAGCGTATACCAAAGCCGAAAAAGAGTTGGGGCTGCCGAGAAGAGCATTGT
The DNA here is from genome assembly GCF_055824585.1 of Amblyomma mixtum. Lineage (NCBI taxonomy): Eukaryota > Metazoa > Arthropoda > Arachnida > Ixodida > Ixodidae > Amblyomma > Amblyomma mixtum. The sequence goes on along the minus strand of NC_143019.1, from coordinate 44,928,456 downwards.
ATACACAGCAAGGAACACTAACCGGTCGTTCCGCTACGCTCAGAAACAAAGGACGGGGGAAGGAACAGAAACAACGAGAGACGGGAGAGGACACTGACGGTGGTAGCACATCGCCCCACACGTAGGGCGGCTGTCGGCAAAGGGAGGGCGAAACGGGACACTGCTGTTTACCGACCCACATTACCGAATCACGCTGTTGACTTTGGCAACAAGACGAGGGCCGTCGCGCGTACGCTATATCTGCGCTGTCAGGCCGCCCGGCTCTTTTCATTTGTGCTTCTCGAGTGTGGCCTACCTTTTGTTCGCCTGCGCCTCATGCTCCTCTATGCAATACACGTAGTGGGTCCTTTGTGTGTGGGCATGTATTCTGGAGCCAGAGTTGCGAAAAACGAGAAGAAAAAGAAGTTCCTGTAGTACTGTCATGCTTTGTTTATGGTTTATTAGGGTTTAACATCCCAAAGCAACTCAGGCTATGAGGGACGCCGTGGTGAAGGGCTAAGGGAATATCGGCCACCTGAGGTTCTTTAACGTGCACTGACATCGCACAGTGCACGGGCCTCTAGAATTTCGCCTCCATCGAAATTCGACCGCCGCGGCTGAGATCAAACCCGCGTCTTTCAGGTAAGCAGCCGAGCGCCATAACCACTCAGTCGCCGCGGCGGCAGTCATAGTGTGACGAAGATGAAGCTGGCAGTGGCGCGGGACGGAGCGCCCGCGCTAGGCCAGCGGCCATTAAATCATCTCATAGCCATGGTTCACCACGTCTCATTCTTCGGCTGGCCGCCACGTTACAATACTTTGCGCTAGAACGATCTGTGTTTTTTTTTTCTATTCAGTGCGCTGAGGACGCTGACAACAACGACAGAACGAGTTAGGGAGTCGAGGCGCTAGCTGTCTCTGCAAAGCGACGGCCACCTATTTATGCAAGTGCCAAACCGGCTGCCGGCGTTTACAATTTGCGATACAGGTTGGTTTTATTACAACATAGTTAGAGAGGTGTGTAGGCAGAACATTTATTAGTTTCGAGCTCTTCCTTTTTACTTTCGTACTAATGAGTAATAAGTACTTGCACTCTAATGAACAATTAGTACTTGGACAGTTGTTCTTGCTATCCTCATCGGCCAGGTAACAGCGGCACGTAGTACCCTGTCGCACGTATAGCCGCAGCCACGCTGCGTAGTTTAGACCACTAACTCTTCCGACCTCGGTGCTGGTGTCCCATTAACTAATAGGAACGACTGATGGTTATCGCCGTCACGTGCCCTCCTGCGGTCGCCTTGGCACTTGCCTCTAACAAATGAAGGGGTTCGGAAACGACCAGAATTTAGATGGGAGGTCGATATGCACGAGTGCGTTTGGAGCCAGCGCTGTACGTTGTTGGGCGTGTGAGAAAAATGGTAGGGTTTTAACGTAGTTAAACCGAGGAGACGTGCGAAAGCATGTGTTTAGCCTGTTTGGCTCGGGGTTTTGGTTTGCTGGGTCGTCGGCACGTCTAGCGACGATATTAGACTCAGGTTAAGCTCTCATCGAGGTTAAGCTCATCTCATCTGGTTGCGCTGCTGGTGGAAGTTGAAGACAACGAAGTGCAATGCACAGCGCGAGGGTATGTTAGAGTTTGGTTGGTTGGTTTATTGGGGTTTAACGTCCCAAAGCGACTCAGGCTATGAGGGACGCCGAAGTGGAGGGCTCCGGAAATTTCGACCACCTGGTATGTTAGAGTTTAACACGAAGCATGATGGGCTGCGGCGACAGCATAGTGTTGTCACGCTGTGGCCAGCCAAGCTGATGAGTTTGTGCCATCACGGGCTCACAGCTTCCGCCCTCACCATTCGACCACGTTCCTACGTGGCACTAGAGGTAATACAGGACGTACAGTCGGGGGCAAAAGTCTGTGGACCACGTGTTACTCAAACAAAGCCAACAGCGATGCTATTAGCCGCAAGCTGGAAACCACACATGTGGACGTGAAAGCCAAAATTTTGTTCCTTCACCTCCACAACTGTGGTCTCAAGTAGCCGGCTAATAATAGAGCTATTATCTTTGCTTGAGGAACACGTGGTCCGCAGACTTTTGCCCCGACTGTACTACGTCCGCCACTATTCACGAGGGTGGTGCTAGTGAACACTCTGAAGGTTCGCTTACACTAGGAGTGAAGTCGAAACAAAGGTGTTTTGGCTGTCAATGCCAGGCTGCCGACCAGGAGTGTTTCCACGTGCAGGTCTATCACCGGTAGCTTTTACGATGCAAGCAGAATTTCCTTATGGAGATGAATTGGTTTAATGAAGCAAGCTAAATGACTCACATCTGTAATCTTTTATGCAAGATTCGCGGGAGAAATACACCCAATTTAACACAGATGTGACATATGTTCGCATATTCCTGTAACAAGTAGGATACCTCCCTCCATCGAATATGGTCCCGCGCGCAATGGGGGATGCATGGGCCAATCTAGTCAACACTGGGCGTCTCCTACACGCGCGCTTTTTTCCCCGTATTTGAAAAAAAGATCACCGGAACTCTGTGCACAAATTTCACATGGTCGGACACATCAAAGATTCCTTGCATTACCAGCTCGTGCGTGGGCACCGGAATCGGCCGCAGCTGCAGCCAGTGTTAAATGGGGTGTTTCACCTAAGATTTTTAGACAATTTTTAAAGATAGGCTTTTTGAGTTAGAAGAACACTTTTTCCGGCACAGCATTGTCAGCGGTTCAGTCAGCGGTGCAGCGGTGTAATACAGCTAAGACTTCCTAATTAGCAGGTTGGTCAACTAATACTGAATAGTTAACTTTCTAACTATTAGAGTGAGGCTCCTTGATTATTAGGAGGCGTGTAGCCCCCATTAATTATTATCCATATCTGTTTTTAGAATTTCGAAAACGCGACTAGCCTCGGTACTGTGGCGAAGGAAATTTTGGATATTTCGACGAGTTACATGCACCGCAGAGGCTGTTTTGCCTGCAAGCTTCTCTAAAGTGCATGTATTTTGGCGCGATGAAGCCAAAATGGTTGGCTTACAACGCCGAAAATAACCGCTCGAAATTCTAAAAGCTAATACGGATAGTTCTTAAGGCGGAGAACACATCTCTCAATAATTAAGGAGCTTAAAACTCAGTTAACAGTTAACTAATCAATACTAGTTAACCAGCCTGCTAGTTAGTATGTCTTAGTTGTATTCTGATGTACTACACCGCCTACACTGCTATGCCGAAAAAAATCGTTGTTTTAACTGAAAAATCCTATATTTAAAAGCTGTGTAAAACCATAGGTGAAACGCCATGTATATGGAGTGTTGTGACCAGCCTGTAACGGAGGGAGAAACTAGCGAAGAGCACGTCCGCGGTTTAGCTGCATACAAAAACAGCAGAAGGGGAAGTGCTCGTACGCACCACAGAAGGCCATGTAAAACACACAAAGCGAAGCTCTTCTGCGCCGTCCGTGTTGCCACGGCGGCAACGGACCAGCTCGTATATTTTCGCCAGTGGTACGACCTGACTTTACTACGCGGCCGTGTTGTTGGTGGTCAGAGGCTCCTTTGTTGTGGGCAGCACTCTGTACATGTACGAGGGGTGTGTCGCCCCGGTCTGGTAGCAGTGCTTATTATAGGCGCTCGGTTCGGCATCGCCAGCCTGCGTGTGCTGCACGTGTAGCATGCTCTACTATCTGGACGTCGTATAATTAACCAGCAGTGGTAGAAGTTGCTTTTAACACCGTTCGAATCATGCGGTCACCCAATGAGCGCTCCTGCGATGCCTGCACTGGACACGACGCCATGAGTGCATATTAAGTAGTTTTTTTTTTTTTCTAGTATTGGCGAACAGTCCGATCAAGAAATGGAAATTAAAAATCAAGGTTTTCTTTTCCCAAGCTTACTCTGCACGGCTCGACAGACGCCAGGGTGGAGGACTCTGAGTCATTTTCGGCCAGGTGGTGGTTCTGTGTTGTCGTGCTTTGAAATCTTAGGACGAGGAGGCCCTTGCATGTCGGTGCCATCGCAGTGCAGCTTCCTCGTACGGCTTTAACAAGGGTTGTGGTGGTGGTGGTGGTGTGTGGCACTTTTATTAGAACATCCTTTCTATTAGGCGTTCAGTACGTCCTCGGCCAAGGTGACGAGGGCACGTTGCAGCCTCAGATCCAGGGAGGCGAGCCACATGGGCCACGGTGGGGGTTGGGGAAAGGATAGGCGGGCGACTGGAAGGCTACGTGGCACTGTGTAAGGCAGTGTTCTATGTCTGCATATGTGTGTGGACAGTTTTGGCACTGAAGTATGGAAGTGTGCCGGTATAGATAAAGTTTGGCTGGTAAGAGAGTGTCATTGATCATTGTTGAGCTAATACGAGCCTGGGTTTGTGCTCGAGTCCACTTTCGTTTGTGTTTAAGTTCCTTGGTTGGAATCACACCTTCGCCGCGGCATCACCAGCACTTGCGAAGGGAACAAGAATTGTCCGGTATAGTTAAAGAAAAATTTCTCCTACTCCGGGGTTCTCTCTCTTTCTCTCTCTCCATTCATCCTTGTAAACGCTGCTAAACTACATTGGTGCAATGAAAATCTCTTCTCTTTTTCTGGACGTTAGCAAGGCTTTTGATAGCATCTGCCACGTTATTTTGCTTGATAAACTTTCTGCGCTGGGATTTCGAGGTTCGTTTTTGGAAGTGCTTACTAACTTTTTACAAGATAGGCGCCAATATGTGTCGATTTCAAGATTCCATAGCGATTTCACGGCAATTGCCTCTGGAGTCCCGCAAGGTTCTATATTAAGTCCTTTATTATTCAATCTATACGTTAACGACCTTGCTAACAGTGTGCCATCTTTGCTGTTTCAGTATGCTGATGACACTGTTATTGTTGCATGTGCAAAGAAATACACTGATGCTGTTACAGCATTACAGATAGCTGCTATTAAAGCCATGGACTGGTTTAAGTTTAATCTTATTAATGTTAATACTTCTAAAACAAAACTGATCTGTTTTCATAACCCATTAAAACAAGTTGAATTAACTGACCTTGTTTATTTGCATACTTCCTCTTGTCTTAATTGCAACTGTGTACCAGTTGAATATGCGCATTCGGTCAAATATCTTGGCCTGACCTTCGACAGTGATCTCTCTTGGAAATCGCACCTTTCTTTTGTTTGCCAAAGGCTTCGTGCTGTATCGTGTGTCCTGTATAACATTAGATATTTTATGCCTTTTTCTGTCCGTAAATGTGTTGTACATGCTCTAGCCTATAGTGTACTTAGGTACGGAATTACTGTTTATGGTCACTGCACGGTTCGCTGGCAACATAGGGTGAATTCGCTTTTGCGTTTGCTTCTAAAGAATATTGCTTACGACCTGTCCATTGGTAATGACATTGATATTTTTAGAAGACTAAAGCTTCCAAGTTTTAACTCTTTATTAACAGAAACTATTGTGCTAAAACACTTCTGGTACAGTCAGTTCACCGTTCCATATGTCCCTGCTCGGGATTTAAGACCAAAATACCGCTACTGCATTCCTCGCTCCTCAACCCGGTACGGTAAGCGCACACGTCATTACTATGTACCTGCCTGTTTCAATAGCTTGCCTCCTACTGTACTCCGCATGAAAACTAAATACACCCTGAAAAAAGCTTTGCGGTATGTCTCCGTGTTGCTTCCTGCCCCGTAGTTATTTCAGCTATTTACTGTATTAATTTCAAATCACTGTAATCTTTCTTGATGTTGTAATAGTTATATATTTGTTTCATTCTGTTTGGTGACCATTTTCTTTTTTTGCAAAGTTCATTGCAACGTCTCTATTTTCCTTTGTTTTGCCAATGTTAGCTGTCTGCCAGGCGCTGCCACTCAAGCCCTTTGAGGCTTTGGTAGGCCTGATTTATGTTGTCTGGCAATTGACGTGAATAAAAGTTCTATCTATCTAAAAAAAAAAAAAAAAAATATTGCCATACCAACAAGCACACCCGGCACTCCTATTAACGCGTGCCTCAGGTGTCGTCTGCGAGCCTGCAACGCTTCCCCTCGAACCTCCTCTCTGCACCTTCTGTCGCTTTGGGCAAATGTCCACGCATGTAGGTGCACGGATGATTTATATCTGTTCTATCTTTCCGCTTCCTGCCATGTTTATAAGTGCACGAAATGACCCTCTACACGGAAGCACATCCGTGCCACTCGCCGCGTGTATCTGGCAAACCGGTTAGAAATGTGCCTCTGTCGCTAGGGCGTGCCGCACCTTTTTTTTTTTTTATTCTCAGCGTGCATTGCAGTACGTAGTGCCTAATGAAACAAATGAAGTGAAAGAGGAGGCGACACGCGGAAGCTTTCGCGCGCTATAATACAAGGCGCACACGCTCGGCACCCGCCTTTGTTTGTCCACACGTTTTGTGTCCCTCAATAATTTGTTTTAGTGGCGCTGCGCGCCAGGAAACTGCGCTGGAAAAATTGGTTCCGAAGGGTGGTGTTCCTACGAATCATGCAAAACAGTGCAGCAGTAACTAGGTCAGTTAGCGGGCCATCGTGTTCTTTTACTTCTTATTACTTTTCTTTGTATAGCATATTGACTCGTGAAACATGCATTCAGTTAATTTTTTTTTTCTTCAGGAAGTATGAAGCTCACTCTCAAGCATGTATCACTATTTGTGTAGGAACTTCTTGAGACGATGCCAAACGTTAAGAAAGAAAGTTTCTTTTTGTTTACATAGATTATCGATGGAAATAATTAGTATTTGATGTGTATCTTTTTGAATGTGGAAAAAGAGTTGTGGATGAACTGACGTGCACTCAATACTAGCGGTAAGACGCCCAACGCACAACGCAGAACACTCGCCCCGCACCGCATCCCGCATCCAAGGATTTTTCTCCCGCGGACTTGCTCGTTTGGTGATCCGCAGAACAATCGGTCAAGGTTCATGGATTGGTTGGTTGGTTTTGTGGGAAAGGAAATGGCGCAGTATCTGTCTCACATCTCGGTGGACACCTGAACCACGTCGTGAGGGAAGAGATGAAGGAGGGAATGAGAGAAGAAAGGAAGAAAGAGGTCGGTCCAGGAGCTAGTTTTCCCATTTTGAAGCTGCGAATAGTCAGTGGTAAGTGACAGCTTTCGCTACATGGAGGAAAAAAAAGTGAATTCCTCCATGGTTCGTTATGTAGGGACGCCTCCTCCGCCATCTACCGCCGGCTGCAGTCAACTCACGCTCCGATACGGCCGTACGGCAATGCATGCAGCATGAAGTTTCCAATGGTGTCACATGACTAGCGCAGCGAGAAACCGTAAGTAGCATGGGCATCGCTCCGCGCAGCGGGACGACGGCGCTTTTCACACAACACCACTGCACAAACATTCATTAAAGCTTGAGCAGGTCTTTCGCTATGTCCCCTGAGAGTATTTTTTTTTTACAGGCCCTCAACGTGCCTAACTTTGGAATAAAGATTCCACTTTATTTCACTCGATGGTAGATCACACGTGTGTTCACATCAGAAACGGCGGAACAAAGAATACTTACCGTTTGTTTTTATTTATGAGCGATCTCGCCTATCAGACGTGAGGTACCTGCACATGATGATACATCGAAGACTTTCGCAAAGCGAAGAAAGACGAGAACTCCGTTATATAGAAAACCTAGACTTAGACTCCCGGACTGAGAATACAAAAGTGAAAGCAGTGTTGTCCAAGCTGAGCTGTTCCATTCATTTTTCTTTTTGTAAATTTCATTTTTACACCATAAAACTGAGAATTCAGTGGCTCCCTCAAATAGCATATTGCTTCTGACAAAGTGACTCGCAGATAGTAGCTTATGTACACAGCAGCGCTCACTTCCGGCATTGCACCGGCGCCGCCTCCGTTCACCGCAGCCGGACCCGGAAAAGCTATATCTGGACGAACTACGATCCGGTTAGCGGAATAAGCGGATCTCGTTACGTTAGGCTGTTTGCTCGTTTCCCCATCGCGGTTACTGAACATCGATCCGCTATTTCTGCCTTGTTGCTGCCTCCGCTGATTCATTGCTTGTAGTTCAGCTGGCATTGTTGCAGAACTCGGTAACCACGGCACGCCTACTTGCCTTTGCGCGTGCGCGTGTCTGAACCTTTTCGGTGCTTGTTAGCTAAGATGGACAAAAAACAGTGGTAGGCAGGGCGTGTCCTCGTCGTGCTGCAGATAAAGCCGTTGGCACGTCCCCACTCTCTATCACTGAACTTCCGCCCATCTACGCGGTACTGTTTCGATTCAAGCGTCGTCCGGCAGTGCGCTTCCTCAGTAGAATTAAGCACAGTGCTTGCATAGCTTAAGCAGTTGTGTGTCCTGAAATAACGGGTTCTGCTTCCCTTCTTTATCTATATTTCTGTCTTTGTTTTTCCCTCTCTATTTCTTCTGTGTATTAATTTTTTTTTTGTACTATAATGTTTGTCGAAAAAGCGATCACTTTAGTACCAATGCTGAATGCTTGTTGTGGCATTTACTCTGTAATGCATGAGGGTTCTGAGATTAAATGAACAACTGGTCAACTCCATGCCTGTATGCAATTCTTTACCTCGCCCTGTGTAAGTCATAGTGTGCACCATTTCTGCCAAAGTTATCGCTTTCACGCTCGAAGACTTTATTCAGATTACTGTTCTATAAATTGAGCATAAATGAGTGTACTCATGGAATGTGCTCAATATCACATTAAGCAATGAGACATATGGAAAGCTTATACTATTGTTTAACATATCAGTGTGGCATGTGTGCTCAAAGGCGAGTTCTTGGGCGTCGCACACTTCCTGTGTGTGTTACTGGATCGGTTGCATGGCACTTTTCGCAGACCGCGCTCTCTCAAGGTGTGAAGTAAAACTAATCAAAGGTCCGAATTAGCGAACATTGTTTCTCCGCCGCAACGCCATAGAATGGACGTGCGTACGCAATAAAAATCAGCTCTGTCTCAGGAATCGTCCCACTAACGTAATGCATATATAGTGCATGACCCAGTAGACGGGATGAACGTGGTCAAGGGATGTTTGGCTATGTTGTGTCGCTAATTCTTCCCTGCTACTCCCCAGCGACACAGAAATATGACGCTGCGATCAAAAACTCAGCAGGACACAGTGTTGTGAATTTCACCGGTCTGATGTCTAAGTAAGTGCAAATCTGTCCGTTGTGCATTCTGCCGCAAAGGGGTTCTTCTGGCTAAAGCGTGTGCCTAGGAGCCGAATTAACTAAAAAAAAATAATATACTTTAAGGCTTCAATGTCCAATCTCATTTAAAAGCACATAGCATGCTTATATTCTTTCTTTTTTTTTTCAAGGCGTTTTGAGTTGGGTTGGGTTTTATGGCACATAGGCAGGTAAGGCCATCATGCGCAAAGCTCACTTTCCCAAGGCGTATTGAATTCGCAGTAGAAAAGCGCTACGGAGTGAACTCGGGGTCGAGACAAGCAGAAAAAAATAAAAGTGACACCAAGTGCATGTAAATGCAGTTTATTTTCAATTATGCCTTCCTAAAAAACAGTTACTCCAAAAGAAAATTTCGGCACACTATCTCTTCAGCAGTAGTTTCAGACACTAAAAAGGGACGTCCAACTTCCCGCATAGCGAGCACTTCATTGTGTTGCAAGCTAACACCGGGAACGAATATGCACATCGAAGAAAACACAGCAGAGAAATAAAAAAAAAAAAGTAAAGAAGGTAGAGGAGTTTGTAGCATCGTTACAAAGTGCGACTAATTTTGCTCAGCCGCGCTCAAGAAGCTTATCCTGTCAAGCACTGCTTAGCTCCACCGCTAAAACAGGAAGAAGAAACATCAGACAGCTATTCACGTTTGTTGTTATTGCAGCCTACCCGCTGTCTCTATCTTCACGGAGAGGTTTTTTGGCAGCGAACGGTAACGAGAAGACAAAAGGGAGCTTCACAAAGCTCTTTTCAAGCGGAAGATGTTTACAAAGTGAGAAACCAGTGCTTGCCTCTGCTGCGGCGTGCGTTCGGTCGTGGATAGAAAATCTGCATAAGTGTGCCAGAACCTCCTAACGGCACATTGAAGGGGAGTTCTGGCTTAGACATGGCTTCATAGGGCCAAACCCTGTGGGCATTTTGTCACCCATATGAAAGAAGTGCCGCATAAGGCGGGTTGTTTGCTTGAGTTTATCCTATTTGTGCACGAAAGTTGAGCCTGAACCGAGATATAAAGTATTCATTTGACTGAAGGACTGTTTTGGACTTCGCACTTGGTATTCTATTGAAGAATAGTTTAAATGAGAAAGTACACAGCACAGGGACGATTTTTCTTTAACTACGAAGTTCCTCTGGAACATGTACATCTTTCCTTTGTTTTCTTTTAGCAACGCTTTGTCGGTGCTAGCTAGTGATTACTCTCTGATTTAAATTTTTTTTTTAAACGAATGAACCTCGGCATCGACATACTGGACGAAGATTACCTGAAATGATGTCAGCAGTTCAGCTTCCAACTATATGACTTATCCGAAGGCTAGACTTTGTCAACAGTATAAAGAAATCAGAGTTGATATGTTATATATTACGCGCAGAGGAGACCGTGAAGTCATGCCTTACGAAACCCTTGTGTCCCTAGCGATCAAGGGGCTTTAAGAAGCTGAAAGGACATCTGCCGTAAACTTCTGTAGCCATAACACGGCTTGGGCAGTATTACAAAATGTATGAGCGGGGTTTTTACTGCGGGTAAGCCAGAGGTTCAAGAAAGAAAACAAATAGTGCTTCCGCAGTCAAGCCGAATATTGTTTTTTATCTCAGTCGTAACGAGAGTTTTGTTTGTAAGCTTTTATGATCATAAGAACTACAATCTTCATTCTGCGGAAGGTACGAAGAGAAAAAAAAAGATATTCGATCCCTAAAAACAACGGGCGTGGCGTTCAATGTAACGAGGGACCAGAATTTAAGTGAAAAAAATGGGAGATAAAACGCAAGTGAAGAAGGCTGTTGCTCGCATAGAACCAAATGTGTGCGTCCTAACTTCTTTTCCCCTCTGGATAAAAATAAGCGGAGAAAAACGATATGGGTGGGTGTGCTCGAGTTGTGCCGGGAAGAGTGGTCGCAAGGGAGCCGCTGCTGAAGTGAACTGCAAAACCCCAACTCGCTACACGTTTCCACAGAGAGTCCTTTTCCGAGTGCTGCTGTTCTATCGCGCCCAGGCGAAAGCCAGTCGAGGTGAGGGTGGATGAGAGTGCGAGTCTGGGTTCCAAGCCCCAACGAGGCTATAAAACCGCTCGGCGTCACGCGAGCCGCATTGAAATGGGAAATGGAAAGCAATCTTGGTAACACTAATGGCTCGCAGGAAAGGCGATCTTATGCCAGAGAGCGGGCATGGGACGAGAGGCTTGAAACTAAAGCCTCTCAAATGCTCCTCCTGGGCTCTGTACTTAGTCGTAGTTCCAGCACTACTACTTCACCATTACTTGCAGTAAAGAGGACCTCACACGAAGGTGCAGTCTTTCTTTTCTTACGCCTTTTTTTTTGTTTGGAACACCCAGGCGGGGATGCCATTTCAGGGAAGAGGAGAAGCTCCGGTGGGAAGCCGTAAGTCCTCATTAAATAAGGAAACGGGAAGGGGTGTGCTCTGTGGATGTGTACGGTCCCTGGAGGGGATTTGAAGCCATTCGTGCCATAATCACGGTTCAGGAACGAAAAGAACACAGACTTCTCCTCTGGGTTCTGGCTCTGTTTTGAAACGACGAGCTTAGGTCGAAACATCTGTTCTTTCTATTTCCCTGAGAGTTCAAAACACGAGAGGGACTTTGCACTAGTGTGTTTCACCGTGGTTTTTTTATATATAATGATTCATTGATTTGCGCCAAATCTTTCCACCATAAGCATCCATTTACTGCCGTAGATTTCTGGATTGAAAATATTGGGCCGATTCCACAGAAATTTACTTAATGCTCACGTAATAAGTGGGAGCAATTCGTAATGTGGGAGCGGTAGAGTCCAAGTTGAACTGAGCCATAGAGGAGAGGCAAAGTTTAACTGCAGAATGCGTATTCACCCTATTGAAAAAAAAAAAACTACAATTTTTCTGTTGTCACAAGAAATTTTCCAGTAGTGTTTTGGGATCCGATGACAGAAACCCTTGTTTTGACAACAGTTTTTTTTTTAGTATTCTGGGCTCTCCTGTCGTAACCCCAGAGCCATATTCGTCACAACGACAGAAATATTTGCAATACTACAGAAAAATCTTTCGTAACGATAGGACAAAATATTTTGTCGTATTTTCGGACTGGCAATGTCGCATTTTTCTACTGGGCTGCGTTTATCTCTTATTGAAGAAGCGGCAGTTGCTGCAGGGCGAAGGTGTATAAGCGCCAGGATACACTGAAAAGCATCGACTCCATATACGGACACATATCAGTTCGGGTAGAAAAGAAAGCAAAAAAAGTCAGAAAGAAAGTCAGGTAGTTTCAATGCCTTTAGCGAGGAAGATTTTCGTTAATTGCATCAACCTAACATAGGCCGAGAGCACAGGTCTGTGTGCATGACATGGATGTTGTCGGAAGTATACCGGACAACGATATGGAAGGTAGCTCGGTTCTCCATCATTGCAGGCACCCGGCGCTGGTAGAGAGTCAGTGACATTCACCAGCGCAGGTCGGACCGAATGTAGAGCCGGTTGTATGCGTTACGCCTGTCAGTTTTGGTTGTCTCATTCACTGAGCACGTTTGAGTTGTAATATCATACGGGCTTGCTCTTTTGCAACCATAGCTGTTTAGATTTTTTTCTGGTTTTAAGCGCTTTGAAGTTCCAGTGAATAAACTTGTGCCTGAGGCATATCGATAAGATATCCTGCTTGCGGTCTATCAGATATCCAGCGGAAATTCAAAAATTATCCGGCGGTCACTTCATGCTTAACTTTCTGACAGCTCGGAACATGACCCCTGGACATCTCTTGCACGTCGGCGCGGGACATGCAGCTCAAGATAAATTTTTCAGCGCACTGTATTGGGCTAGTTGGAAATAGTTCACCTTGAACCGGGGCAAAACAGACAAAGACAACTGCAGGTTTAATGGGAAACTCAGGAAATGAATAAACGCTCGAAAAATAATACTAAAGACAGAAAAACATCAAGGATTACTTTGCCGAGGAAACGCACCTGTCAAGGAAAGCTATCTCGTTTCCCTGTGAAGCAACAGACGGTTTTGCCACGCACGTGTCCGTGTTCTTAGCGATGCAATGCGCTTCGAAAATTTCCCTGCCTATCTGGTTACTCCTCTCCCATGCTGTCGACGTATTACCCAAGTCCGTCAAGCAAGGATAATCATTAAACCTTCATCTGTTAGTCAGCGCCTGTGTCGTCTTCTCTTTGGTTTTTCCTTTGTCTGTTTTGCGCTGGTCTTTAAGATGAACTGCATTTCTCTTTTATTAACCGTCCTGCGCCGCTCAAGAAACAATTTCCGGCAACATCGCCTCGCAATCCCCGATAATGTTCCAGATGCTCCATAAGAAGCAGCTGCTTGTTGGCCATAGTGTCTCTGGAAGAATAGCAACGCCGCAGTTCAGGAGCTGTCGTAAGCGGCTTCCACTTTCCGAACATTCCCGCAATTGAGTTGCCTCCCACTCACTCCCCGAAGAGTTCCGCTTGCGTGCGCTACTTGACGGGCTCGTGTAGCCAGCTGTATATGAGGGCCAAGAGCTACACGAAATCTGCCAGCCGGCAGAAGTTCATGGTGTTCCTACCGACGCCGCTACTAAAGCGATAGAACGCGCAAGGTTTACGCAATGAGCCCCAAGCGTGTGCGAGGAATAAAATAGAGCACAGCCCTCAAGTTTACGGCCCACGGCTAAGCGTATTTTTCCTTCATAGGCTCATTGTTCACCGCCTGCTTCAACGGTTCGCCTTGACCGGCCTCTCTCTAGGAGACAAGATGGGCACGGCGGCTGTGCGCTTGATCGAATGGAAAGTCAATAGGTTGTATAAAGGAAATGGGTGCTCTGTTCCAGGACTGCGAGAGTAACGGGCGGTACTCTTCTGCCACTCTAGGGCTAACGGATGGACTATCAGCTGGAGAGAGGGTTCTGCGTTGTCGTTACATACTCCATTTCACAGCAGGCAGCGGTAGAACAAAGTTTGCTCAATTTGTAATTCAAGATGAGCCGAACCAGGAGCGAGCCTTCTTGAGTAGTCGTTGGGGGGCGCTTTCAAAGACGACGGGGGCGCTTCGGTCGGCAAGGCGCTGCCCTTATCGCGGCTGTACAGACATGAGCGAAGCTTCGTGCGTAAATAAGGGTTCTAAAACGAGGAACGACCGCGCCTGAATTTATATGGCTATGTCCTTAAGAATTCTGGTGGTTGTGTGCGAGCGCCATACCCACTTGGCTGCAACACAAGAGAGAATTGTTTAGAGCATCTGGTTCGGAATTGTCTTTAACGACAGCTGGGACCTACAAGAAAGAAAGGTTTCCGTAGTTGAAGGAAGAAGCCATGAGCCACCGTCGTAGTTTACGATCTTTTCCGCCTCTCTTCCAAAGCATTGACGGCACGGTGCATGCAGAATCTTTGAGGTGCCTACTTAGGGACCTAGGGGGAAAATAAGCATATATCACAAAATGATTTGAACATCACGCTTATGTAGGGGTGCCCTTACGCTGCGCTGCTTTTGTTTAGCTGTGCAAAGAGAAAACCAACAATACTGTAAATTAGTGGATTACTTATACACCGGTCATGTCAACAGTTGGGCCCGGTGCCCAAACATCTAGTATAGTGTGGTGACGCCAATGATATCGTTCGTCTTTTTTGCATACAATCCAGAAATAAATCCTAGGTGAGGCGTCCGGCGAATTCACCTGATAAACAAGGAATTTTAGTACTGTTATTTGGCAGGAAAAATCTGGCATTCTGGTTCAAAATTACGGGCTCAACACAATTATATTGCAGTAAGGTCAAAGGACTTCATTTATTAGGGTCAATTTATATGCGTACAAATGATGAGAAGAACTGCATACGAAATCAGGAAAAGCAAGTATCAAAAAAGCCGGGCATAAATGCAGTTTTCAGGAAGAAGCTTTTTGGAGGCGCAATGATTATGAAGTGATTACTCAAATTTGGGAGTATCCAACTGTGCTGAGTTTCACTTAAAAAGCGCTGATGCATGCCTGGGATCAGGCACCAACACTGCAATTTATACATGGTAGAGGGGGATGCCGATGATAACGTAAAATATTAACTCCTGTCAGTAGTTTGCCCTTTCTGGAAGAAACCCACAGTCAAGGGCTCATGCTGCCGTGCGCCTAGCCCGGTCCATCAGCTTACGCTGGTCATCCAGGTCCAAGACGCGATTAGATTAGGGATGGGGGGAACTGCGGGGTTGAGATGGCACGCACAGATGATATGGTATCGGAAGGGGTATCCATTACAGTGTGAGCAAGTGTTAGGGTAGAGGGGGGGGGGGGGGGGGGGCGGAGGTAGTTTGTGCAGGAAGCTCCGACAAATGAATGTACTGGTTTGTAGGTGTTGTGAGCCGGCGGCCTTGTCTCTCGTGTGTCGCTTGAAGGATCGTGGATAACTATGCCTGCCCTGGTGTTGATCTTGATCTTGGAGCAAACTTGCGTGCGGGTTTGGACTGACTCCGGTGAGGGACCGTGGTCGGTGTCAGTTCCTGGTGCTTGCTTTGGTTGGGAATGTAACAGCGCCTGAACATTCACTTGGAGCTGACAAGCCCCTTACATCTATTACATTCTTAAAGTTTGCTTGGAATGCATGACTGACCACAGTTCTAATTAGTGACGCCAGAAGTACCGAAACAGCATAATGGCAACACACAGACTGCCCATCAGAACAAAGGAGGTGCAAAAATTTTGAGGGCGATTACGATTCATCCTGATGCGCAATTTGAGCGCAGCTCTTTAAGTGTTTCAGGCTCTGTCAGCTCCTTGTTTTGATCTGCTGGGTCGTCGGCACGTCTGGCCACGGTATTAGTACCATAGCAGTGTTAGTTGAACAAAACGGCGATGTACTATGCAAAACTCTCGAGATAGTGCATGTTAGTGTAGTAGCAGTATTAGTAGAAGACGAAAATGTGCGATGCACAGCACGAGACTGAGTTGCAGTTTAACACGGGGAATGATAGGCTGCGGCGTTAGCCAAGTGGTCTCAGTCCCTGTAGGCTCATTGTTTTGCTTTGTTGTGTCGTCGGCACGTCCAACGACGATATTAGTTACATAGTAGTATTAGTTGATGAGGACGAAGATGTGCCATGGACAGCGCGAGAGTGTGTTGCAGTTTAGCACGAGGAGTGATCAGCTGTGCTTTTAGCGGCATTAGCGGCGTTAGCGGTGTTAGCGGCGTTAGCGGCGTTAGCGGCGTTAGCGGCGTTAGCGGCGTTAGCGGTGTTAGCGGCGTTAGCGGCGTTAGCCTAGGGAGAGATGGATGTTTGTTCACCAACCAAGCCCAAGGCAATCAACGAGACGAAAAGCACTGTACTTGGGAGCAACTCTATTTGGTGAGAAGTGGCTGAGGGCAGAAAAAAATGAAATCACTCGCAATGCATATATGCGCGGAAACAGCTTCACTAGAAAGTCAGAGAGAGAGAGCTCAGGATAATTTGGCTTAATCTATACCTGCGAGAAAAATATACCCTAACGTTTAAAGTGTACCCTGGACTCATCGCCCAAAATAGGCGAAAAACCTGCAGTAAATTGCGACAGAAAATAGTCTCGCGCTAAAAGTTGCCGAAGCGGGAAAAAAGATTAGCCACTCAATCAGAAACCAGTGAGTCGAGAAAAAATAACAAGAAGAAAACTACACGTTTATAACTAGACGCGGCCGGAAGAATGACACTTATCGGTCAAACGTGTAAGCAGAGAAAAAAACATCCATAATGTGCTCAAACAGGAGGTGAGAAAGCAAATGAAATCCTTGTTGAGGGGGGGGGGGGGGGGGGGAATCTGCTTCAAGTAAAAAAACAAAATTGTAGTCAAGGCCGGATTACGCCGGCGCCTTCGCAGCTAAACACGACTGGTTATCAGAGCACACTCACAATGTCCGTCCATCCATGCGCACTGGACGATACCTCGACATGCATGTAAACAGGCGCGGTCGTGTGCAAACATTACCACATAGAAAAGGGGCAATCACACCCACATGCCCCATATCAAACGTGCAGAAACACTGATATCAGGATGGAAAATAAAACATTCCGGACCATAAATCTGTCGGCCCGCAGTGCAGACGCCGCCAGCTGCAACACGGCCCCAGGGTGCTTTCATGTACGACGAACGATGCCCCATTTCAAGCTATAGAAGACGTTTCCGTTTGCTATAAGATGGTCATTTTGAGTGCAGGAGACTCCACACAGACATCATGTATCGCCTTTCCGTTCTCTATACCTCCCCCCTCCCTCCTCGCCTCCCCCTCGCCCCCACCTACTTTTTTTTTTTTGCTCTCAACACTGTAGTCCTGTCAGTACTATGATTTTCCTGCCACCCTCTCTCTCCTCCCTCCTCCCAGGGTCGACCGTTTTGCGCAGCCTCATTTACGCGGAGTCGAATTGCGGTGTATCTGCGTCCCGCAGGAAGCTGCGGCACTCCTAACGCAACATACAAAGCGTGACAATTTATTTTTTTGCTATCACCTTGGCTCATAGCTTGATTTCTACTTTATTTCTTAACATGCATACATTCTCTACTCCGTCCCTTGCATCCTTAACGAATAGAAGAACATGGAACGTTTATTAACCAAGCCTTTGTGATATTCATTTACCAATCTAATATAGAGTGCCTGTATGTGACAAATTTCGTTTAGAGGAACAGAAAAAACTAATTTACGCTGGTGAATATCAGTGAATTATTGCGCTATAATGTAAAAGGATGCTCTCTCGAGCATAACGAAGAATTTTTAAGCTCGAAAATGATAGAAAATGAAGAAAAGGTATGGCAGCCAGTTGTTGTTCTTATAACATACCTTCGAAGGCGTCTTGAACTAATTATTGGGGATCTGTGAAGTACACTACGCTATTGTCGACTTCCACTCAGTGATCACGGAGCACACAATTCTCTTGAAGGCTTCGTCAAAGTAATGAGTTCGAATCCAGTGACGAAAAAATTATTACACTTTGAAAGAAACCATTTTTGCCAAATTTCTGCCAGTTTGAGGCCACCGGGACACAAGACCTCCTGACGAGCATTTAAACAGGTACCTCCTGCTTCCTCGGTCTACTGCCGAGGGGGGTGGGAGAATGCCATTTCTTTTGGACAGTAAAGGCTATTTGCTCCCCCTGCCAAATTTTTGCGAACGAACATCAAAAGAGGTGCAAAATATGCAAAAATAATAATTTTAATGTTAAAAGTACTTACGGAGTTGTACCCCATTTTTGTGTCAATAGAGTTTTGCAATTTGTTTAAATCTTACTTTTCGTTTTTTTTTTCTTTGCGTGCCGTCAACGCATTCCCACTCAAGCACGCCGAATTCGGATTCTAGTGGGGGCTACACCGCCATCTCTTCAGGCCGAACACAGCGCGTTTTCTAGAGCTTCCCCTAGTGAAGAGTTCTTTGTGATGAGTCCAGTAATCACATTTGTTTTCCATATGGCTCATGTGTCAATATAAAGCATACGAACTCAATATGAACAATGCAGGCAGCGCAATTGGAAGCATACGGACTTCATATGACGCCATCCAAACATTCAGAAATTATATTGAAACTATACGGAATGCATGCAAAAATTCATTTTGAAAGCATATAGAAAACAAATTTTTATTTAGTTTTTTCACATAGCATGGACTCCATATTCCCATAATTCTATATGAGCAGCTCATATGGAGCGTTTATTCTGGATCACTCGTGGAAGATCATAAAGCATTTACAGTTCATGAGCCGACATTTAATGTGGAGTTGTACACTCCAAAAACACAAAGCCCCACATCCAGTCACTTCCACGCGAGTGACTATGAAAAGGCGTAAAATCTACTATTCCCATCCTACTGCGTCAGGAGAAAACCTTCCCGGAGACACTCGGCTCAGCAGGCATGCCGACAAAGATAGATACTCGAAACCTTCCCGTCTCCAGTTCTAAGAGACATAGGCATCTTCCTACCGCACGACTTGCAAATTTAGAGGCACTTGCACGTAGCACTTAAGTTACGCACAAGAAATTGCCTATTCGGAATTTTCTTTCTTTCTTCTGGTTAGAAAATTCCTGAAGGACAAGGGCGTACGAGGTCTGTTAGAAAAGTATCCGACTTTATTTTTTTTGCGAACACCTGATGGATATCAGACAAGCGCGCTTGCGTCAGGCGACCTTGAACCTTCATGCGCATGCATGAATTTTTTCCCGCTTGCCGATAGCGTCACTCGTTGGGAAGCAGCGTTTGAGTGAGGCAGTGTGCAGTGCTCTCGTCGGTTTTTTATTGCAAGGAAAATGGCGGAGTGAAAGGAGCAGCGCTACTGCAACAAATTTTGCCATAAACTTGGCGACAGCCGATTAGAAACCATTCGAAATATTCAGACGGCTTTCGGTGAAGATGCTATGAGCAGCACACAGTTTAAGCAGTGTTACAATTGTTTTAAAGATGGCCGCACATCGGTGGAGAACGAGTCACGCTTCAATCGGCCATCAACATGCCAAAATGACCAGGTCATTGCCGAACTGAACACTATGGTGATGCGGGACTATCGCGTGACTATCCGAGAAATTGAGGAAGAGGTGGACATGAGCAATTTCTCCGCACATTCCATTATCACCGAAGATTTGGCCATGGAGAGAGTTGCGGCGAAATTCGTGCCGAAGCTGCTCACGGTGGAGCAAAAGCAGCTTCGTGTGGAAGTCTCACAGGACATGCTGGATTCCGCAAACAGTGACCCCAACTTCATCAACATCATAATCACTAGTGACGAGTCTTGGGTGTGCAGGTACGACCCGGAAACCAGATCCCAGTCGTCAGAGTGGAAGCATTCCACGTCACCAAGACTTAAGAAGGCCCGCCAATTGCGCAGCAATGTGAAAGTGATGCTGACTGCTTTCTTTGACACCCTCTGTGTGGCAGACCACGAGTACGCACTCTACAGGGTCAAACAGTGACCAAAGAGTACTACAGGGATGTCCTCCGTTGCCTACGTGATGCTGTGCGGCGCAAGAACACGGAGTTGAGGTCAACAGGAAATTGGCGCACCCATCGCGCTAATGCTCCTGCACATTCCTCGCACTCGAATCAGATTTTTTAGTGAAAAACCAGACTCCTGTAGTTCAACAGACTCCTTACTGTCCTGATATGGCCCCTGCGATTTCTGGCTGGTTCCCAAAATCAAAAGGCCATTGAAAGGAGCGCGATTTCAGACAAGGAAGAACATTATGGCTGCAACGACAGCTGAGCTAAACTCCATTCCGAAAAGGGCCTTTTCGGAATACTTCCCACAATGGCAGCACCGCTGGGAGAAGTGTGTGGAGTCCCAAGTAGACTACTTTAAAGATGACTAGGGGTTGCAACGCTCCAGTTATGCAAGTTTTTTTTCAACGGCCAAAGGTCGGATACTTTTCTAACAGACCTCGTAAGTCAAGAAACACGTGTATCTGAACGCATTTCATAGTTTTACTTTTCTTATTCTTTATTTCATCTCTTTTTATGCTATAACAATCCACGCAAAGGGCTTGCCAGTGCTTTCAAGACGTCTTTAATGTGAGCACTATTCCTCGTGGCTTAACGGCGGCCTTCGCACTGAAGCAGCGAGTAGCCCACAACAGCATACACGTGCTTAATCCCTTACGATCGGTGACTGGCACGTGTAGCGCTTATGGAATGGGCGGACTGCGGGAACGAGAGGGAAAGCAGTGGGGAGGGGGGTGTTATCTTTGAAAGCACTCACGTTCTTTAATGTCGTTCCACCAGACGAGTTGAGTGTAATGTTTGGTGGCGGAGGAGGGGGGGGGGGGGGGGGGGAGGGGGTGAGTACTGCAGCTTCTGTGTTGGCTGCGAGTGGCAGGAAACTGAAGCTTCTTTATTAACGGCTCATGACGAGAGCTTTACCTCTCCACGTCTCTGCCCTAATCTTGTTGACATAAACCGCACAATTACAGCGGAGCCCACAAGAACAATTAAACATTAAGGACTAAATTAAAGCAAGCTTTAAAGAATAAAATACTAATGGCTTACTTTCTGTTTAAATATAACCATGACGGGATAGTTCGCTATAAAAAATTTAATTTTCTCATTCCTGTTCGCTTTAGAAGTAGGGCACTTTTCGATGCAGTGTGTTAAGAAATGAAACGCAATATGGCGTTACGGCATAGAATACGTCTGGGCACATCAAACAAATATTCGAGCGTAGAGCTAGGACTAACGTGCGTTTATCACCAAATAGTTGAGCTGCATGTCAGATCACCCGACAGTCAAAGCTGATTCGCAGGTTCTATCTTGAAGCGAAGGCCATTTCGAGCTGCTCGAAGCAATAATATAAGCGAACACTGTTGCAACATTACATCTGTATAAAATAGGAGCAATTTCTTGGCGTTCGGGCTTTTTCTATCTCAGCTACCACGGCATCGCGTTGAACATCTCTGTTTTCTCGCGTATCCCCTACCTTACTACGCACCCCCCCCCCCCCCCCTCCTCTTTCGCTTCCAATATGGTGAATTGCTAGGGAAGGAGACTAAAACCTGACCAACCGTTTTGTCTTCCGTAGAAACTAAGGCTCAACGGGCTTAATTGCAGGATACTGTTGACGCGCAGTCCAAGACTTGTTCAAGACAGCCGAAAAAGCTCGCATTCGTAATGTTCGTCGTCTATGGTTTCCTGCTAACCCGAAAAAGGATTAGTGTATCATTCGCATTTGCATAAAAGTGCGCGTAAAGATGGCAGCGGGTGAGTTTGAAAGAGCAATACTGTACTTTAGCTAAAGTGATGTCAGACTCGCCGACTGAAAACCGCGAAGAGTCAACGCATATAAAATCGTGTGGACCCTCCTCGTTTCCCCATCACTGTCATCTCGAAGGCTTGGCAAGTTTGATGCTGCCAAGTGCCTCTGGATCTAGGACAGGCATCCGCTAGAAAATTTAGGCGCACTCGAAAAGAGTAGTGCTTTTCTCGTCGCAGCTCTCGGAAAAGAATGTAGCGACCCCGCTGCATGCAAGTAAATGGATCATCGTAGGTTTCCAAAGAGGCATCCAAAGTGATATATTGTGTCCTTCAGCGAGTGCTCCGCTATATCGTTGATGCTGCGCCTCGGCTGGAGTCTGGCACTGCCGACGCGTTTGTACACAGGAAGGGGGCGGGCCAATCTTTTTTTTCTTGGTTTCCCAATATATTTTGGCCCCATCCTCGGTGGAAACCTCATGCATCTTTTATCTCTTTCCTATAGCGTTTCTTTTCCTCATGACTGCATGTAGTAATCTCTTGTCTGACCTCTATATATCGAGGACGTAGAATGTACGGTATGCAGGAAATGTTATTGCTGCTTCACAGGCCTCACTGCGGGGACGCACGACGAAGATGAATGCCCCTTGCGTCAAAATGCGAGTCTTCAAAATTGGCTGGTTGAAGTGAGTGTCATAATAAAAAAATTTCATTCCTTTCGGGGCTACTCTTGAACATAACGCCAAACCGTCGTTTTTTTTTTGTTGTTTTTTTTTGTCCAGTCAGACTGACTTATTTAAAAAAACTGTCGTTGGGTAAAACACTATGGGAAGGGGTCATTCTGCAGCGCAAGTAACAGTTAGAACGAAGTATACATTGATAACTATTTTTAATTAGCAAAAAAGTCATGTAATACCACCATAAATTTTAGTACCCGACATAAGCAGACTTAACGTGAGAAATGAGAACAACAGAAAACAATCCAGTAATTGCGAATGCATTAATGAAACAGATCAGGCGCACCATTCATGCGTCAAAGAACGCGAATGTCACCGTACATTCGAAATTTATGAAGACTAATCGTTCTTAAAAATTTTGTCTTTCGACGTAATGACAGCTTTTAATTTACTCGGACATTCTTAGCGCCTAGCTTTGTGTCATACTTTCCGAGATGTTCTGTATTGCAAAAGGACATTCCACCTTGGAAAACATATGCTGCACAAGTCTGAATTCTGCCACCAATTGTACACAACTAATTAAGCTGCTTCATAGTATGCCGAACCGATGATTTTACTTGCATTGCCCAAGACAGTAAGTCGACGTCCCAATTAAAAAAAAAAAAAACAGAACGTGCTATTCCACATTATCCTGCTTCACAGCGATTTAAAATAAAGCTATTATTCCTGAGCACAAACCCAGGGACATGCGATACACGGCGCTGCTTGTGTGAAGGTTCTTTCCTAGTGCTTGTCTCTTCTTTTTCCCTAGTGAACCACTTCCCAGCGAATGTAAAAAGCTGCAGTGTAAACAGCGCCCATAACATACGGCCGCTCCTGCAGTTGGTCCTGTAAAGAGTGCTTTGCCACAGCAAGCACCATAATCAGGAGAAGCTACAATTGCGTTGCAGGAGCAGCGTGGCACTTAAAAAGTTTTAATGCGAAGCATTACTAGTGCCGTCAGAAGAAAAGCTGCCAGCGTGCGTGCGTGCGTGCGTGCGTGCGTGCGTGCGTGCGTGCGTGCGTGCGTGCGTGCGTGCGTGCGTGTGTACTCGCAGATGGCAAAAATATCTCAGCGGTGGCAGGAATAAATAAGGCGCTAAAGTGACGTCATCAAGCAGCTCTATGACGCAAACTGCACGCCAAGCACCACCACTTCAGGTAATCCTGTACATGTCATTCGTCTGTACTGTATATACTCCCCACTGGCTGATCTCAATGTGGCGCCAGTTTTACTGACATATGTACCAAAATTGTTACGTAGCTGTTTGTCGTATAGCATTCCGGGTGGTGTCATGCGATTTCTCTTTGCATATAGGCTACATGTGCTAGTCCAGTTGGAGGCAAGCTTGCTACAGGGATTCGAACCGGTGACTTATGTACCGTCAGTTGTATGCTTTCTCAGGCTTTCATATCAAAATTTCGATGCGACCATTCGTCGTACAGCGTTCCAGGTGGTGTCTTACAGTGGACGCCCCCCGGAACGTTGTTCGGTTCAGCGGCTTTTATAAACTCGTAGACAGGAGCTTTAATTCATGTACAAACGTTACACGCAAACAATGCAGGCAGGGACAGAAATGCCTTCGCATTCCCAAACGTAAGCAATTTAAAGTCTCTCAGTTGAATCGATCTGGCTTTGGCGATGGGCGACGAAATAGAAATATATGCTAAGACTTTAAAAGGAATATAAAGAAGATTGCCTCAGCCCGCCAGACTGCGTATAGCACGCTTAAATTATAATATACAGAAAGTCTACATCTGAGCCCACATAAATTTTCGAGGAAAAAGTTTAACAAATAATAAGAAAACTTAAAAATTCTGCTCTTCTCAGCTACACGACAACCCAGGAGACGGGCGCAGTGGGGGATCTTATTATGTAATAGATCCCTGGGGTAAATAAAATGCTTCGATTCGCTACTTTACAAGCAGGTGTTGGGCATTTCGTTTTGTATTTTTATGAAAAATAGAGAAATATTTATTGGTGTTTGCTTCAAAAACGTAATTTTCAGTTTTTTTTTCGGCCAATATTGTTTCTCAACGTAAAATAGCCGTTTTTTTTTTCCCCCTGAAATGTGGACACCCTTGCGCAGTCAGAATACGTGTATAGTTTTCCTTGCCTACTTTGCTAGCTAGAACAGTTTATGTAAAACTAATAAGCGCATAAATGGTATTGATTGCAATGGAAGTGATTGCAATGTGAAACATAACATCCGTAAAAAAAGAAAAAAACTGCAGAGGACACTTAAGCTCTACGTTAAGGGTATGACGCTATAGCGTTAATAGTTAATAGGTTAAGGTTTATTTACGCCATCTGAGAGGAAATGGCCATCTGAGATAATAAATTTGTAAATTGAGGGTTTAAATTCTTGAAGCCACATACGTATCAGTGACTATGATGCACCACTTGGATGAACATTGCGGAATAAATAACATCATTTGGGTACCCTGCGCTGGCAATGCACAGCACACATAAGTTCTTGTGTTTCGCCTCCTTCTAGATACGGACGACGTGGCCAGGATCAAACCCGCTATGGTGGAATCACCAGTCAAAGTCACTAAGCCATCACGGTGGGTTGTGGAAACAGGTGAGCCAAAGACGTGTTCCATGTGTCCTTTGAAAGAGAAAAATACACCATGAGACAAAATGATGAAGGCTCTGACAACTGAAGCCCTCGCAAGAACAGAAAAAAAAAAAGCTGGCCGGTCCCGCTCTTTCCTGGGCGTTCGCCTCGTTGCGACTCTTTTGTGATCAAAGCGCGCTTATTATGCATTGTGCGACATAAAGAATTCCGTGTGCCCGAACAAGCGGCCGTCGCGGCCGAAATTCCGAAGCAACAGTGCCGCGCCAACAAAGAAGCGAAAGCGGCCGGTGACGACGATGCGCCGCGTTCATTAATCATCATTAGCCTCCCCCGTGATTGGACCGAAATCCACCCACTCGCTTTTCCTGCGTCGCTGCCTCACCCCGAACGTAATCTTAGCGTTAGTTCGGCGCTTTTTCATTCTGCTGTGTTTTTACCCGTCATATTTTCAATCAGGCTTTGTTTTAAGCCTGTGCATGTAAGCGAATACTTAGAGTCGGATGTATATTTTATTTCTAAAAATACGTTTCCTTTTTCCGTTTCCTTTTTCTTTTGTCTCTCGAAAGGACAAAAGACGAAACTATGCCAATGCCACGACAATCGAACTTTTGATCGAAGAACAGACTGCTGGCGAGTTCGACAGCAGCGAACTCTTGCCAAGTTTCACGCCATTTTTTCACTTTTTCCTCTTTTCGCCCTACTTTCATCTTTCACTTTATTTTTATTCTGCCTTCAGTTCTATCTCTACATCGTCCCTTGCAAACGATACGAAAGTCGTGCTATCAGCACTCAATGATTGTTTCATAGAGAAAAGCGTTTCTGCGAGCACTCGATAGATGGCGGTACAGATCTCGCGGCAGGTAACAGAAGGGCGTGCAGGCTTCCGCTGGCGGATATTTGTGTCAGCAACGATTTTAGTTTGTTTTCTATTCTTCTTTTAGAGCACCGAATTTTTGAGAAGCTTCCTCCTCGCTCTCTGAAGACCTTAGCACAATGTTTTAACGTCGCACGTTCACCCTCTCCCTTTTTTTTCATTATTGCAAAAATTTCCCGTTCAGCATCTAATGTGGTGCCTCCTGCCCTCTGGTCTAGAGCCGAGGGGAGGGGGGGGGGGGGGGGGGAATACGTTTCTTGGTCAATAAAAGTTCTTTCCTCCCCCTCCAGGTTTTGCTCGTTACTAGCTCTTAGTTGAAGCCACAAGTTCAGTTTATACTAACGAAGCATACGTTCCAGAATCGAGAAAAGGAAAAAGACTTACTTGATCACCGGGGGCGGAGGATGATGATGGAAAGAGGGGTGGAGTGGAGTGGAGTGGAGGCTGTGTTGCTCTTCAGGAAATATGCGCCATAAAAGAGCTAAAAATTTGTTCCAAGCCTGTGAGGACACTGTTCTGTTAGGCGCTCTTTACAGCAAGACACGATCGAGCAAAGCGAGCGGCAGTACCTGAGTAGGCAGCCGAAAGAGGCGTTCAGTCAGACCAATCATTATGAAATCTTATTACCCTCTTTCCTCAGCCATTTTTTTTTTCTAACCCATGAACTCAGGACGAACCGAACCGAGCTCACACCTACAATGTTATCATCAGCATAATCATCATCTGCAGCAGCAGCAGCCTGACTACGCACACTGCAGGGCAAAGGCCTCTCCCATGTCTCTCCAATTAATCCCGTCCTTCGCCAGCTGAGGCCAACCGTGTCCCCGCAAACTTCTTTAATCTCATCCGCCCACCTAACTTTCTGCCGTTCCCTGCTACGTTTGCTTCCTCTTGGAATCCACTCCGTTACCCTTAAGGACCAGCGGTTATCATGCCTTCGCGTTACATGCCCTGCCCAAGCCCACTTCTTCCTCTTGATTTCAACTAGGATGTGGTTAACGCGTGTTTGTTCTCTCAGCCACTCCGCCCGCTTCCGATCTCTTAACGTTACACCTATCATTTTTCTTTCCATAGCTCGCTGCGTGTTCCTTAAGCGGAACCCTCCTTGTTAGCCTCCACGTTTCTGCCCCATAGGTGAGTACCGGTAAGATACAGCTGCTGTTGAACGCTGAAGAAATGAGTAATGGTTAATGACTGCGTCTCAAGACTTTGAGCCATCTGTTGTGCGGCTGTCCAGTCGTTTAGTTTGCCGCCTCCGAGGCGATACTCGTGCGGAGCCTGCCGACCGGCAGCCGGGGCGACCCTTCAATACATCTCCTTCACGTTCCATTTATCCAAACAGCTGCTTCCGAAGCGGCGCCAGAGATGCCGGCGGGAACGGTTACGAACAGGCAGTAGCAGCGCGCTGGGCATTACGGAGGCACCGGTAGAGAGCGTGCATAGAAAGCATTGGACGTTCGCTGTAGCGGGAATGAGAGTTGTTGGAATTTGCTGTCTTTAATGCGCACTTTTGCAATCCTTGTGCAAACCGCGATCAAGCTCGTTCTTCACTTACCGGAAGTGAATGAAGTCGCGGCTAGCTCCTTGATGGCAGCTGCCAACGCGTAACCTAAGAGGAGGGTAAGAATAAAGGGCGTACTGCGGTAGCAATCCGAGTTACCCGGCCGCAGTCGGGATTAAGAAAAAAGAAGAATACTCGACGAAAAGGGCCGACCCAATTGTTCGCAACCTTTATTTTACTTTTTACCGCTATATATCGCGCAAGACCTGCCTACTCGGTCGGGCCTCTTGATTCCTTTCCGCTGAAGTTTCTGCCCCAGCGGAGTGTCTGCCGACTTCATTCCTCACCGGAGATAACAGTTCGGAAGAAAGATGGACACAAAGAGGGCCTGACCAGAAGCGCCAACCGGCCCTCTCAGAGAGGTCTATAGTTTTACCTTTCCGCCCACGTCTTTCCAGCTCGTTTATCTTTTTACTTTCTTTTTAACCTTCCAGGATTTGTTCGCCGTCTTTACCGTTTGGCGCCGATAGCCCACGCACACTTTTTTCTGCCTTGGCGTGCCTTTCCTTTCTCTGTTTCGTAAGTGTTACGTTTCATTTCCGAACCGCGGCTGAAGGTCGTGGTTCGAGAAGGAATATTGAAAGGGGCGGAGGGAGGAATCGGAGCAATATCCCCATCGTTTTTCTCACCGTTTGTCTTGCGCATGTCCAAAATGTTCTCGTAAATATAAGCAAAAGCAAAATAACAGCAGCCTTCCCAAAAAGTTACTCGAAGTGGCTACCGTAGGGAGCCGCTCAGAACCGAAACGATGATCCCCACTCATTCCATTTCTTTTCCTTTCGATCGCCTTCGAGCTGCAATTCTCTTTCTCAACAGTTCTATCACTGTCGAATCTGCACTATATTAATGACAGGAAAGATCGCAAGCATAGAGGGAATAAGAAAAGGTGTATTTGAGTCTTCATTCAGAATTGCATAAAGCTAGGCGATGACTCTTTCTCGGTAAAAGATCGCAGGCAGCTGCAGCTGGAAAGAGCTCTGAAAGTAAAGCACGCGCACATCTGTAAAAGAAAAAGACATTATCTCAAAGACATCAGACATAAAAGACGTAAGAAGTTTGCGTAAGAGAAAACCGATGCCAGCGAAATTTACCTCAGCGGCTTCTCTTCCTTCTTCCTGGCTATGAGCTTTAATGATCGCCGACAATTTTTTTTTCGTTGTTTCTTTTTTTTTTCGCCATCTCAGCCCGTTTTTTTATCCCCCGAGTCCCATTTTTCCGCTCCCCGTTCCGGCGTGGCTGGTCGTTTAATTACCGAACCAGCGGCAGAAAGGATTCTGTGCCACCACTGCTCCCCTTGCTTATCGAAAATGGCATGGATTGAGAACTATATATAAAGAGACTCAAGATGGTAAGGAGTGGCGAGAGAGGCGTGATGGCCAGGAGTGGAGGCGGCGGAGGTTCGGGTTCATTTATTATAAGTATAGTTTCAGTTTCCCACCCTCCGCCTCTGAAGAATATTACGAGGCGCCTTTCAATGCTGTGCTGACGCCGCTGTGTGGTACCAGTACGAAAACAAAAAAGAGCAAAGCGCTGGGGCAGCTTATGAGTATCGAACGTTAGCAATATCGAACGAATATTGCGTCATTAGCCATCTCGCTATGTCCGGTACAAATGTTTCGTTTTATCCGGATATCTACTTTTTTATGCCAACGTATACAGCGCAAGGAAGCATGTGGTGGTGGAAAACATTTGGTCTCGAAATATACATGGGCGCCTACAGGAGCTCCCGTGAGAGAAGGAAAACAAAATAGTATATCCTATACTGCCCAGGGAAGTGCCATTAATTTTAGGGGGTAGCCCAGGTGCGCAAAATGTTGCATGAGGTTTAAAAAAAGGGGGCGCTAATTCGGCGCTACATTTACGTTGTGAACTCATTCCTACATAGGGCCACTGTGCGCCCTTGTACATCACCAGAGACATGTAAGCCTGAACAGGAATTGCATGCTTATGGAAGGCAGCGGGGTCAATGCCCCAGAGGTAAATGCCGATGGTAAATGCATGCCCAGGTTGGCCTGCAGAAGCGTGGTGGGTCGTGGAATCTCGATGTGGTGGCAACGGACGCCTTCCTACGGGCGAAGGAGCGGGGAGGGATGTCCGTTGAAGGTGTCGGAAATTTACGCGACACCTGAGGCCTGTTCTGCCTCTTGACGCATTGTGCTTGGCCTTCGGGTTGGAGTGCAGGCTTTAGAAGACCTGATGCCATGTCGGACGACGCCGGCATTCTAGGGTGTCGAGCCCGTTCGGACGGCGCAGGTGAACGGAGCAGACTTCCGTCGGATCCACAGAATGCGCAGGGCACAGTCGATGGCAGAGTTCTGCCCCGCACCTCTGGGGAAGAGACCCCGCTGTGCTCTGAGCGTGAAGGTAGTGATTCTCTCATCCCCACGGCACCTCCCCACTCCGGTCGGAGCGGGAAGATCCTTCCTTCCCAGGCGCACGCCGCTGAGTGGCCAGTTCTGACTGGGAGTGGCGGAGTAGACCTTGTGAGGTGGTGGGCCCTGGGTTCAACGCATTGCCGTATTTTTTTTTTTTAGACTAAGAGACACATTATACGGTCAGTTCCGCACGTACGACACTCAGACGCCTGCAAACAAAGGCAATTCTTAGCCCCTATCGTTTATGTCTAATCACAGACGGTGAATATGACCCTGCATGCATGCACTGCGGTGACGGCAGGCACGCCACCCAAAACCATATTTTATGGAAATGCGCTAGCAAACCCACTCCGACGACACTTTTTTCAGCTCCCTAAGCGGAGGAGTGGGACAGGCTCTTGGCCAGTTCAAGGAAAACAAACTAACTGGCCCTCATCACGCGAGCTCATGAGGTCGCCCCCGACTGCAGGCCACCCTGGACTCGCCCCATCCCCAACTAATCCCTTCCATTTTGCGGCAATAAAGTTGTAACCACCACCACCAGTCAGTTTCGCCTTCCCTGCGTCCTTTTCCCCGCGTCCTTTTCCCCGTGTACCCGCACACATTCGCTCGTCCTTTCGTCCGCGTACAGACTACGATAACTGCGATGTTGCTACGTTAAGACTCCGTCTTAGTGCGACAGCATTAGAGTCTGGCGTGGCAGCGGCCTCATTTACTGTATTCGACGGCGGGAACCTGCTCAGCGAGGCCTAGTCAGCCGGGGAGCGATGGTGGTGGAAAACATTTATGTACAGATACACTTCAGGAGGTTATACATGAGCTTACCCAGAGGGGGCCAGCCTTACAAGTATTAGGTGGAGGTTCCTAGTTCGGGACCCCAGGGGCGTCGGCCGCCACCCAGGCTCGCTCGACTAAGGCCGGTTAGGCATGCAGGTCATAGCATCTGAGCAGGGTCGCCTCCCAGTCCTCCCGGGTTGGGTTGGGGTGAAGGGGATAGCAGGGTAGGAGGGGTAGGCCCACACCATGTGGTAGATGTCCGAAGACTTCGCACATTGCGGACAGCTGCCCGAGAAAGAAAGGTCGAAGTGTTTGAGAGCTGCCGCGCACAGCAAAGTGCGTATACAGGCGAAGCAGAAGCCTCTCCTCCGCCTTTGAGAGACCTTTACACGGGCATGATAAAGACCATGGCCAGATTGGTAAAGTAAGACAATGTCTTTGAAGGAGTAAGCTGGAGTGAATTCGAGTTCCTGATCGTCGGCGTCTTAGGTGAATGCCCGGTGAGAGAGCGCGCGGGCGGCGGCATCAGCTGCCTCATTTCCCTCAAAGCCTATGTGAGCAGGAGCGCAAACGATACGCCGTTGAGCTGGATCCCCGGTGTAGACGCTGTTTTCGAGAAGGCGGTAGGCTAGTACGGTACCCAGCCCTGCTCGACGTTCCAACGGGCCCCTCGCGAGTCAAAAATAATTGTTCTCGAAGAGGAATCAGATGCAGCCAATGCAATGGCGACCTTCTCCGCGTGTGTTATGTCACGGGAATTAAAGACTTTTTGTGTTTTCGATTGGTGGACAACTACGGCCGTGTACCATCCCCCATGGTGAGAGCCGGACGCATCCACCTAGAATACGCCGCGTTTCGATCCATAGTGGCGGGCCAGGGCTTCATCCCGCGCCAGGCGCGAGCCCTTATGGTCCTCACGTTTCATGTTCGCGGGAAGAGGGCGCACGTGGCGTGCGCATCTCTACTGGGATGGAATATAGTATACGCGCTCTTCCATGAGATGTGTGCTGAGTGGGTAGTCGGGCAAGGAGGCGGTGTCCCGACGATTTCTTCGAGTGACGTGTGTATTGGTTGGTCAAGTGGGCTTCCCGGAGCGCCCGAAATATGTTCACCATGCCCAGCCCCAGGAGGCGCTTGTTGGAGATGTTCGTGGGGAGGTCCAGAGCCCGCTTAATAAGACAAATCATTTGACACCACTTCGAATGTCCTACGTCAATTAGTTTTGCCGTAATTCACGTTTGAGGTCACGGTTTGAGGAACCAAAGGTCGTCGGTGCGAATCTCTTTGACGTGCTACGCTTTTATTCGTATGCTCCGTAACGCGCTGAATCGTTTGACACGAGTCCGAACATTCTATGCCAATTAGGTCACCCACAATCTGTGTACCAATGGTATTACCCACTGGTCCCATTCGAATGACGGTGTTTCATACTAACGTGACCTTGAGTAATGAGGGTATTCGAGCTAACGCATGAAAATCTCTAATCGATGGTGACAGAATACTGCACCCGAGGATTAAAGTCACAGTAAAAGAGGAGAACGGATTCAAACAAAGGATGTAGAGATCGGCGGTGAAGAAAAAAAAAAGATAGATTTCGTCCTCGAAGCAGGCGCTGGGGGACTGCGTCATTCCTACGCTTGTTTCCGCTCCGATACGGGCTGTCGCAGGGTGGATGTAGTGCAGCGCAATGCGCATCACTTTTCTTGCAACCTCCCCAACTACTTCTGAGGGAAGAAACAGGTCTAGTGAAAAAGATAGCAACGGGTCAAAGCGCGCTTCACACGGGAAAAAAAGATATCATCGCAGTAGGACGCTCAAAGATTGGCCTGCGTTTCTTCATACGTGCAATACGATACTACTGCTGCTTCTTACATGGTATAGGCAAGTGTTGCATCGATATATTTTTGAGGTGACAGCAATGCGCTTAATCCTTGGTCTTCATGGGACGCGGCTAAAGAAGGTCTTTTATTATGCAAGTTTTGTTTCTACTTTAATACGCAAAAAGCGTGGTTTTGGCTTTTTGTTTCTTTTCATTGCGCACTGCATGCGTAAGCACTTGAGGTAAGGTTCATTCATATTTCTGCTCTTTAAATTGGATG
Organism: Amblyomma mixtum; assembly: GCF_055824585.1. Lineage (NCBI taxonomy): Eukaryota > Metazoa > Arthropoda > Arachnida > Ixodida > Ixodidae > Amblyomma > Amblyomma mixtum. Next base: position 44,895,718 of record NC_143019.1, on the reverse strand, counting down.
CCGAAACTACGGCTATAAACCGGGTACCTGGGCATAGTAAGGGCATAGGTAAACGACTTTTTGCTCAGGTAACGATTCCAGAGTTGTGTATACGCATAAATATTAATTGAATTCATTTAAATTAATTATTTGGGTCGTCTTGAACCCCCAGTAAAAAAGAATGCCTTCGAGTGAAGTAGACAAGCTTCGTGTTTCTACGCACATATCGGCATTTGTCAAACGTATGCATGTTGACAAAAACTTCAATAATAAAGCAAAAGAGGGGAAAAAGCAGCGATGTCAACCTCTTCGGCTGTTTGACCGTCGTGTTGGTTTCGTCTTTTTCGTTTCGGTTTTTCCGCAACAAGGGAGTTTAGAATAAAGGCAGTACAGTTCTCAGTGTCTCCTCAGCATTTGTGCGCTTTGAAAAGGAAATCAACAGAAACGTTTTATGCCAAAAATGCCGCCAGAAAGGCTCTCAAACCGAGAACCGCAGGTTTTCAATATGAACGATTCCATTTTTTTTTTTTAACATCCGCATAGTTATCAGTTTTTCTCGGCTAAAACCGAAAAGTACTCGGCATACATGTAGCCAACATGCCGACGCGCTCTCAAGCTGATCGCTTGGTTACTCGCTTCGCAGTAAATTCGTCATGGTTATTAATTCGATAGCATTAGAGCGTTGATGTGAATGAAGATCCGACGTCCATTGTTTGTCGTACAGAGCGTGAAGAGTGTAGACTTGGTGGGAGAGGAGAAAGAAAGGGTGTGTCATCATGCATTGACGAAGGCTAGGGGCCGCGCCTGGCACTCGGCCAATCACAGAGGAGTGGGGGCGGGGCCTCCTCTAATAGGAGAGCGGCTCCGAAGGCGGCGCTAGTGCGCCGCAGACGCACTCGGCTCCTGAACGAGTCCGGATGTGTGGCTGGCGCTCCCTAGATGTTGGCGGCACTCGTTCCTCACCAAGTCTGGACGTGTGTTTGGTGGTCCGTTGATTATGCGCGTGTGCATAGCTAAAAAAAAATACACTCAAAAACCGGCCAATACCTTTGATCAGTGTCAATCTGCGCGCAAAGGGTCATACTTGAGAGATCTAAGGGTGGCGAAGAACTAATGGTACATTAACCTTTAATCCCTTAGATTTTTGCATTTTTGTGTACCTGCGCTGGCTAGAAATGTTGTATAGAGCTTTCGTTCTGCTGTATCATAAAAAGCAGCAGGCGGCAAATTTGCTGCAATTTTATTCTCTTTTTTAGTGATTCGGCTGCTCATAGGCCTTACGAGAGATGTCTGTTTATGACAGTAATTGTTCGCTTTATATACACCAAAGAGCGCCCCTGTAAGAACCGTATTACTACTTTTGCCCAGTCCTCCGTTGTGCTTAGAATATTTAGTGGACATTCTATTTAGGACATGCCCTGACTTTTCTTTTGGTCATGCCTAAACATTAGGCTAAAATAAAATATTGGCCCGCCGCGGTGGCTCAGTGGTTATGGTGCTCGTCTGCTGACCCGAAAGACGCGGGTTCGATCCCGGCCGCGGCGGCCGAATTTATATGCAGGGGAAATTCTAGACGCCCGTGTGCTTTGCGATGTCAGCGGACGTTAAAGCACCCCAGGTGGTCGAATTTTACTCCACTACGGCACCTCTCATAGCCAGAGTTGATTTGGGACGTTAAGCCCTTATAAACAAACAAATATATATTAAAGGGTTTCTTTTTGTGACTTTATTTACGGCGGTGCATGGGAGAAAGTAGACATTTTCTTCACAGCTTTTGAACCAAAAGTTATCTTGAAAAGTTATGTTAATCGGTATGAACTATGTTTTCTCTGCAAAAATATTTTCTCTGCCTATCATTGCTGTTATTAATGTTAATTGTAAATACTGTGATCCTGCAATCAAGAAGGGGGCCTTTAAACTACTACTTTTTTTCTCCAGCGGAAGCATGGCACCTCAGCACGCTTCGAAACCTTTACAGCACTGCAAGGAACTATTGACTGAGTACAGTGTATGCGGAGTTACTAATTTCTCTATAGAAACTAGTCCGTAATGATCACTTGTCTTTTTTCTTTTTCTGTTCCTTTTTTTGTTCTTTTTACTACGAACCATCTCGGGCTTAACTCTGGCGACAGACCAGTAACGGCCACAATCTGCAACATCTACTGCAGCCAGCAAAAGCTACTATCCCAAGGCACCATCGACGCTCAGCTACGATAGAAAAACGAGATGAAAAGCGCACGCTAACTTTTCATGAAGGAAGAGTCGGCTGTGCTCTGTAACACCGCCAGAGAAGCTGGCACCAAAGCGAGCAAAAGATCTGTACCGTACCGCCGCTGGAGTAGTTTTTTGTATTTTTCGGCTTCACTTGAAATCTCCACTTCAACCTTCCGTTTCACTTGGACTTAATCCGACCACGCAGAAAATCTCTCTGTGAGCTAGATCGTTGGCGTGGTTTCCAGTTTTTCATTTCAAAGCTACTCAGCAGTTATGCTTATTTCTATTTATTCTTCTTTATTTTTCATTTGTTCTGAAGACTTATTCCGCATAATCGCAGCGAGTTTCGTTGTTCGTTGCAATCATGCCACTAAACCGCTGCGCCGGAAAGCGACCGAACCCACTGAGGAGACAACAAAGGGAACCAGAATGAAGCAACATCAGAAAGCAGCAGAGAGCTCGGTAACAAATGGAATGCAGGAAAAAGAAAAAAAGGTCGAAGACGGTTTAGATGGGAATTGTAGTTCCGCTCTTCTGCGCATTCATTCAGGTGACTGGTCACCGCGTATACGAGCGTTGCGAGCAGGAGGAGGCACTTGAGAAAGGAACCAACAGCGGGAAGCGAAGAGGAACCAAATCGAGGAAGGAATCAAGCTCTGTAGAAAGCCACAGGGCCTCTGCGAAGCGTCCTCCCCAATGGAACTGCAGCTTTATTAACTGCTCAGGTTCCAGCGAGAGTGGTCGTCTTTCAGAGCGGCCGGCTCTTAGATTGCTTCGGAGCTGTGGGATGCTAGTTGCTCTTAACCTTCCTCCCTCCCCATCGCCCGCATCCCAACGGCGTCCCTTTCTCTGCCTCTTCCAGGTCAGCCGCAGAGACGGTTCTCTGTTTCTGCCAGTCGGCGACGTCGTCCCTGTCATCGTTCTTCTTCGAAAGGGAGGCGAGTCGGCAGTGAAGGAACGAAGTCCCAGAGCAACTATCCCCGAACTCACGCACGAGCGCACGAACAAAAACGGCTTCAACACTTCGCTGGCGCAAGTTGCATGCAGTACTGGCCAAAATGCTCTGTGGCCCATACTATGAAGTACAGCAAGTCAGGACATCGAAACATTCCGTTGCTGAACCATACTTGCATGGCCTCCTCAGCTGTGTCGTGGGTGTGATTTAAAACGATGAAGGTTGTAAGTTAGATACCCTGAGAGGGGCACAATAATGAAAGAAGTAACGGTAACGGCGCTCTTCTGGCCCTGCACGTTTACCCCGTTAAGCTGAGCCAACCCGCGTCTCCTTCGACGACGTGGTTCCGGTCGTGCTGCACTAAATTAACAAGATACCGGAGAAGGTCCCACAAGGAAGCGCTGGCTTCGCAACCTCGAAAGTACAGCTCGGAACGGAAAATAAAGAAAATGTAAGAGAGTTGCGAAGCACTCCAACGAAGGTATACGGCCTACCCGTTCCCTTCCTTTTGGGAGCGAGTGATGGTGCTCGCTTTTCTTTTGCTCAATGAAACGAATAGAAAGATGAAATCAGACACAAGGAAAGAGGCAAGAAAGACCTTTCATTTCTTGGCTGCGGGACGGTTAGAGTAGCCTGCATTGTTTTGTTGCCGAATTCCCCGTTTTACTCCCACTTCTCTTTATCTCTCATTCTCTCAGGGAGACAGTTGTTGGGGACCCGCGGATATCGGCCGTCCAAGACAATCCCTTTCCGCACTGCTCGGGGAAACTATTCTCAGAGCCTGTGCAGGGCCACTTTTCCACGTCACAACGATGGCGCTAAGCTGCCGCTTTTGTTTTTGCCCGGAAGCGTCAGGTCGCCTTTGTTTTCCCCATCTTCGCAGCTTTAGAGTCTCTGTGATAATTTGCCAAGCGAATTAAGCGCGTAAATTGGGAACATAGTCATAGAATAAAAGCGTAACGGCTCCAGTCTAAAGAAGACACACATAAGGAAGGGCGAAAAGAGGACGAATACAGCGCTCACTGTCAACTGTTTATTCAGGAGAAAAACACACCCCTTTTATATGCACTGAGACCTGGGAAGGCTCACACTGCACAGGTACACGTACACGTGCTGCAACGTTAGTGCAATAATCGCGATAGAAACATTTTTTTTTTAGCTTTATACAGTCATTCGAGGTATCCCTAACACAACGTGGCCCAGAATTCTTGACGTAGCGTGCTTCTATTGTCTCTCTAGTAGATTGCAACCTGCTTCTCTTCAGTATATTCACTTCCTGAAAGTTGAGAGTCAGCGCTGTGTTCTTCCTTTCCGCCCTTCCTTCTGTGTGCCTTATTTAGCCTGGAGCCGTTGCGCTGTTTTTTTTTTTATGTTATTCTGTGAATATGTCCCAACTACACTGCCAACTAGCCCCACAATTAACACTTCTCCAGAGCATAAAGTCAATTTTCTTATCGAGATATTTAAAGCGACACTGAACATTTGATTTTTGACAAAAGATTAAGGCGGGAAAACTATTTGAATTTTTTATTTATTTTGTAAGTGGCCAAAATATACTGCTACGGAACTGTGTCCTTGCTCCATTGTGCGCCATTTAATGCTCTCGAGCATCCCGAGCACATAGTAGCTTTTCGTCCGAGGCCCATTTCATGTATGTCTGGAAATAAACTTTCTTCAATTCAATTAAAATTGTAAACAAATCACTAAAGGTGGACGAGAGAGAAAGGGGGTCACTGTAATTCTAACATCGTGCATGAGTATTTCGGTGTTCCTCACTGGAGAGCAGGAGCCTAGCCTGTAAATGTTTGCGGCGGTCTGCCGTCGGCATCTACCGCAGCCACGACCCCCACCCCCAGACAACACGCGGAAGTTCTGATGAGATGCGACGCAGGGAAGCCGGAGTGTAACGAAATATCTCCCTCTCCTTGGATAGAATCAGGGTTAACGCCTTTAGGCGCACAACGCCCCGCGTATATCTTCATTCCATCCGCGTCGGCGGGAACACGTGCGAAATCGCTTCATTTCCTGCCGTCATTGCCGAGGCTGCATCCCTTTAGTGCGAAAGCTTTTCTAGGCTACGTCGGCAGGGTCGTGTCCCCAAAACGTGTCTGCAGCAGTTGTGACGTTCTCATCAAACGAATGGTTGTGATTGGAAGAGGACGATGTCAGGATGCTGCGCAAAAAAATTATGTTGATAGGATGATCAGCTAATTAACTACAGCCTAAAATGTCGAAAAAACGCCGAATTAGCACGGACGTCGATATAGTGACTGGACGAGAAAATAGCCGTGGACGGCAAAATAGAGAGAAAATGTGCAAAGCACTGAAAATAAAACGAAATGAATTGAAATGTATTTGATGGCTGATAAATATTCAGAAAAACAAGTTTTATTGACATTCAATAAATAATTAATTAATTATCAGCGGAAACCATTATACGGTTTACTAGGCTGGACGGGGATATAGTATGGGTATGGTATATGGTACTAGGGGTATGGTGGCAAATTCCAAAACCCAAAATGTTTGATTGAGATAAAAGAAGGTATAATCAGAGTAAATAAATCGATCTTTAATTAAATGATAAGGTAATTAAGCTAATTCAGTAGTTAAGTAAATTAAGAAACGAAAATAAAATTATAAAGAAAGAAGGAGACGTCAGTGCCTTCGCATTCTCCCAATGTGGGTCGCCGCAGTCATCTCTAATATTTTAATTTTATGTGGCTTTTTTTGTGCATTTGCTTTCTGTATTAGTGGCACTCAATGAAATGCCGGCTGCATAGGCTCGCTGAAATAGCGAAGGTATCCGCCGTTGACTGGCACTCGGAAGCAAGTTCCTTCTTTCCTCTCGGGGAGCGCACCTTCAACGCGAGGTTTGAGGCGTTCTGTTCTTACCACTCTTAAATGCTCTGCTTAAAAATGATGTGTTATATTGTCATCAGATCTAAAGTGCCGCACACTTTCCATCAGAAAACTGCGCCTGAGCAAGTACCCGACATTCCCAGCCTTTCCCTCTCAGTTTCTTTATGCTTGACATTTATCTTTTCCTTCCAGGAAAGTACAATGTTGTGCTGATATGTTGCACAACTTTCCGGTAAATCTATAGGGATTCAACTCGAGAACGAATTGGTGAACGTCCCTCAAAGGAGACCTTCCAGAGATTGGCATCGACTGATTGTTATGACGTCACAGTTGGTCCCCATGCACCACCCAGCCAACAGCGATGTCACACTCGCAGGTTTAACCGCGATGCAATGAGAGACGATCGGTGCCGCTGTCTGTAGGCTCTAAGATAGGGAGGTATGCCGCTTCATTCTTCAATACTTCTTATTAACGCTATAGCGATAAAGGTCCCGTTCTCCCGAAAGTCCGGTGTCGGTGTTGTCGGCGTCGGCGTTGTAAGCAAAAAATCACTGGCACGGCTCTGGCAGGTGGTCCCCAGAGAGCAACCAAGGTGGCTGGTGGGCCACCAAGGTCACGTGACCTTGAGGGAGTCATCATAAACTGCCAAACGGATTGTGAGCAGACTACCCGTGTGGCAAGTGGCAGTTAAATTGATTACTGGTCGCTCGGGAAGAGTAATGTTTTTTCAAGCTCTACCGGTAGCACCACGTATACCATCACAGGGCAGTGGCGCATCGCTTAACCGCTGCAGCACCATTTCCAAGAATGGTATGAGGACTACCAGCGATCTGTGGTTGTAAAGTAGAGACTGACCGATTCCGCATATATGGTCGTTCACCTGTTAACGCGATTCAGTCATACCTTAAGGTGCCACGCCGCGATGGCTCAGTGGTTACAGCGTTCGGCTGCTGACCCGAAAGACGAGGGTTCGATCCCGGCCGTGGTGGCCGAATCTCGACCAAGGCTAAATTCCAGAGGCCCGTGTACAGTGCGATGTCAGTGCACGTTAAAGAACCCCAGGTGTCGAAATTTCTGGAGCCCTTCTCTACGGCGTCCCTCATAGCCTGAGTTGCTTTGGGACGATAAACCCCAATAAAAAATAAAAAATCATACATTAAGGAGGAGATAGAGTCCGATTTCGCTGATATCTTTCTGAAGCCTGCTTGACCTTGAAAACCGAGCTTCGAACCAAAACCGAAGTGAAAAAAGTGGTTGCGCACCTAATCCACATTTGACATAGTAATGTTAAATCGGCCGCCATTTTTTTGTTTGTATTTAATCAATAAGCCCTCACAAAAGCGACACAAGACGTTTAAAACATATTGGATCGTTGTGTCAAAACACCAACACTGAAGCGATCCACTTCCCTGGCATGCGTTAGTAGTGATGTTATAACACCTTGTTACCGGTGTAATGTTAAATGTGGCGTTAATCACTTTATAGTCATTGGTTTCACACAGGTAGGTAATAGAAGCTGAGATCTCAGGGTGGCTAGTCATAATGAGATAAATAATGTTCTGTGATGTCTCTGTGATGCGTGTTTGCTCAGCTATTTTTTGAATGATTAATATTAAGGCATACGTCAACATATTCCCGAGGCTCTTGAGATACGCTAATATGCGGTGGAATCTAGTTGGCAGCTGTACAGTTGAAGTCACCAAAAAGAAAAATTATTGCGTAGGAAAAATGCGTAGCTGTAAATGTAGAAAGCAACCACTGTTGAGCTTACGAGGGAAGTCCGAGCTAATATGTGATTGTCGATAGCAGGCTCCAATGAATGTTGTTATTGACACAGTGGGACATATCAGTCACATAATTTCAAGATCAGATGTGATATTGTCCAGAGGGAGTGGTAGTTTCCGATTAACAACGAAAACACTTCCTCCTCACGAACCGTATAAGTATAAAATTCAGCAAATCGTGCAAAACTATAGAACTACTGATGGTATCATTGAGTCATGTTTCTGTATAAATTCAGCAAATCGTACAAATCTATAGAATTACTGATGCTATCATTGAATCACGTTTCTGTTAGTAAGAAAATGTTGATGCCAGATGATGATACTAAATTAGATACAAGGTTTCGTTTTGGAAGTAAGCTGCATGCACTTGAGAAGATTATCGAAAGGTTAAGGTTAGTTCGGGAGTTCGTTTAGGATGACAAGTTGAATGAGGATACTGTAGAGATCTACTACATTTGTCGTAGATCTCTACAGTACCCTCATTCATAAGTTGTATGTGATTTCCGTCCCTTATTCTGGCTTCGAGTAAAGAAAAATAGCCCTTGGGACTGATAAGACGTGTGTTCTACCGGAGCGAAAATTTCTCGCGAATTCAACAAAGTGCTTACGAATATCTTGGACACAACCAGACTGATTTTGTTTTATGGAGTTTAACTTCCTAAAGCGACTCAGCCTATGAGAGACGCCGTAGTAGAAGGTTCCGGATCATTTTGAATACCTGGGGTTCTTTAACATGCACACACATCACGCAGTACACAGACCTCTAGCATTTGGCCTCCATCGAAATAAAGGAATAATTAAAGCAATGGAACTCACCTGGACACCGGGAAGTGTCCAGGAGGCGTCGAAGAACGCGGGCAGCAAAAGGCAAGCGAAGGCATGAAGGGCACCTGCATGAGTGAGTGAGTGAGTGAGTGAGTGAGTGAGTGAGTGAGTGAGTGAGTGAGTGAGTGAGTGAGTGAGTGAGTGAGTGAGTGAGTGAGTGAGTGGGTGAGTGGGTGGGTGAGTGAGTGAGTGAGTGAGTGAGTGAGTGAGTGAGTGAGTGAGTGAGTGAGTGAGTGAGTGAGTGAGTGAGTGAGTGAGTGAGTGAGTGAGTGAGTGAGTGAGTGAGTGAGTGAGTGAGTGAGTGAGTGAGTGAGTGAGTGAGTGAGTGAGTGAGTGAGTGAGTGAGTGAGTGAGTGAGTGAGTGAGTGAGTGAGTGAGTGAGTGAGTGAGTGAGTGAGTGAGTGAGTGAGTGAGTGAGTGAGTGAGTGAGTGAGTGAGTGAGTGAGTGAGTGAGTGAGTGAGTGAGTGAGTGAGTGAGTGAGTGAGTGAGTGAGTGAGTGAGTGAGTGAGTGAGTGAGTGAGTGAGTGAGTGAGTGAGTGAGTGAGTGAGTGAGTGAGTGAAAACTTTATTAAGCTCGAGATTTGTTTTTCTCCTGCGGCTGTCAGATGGCTTCGTCCATCTACTTGTACAAAGGTCGGCTGCCCTTAGTCCAGGGCTCCGCTGGAAGCTGCTGCCAGTTGTGCTCGCCGAATCAAACCTTCTTGGTCGACTCGGTGATCGCTGGAGACCACTCCCTCCCATTGCTCCGCGCTCGGGTTGGTTATAACTGGTACCACGCTTATCCTCTGACATGCCCACGTTATGTGGTACAGCGTGGGTGGTTCTTGGCACCAAGGGCATTTGTCAGTGTATTGTGTGGGATACATTTTGTTGAGTACGTGTAGGTTCAGGTACGAGCCCGTTTGTAGCTGCCTCCACGCGACAGAGTCTTCTCTGCTAAGGGAGTTGTGTGGTGGAGGATACCGCTTCCTGCAGCCCTTGTAATAGTTTAGTATCGCCGAATAATCTTGAGGTGCAGGTTCGTTCCCCTCGAAGTCGGCTACTTTGGATGCTCGGTAATAAATGTACCCTCGAGCTATCCTGTCCGCCTCTTGGTTCCCTGTTACTCCCGTGTGTCCCGGCGTCCATACTATCGTATGCCTGATTGGTTCTTCGTTTGGTTGCCGTTGTGTTATGTAGGAAAACAATTTCGATAACTGTGCCATGGCACAGCCACCCAGCCCTCGGTTTAGTTTTATTCGAATGCAGTTTGACGCTGAAGGCTTCCATTTTAATTGCGCTGCACGCTTTCAGGAAATCAACATAACTGATGCGACGCTGGCACCAAAACGTACACGCCGAAAAGAAAAGGAAGGAAGGGAGTGAAAAAGAAGAGATCTGTAACGGGTGATGGAGAGGTCCGGCCGTAGTAGGCATTACTATCAATACGAGGCGTAATAACGCATCATGCTAACTGCTGTATTTGTTAAGGAGGAAGTATTTCCTCTTCGATGACAAAAAAATCTGCAGCAAACACCGAGAGCTGGTAGTAATTGATATTTTTTGGCAAGACATCTCCAGATAGCAGGTTTCTTGATGCAGCAAGTATGAACTTTGCTATAACCAAAGTCGACAAAGGAAGGGACATGTACGGCTCGAGTGGAGCGCATACGTCTTCCACTCCTCACCCGCGTTCAATTTTGCAAAGTTTGAACTCGGTATAGGCGCTTTTAATATTTTAGGCGTTTTATTCCACGTCAAAAGTATGCGTGAAAAGATAGGATAAAGAGGCAACTTGTCTGCACGCCGTAGTAGGTGATTCCGTTGCCGCTAGCCACAATATACTACAAGCCACTGAGAGAGAGAGATAGTTTCGGGGTGTTTAGAGGGAACAAGCCTAATAGGACGGTGGTAAAAGCCTCTTGATTCGATTAAGGGACCCAGGCTGATCAATTGCCGTGAGACCGCTGTGATGGTACCGCCAGCTGTACATAAGCACCACCACCAAGTCTGGTCCTAGGCCTGACATGGCGCTAAGCCAAGGTTATCAAGTGCATGTTACTGCAGACATAACTGGTGTGTTAACCGAAAGGCCAGTGGGTCATTAGTAATTACTTTGAGGCTGTCATTAGCAGCAAGAAAAAGGACAATTCAATTAAAAAGCCTTTAGGTTACAGTAACCGTAACGTCACCAGGCTCCTTAATATGGGCCCCGCAGACCCCGCACAATTCTTTCGTCCCACTGTATGAGGGCCAAACGCCCGTGCCACAAGGGTTCGCCGAGTAGGCCGCCGTAAAATTGCGTTAGCTTCACCGCGCGGAAGCATTATTGCTACCGGATCATGACGCCGACCACAGAAATGAAAATAAAAAAAGATTTGCCCACACAAGTAAGGCGGCGTTAATCCAGAAGCATTGCGGAACGCCTAAGCATTAGCTACCCTCCAAAAGAACAAGAATGCTACTTCCTCAGTTGAGTGCAGCCCGGGAAAGAAGACCGTCGTTGGGAAGAAAATAAATGACCCCGTGTTGGCTTTTAAAAGTCCTTGGAGAAGGGCAAAGACCAAGATTTACGGAGTCGTGGCTGCGGCCTTATCGGCGACTTGCACTCGGGCGGACCAACTTTCTTTCCGGATGTGACTTCCACGTCGTACGACGAGGACTCTTTGCGGCTTATGTTCAAGGCTACGCGTTTTGACTTCTGGCTTTTGGCTTCCGTAAACATTGCTGTCGTCGTCCTGCACTCTAGATCGGTGATATCGTCTAAATTTCGCTTTGCCGGTCGTAGAACATCCTGAAAAGGGAAAAAAAAAATGTATTTGAACCCTCTGCAATAACTGCCGATCGTTTCTGCCTTAAAATTCCCGGTTACTGTGAGCCTATATTCGTGCTATATGTCCAGAGATGGTTTTCCCGCGTCCATTCATCGTATGAGTAGCCTTCTTCCGAGATGTGGAGCCATGTCACGAATGCGCGAAAATTTGTCTGCTGGACAAAAACTTGGCTGAAAGCACACACACGTGAACGCCGCAGCCAAAATCCGCTTCCGCGTGGGGCCAACTACAAGTGCGTGATGCCGGCTGTGTGCTGGCAGTCGCTCCCAGCACCTATCTCGAACACGAACTGAGCATGCGCGCCACAAGCTGCAGGTTTTTTCTCGATCAGTGGAGCGTAGGTGAGGGCAGTGGAGGAGAGACGGCACGCGCATAGTGGCCGTGTGAAAAAAAGTGAACTGTAAAGATATGGAACGTGTGGCCATACGAGAGAACGAACGACACAGCGATTAACAACAACAAGCTAACTTCCGGCTAATACATTTTTTTTTCTGTTCGATAAGTTGTTCCTCGGTCATTAGTCGCAAAAACCGACTGGCTGATTATGATTATGGGTATCGTTTGCGACCAACGCACATTATATTGAGCTGAATATTTAAAACAAATTACCAGCTGAACAATCGCTGCTTCGTGGTACGCGCTATGAAATGCCTGAGATGCCACAACCTTAGCATAGTACGTGCATGGCTGAAGGAGACGCGCTGATCGATTCTTAGCGTGCTACACGAAGCACCGGCGAGAAGTTTCACACACAAAACATTAACACCCGCATGCATTACATGAGAAAAAAATATAACAGGCAAAGAATAAAAGGAGGCCTATAGCGTAGAAAGGCAGCTGGAATGATGCTGAGTGAAATATGCCTTTTTGTCTTGTGATGCATACATGCAGGCTTTCGAACAGGGCTTACGCTTCGAGCAAGGTACGTATTAAGCCGGTCGGGTTCAATCATCCGCAGATTGCGGCCTGTCGGGCCGCGGAGAAAAGGGCGTGGTCGTATCAAACTTTGCGACCTCAGCTTACTAGGAAAGCCCAGCGTACATCCCTTCCCGCTACCTCCCACCAGCCCAACGCTCAGGTAAGTCGATACTGCACGTAACACATAACCAACATATAAAATTCATTGCCCCCACTGCGAGAAACGCGCAGTCTTGTGCATATCCGCTTAATAGCGTAATTTATCCTGATCGCTCAAAAGGTGACGCTTTATCGAATTTGACTGCGGCTTGTCCTAAAGAATTAAACCGATGAATGAGCAGGGAATAAAGCGCTATTGCAAACTGTGCTTTCATAAGGTGTGATGGTCGCCGCCCGTCGCAATACAAAAGGCCTCTGTAAGACTCGACATATGACGAGAACCATTCTTGGAACTCCTTATATGAGCGATTAGACACAACTTATCCCCGCTGGAACCTAAATAGGGAAGGACGACCGCAGTCGTGTCCTCGATAACCACGTTAGTGTAGGTTGCCGCTAGATTTTAAGCATGAAATGCTTTTAGCTCCCGTTGTGGGCAGTGTGGTGACGTCACGCCGAGACCGAGAGCCATCATCCGGGCACTGAAATCCACTCATCCGGGCACTGAATTCCAGTCATCCGGGCACTGAAATCCACTCATCCGGGCACTGAATTCCAGTCATCCGGGCACTGAAATCCACTCATCTGGGCACTGAAATCCACTCATCCGGGCACTGAATTCCAGTCATCCGGGCACTGAATTCCAGTCATCCGGGCTCTGAAACGAGAACATCCGGGCACCGTACGAGACTTAACGAGATTTAACGAGACTCTCTAAGCCCTCCTACGCGACCGGCATGCAAGCGCCGGTTGGTCTCCAAATGAGACAAAAAATAACTGCTGCCAGTGCCTTCTCAATGTTTATCAAGATATCAGTGGAGCTGTGGGTTTGATAATGCACGGAATTATAATTTCCGATTTCTAATAACGCGTGCAAAAAGCACATAAATGCCACGTTACACTTCGTTGTCATACGTGATCCGGGGGAGAAGCGCTGCGTTCAAAGGGCAAGGCATCGCGCCGAACGGGTGGTGGCGTTCCTCCCTTCCTTTATGGTGCGCTTCGGGTGTCCACCGAGATGGCAGATAATTACTGCGTCATTTCCTTTCCTCAAAAAACCTTGCGTTCAAATGGCAAGGCATTGCGCTGAACGGGTGGTGGCGTTCCTCCCTTCCTGTACGGTGCGGTTCGGGTGTCCACCGAGATGACATTAGGCCCGTAAACATTTCATGCTTACTCTACTCTCGTTTACGGGAGAGGCAGAGATTTTTTTTTTCAACAGTTTATTTCCTTATCTGGTGGCCCTAAACATGAGATGAAATTTTTGTCGAAAGCGGGTCTTGTATCCCACCTAGCGCTGACCAAACATATTGTCCTAGTCGCTCTTTGGCCATGCTGCCCTTGAGCAATAGAATTCAAATGATGTTCATCATAAACTGTACATAATGCAGTTCCAGTCTGGAACAAAATCTTCAATTGGAAAACTATTTTTCAACTCTATGAATGCAATCACTGCACACCCCAGCCTGCCGACGAAGCAATACCGTTATGCTTATCTTGACAACGATTATTCGATTTGACATGACTTCAGTGGCACACCTTGGCTGAAGATCTCGACGTCTAATGTGTTCTCGGTGTGTCCGAGGTTAGCGCATGAAAGTGGAGCTTACAGAAAGTCCATTTAAAGGAAATGGTGTACTTAGCAAGAACTCTAGAGAAGATTTAAGGTCGGAATGTAAAAGTGAAAGGGAGAATTCCCCCCTCCCACCTTCGCCAGGAGACCAACGCAAAAAAAACACACATTAATCTCAGTTATGTCCTCCGTTGTGAAGAATAGTCTAACAACACGGCAATCCCTGGCAGCCGACATCAGTTGCCGTTTAGGGCGCCCAACCAAAAGCACTCGACCCCAAACCTCTTTCGTCATTCTAGGGATATAGATACACATCTTGCCTGAATTACAGGCTGCATTCACTAAGCACCTATCCGTGAGCTTGCTCCTGGGAGAGAGCGTACAAAAGTCCCAAAGTGGCGGCCAGCTAGTTCGCTTCGCCGGCAACGCGAGAGCCCACATCCATCATCCGGACTCCGCAGGCAACAAAGAAGCGATCGCTGTGTTCGATACCTACCCCTTCACCGCTACTTTCACTCGACAACAGTTTGCGTAATCCCGAAGCTTTCTCCGTCGTCAGTGCCCAGAAAAAGAGCGGCCGGCATCTTTTATCTCTTGCCAAAAAACTTCTGTATGCGATAGAGCGAGCTGTCTTGCTAAAAGAAACCTGAATGGGAGGTCCACCCGAATCAGTATGATTGAGCGCCCGTCTCAGGGCTCGGGTTGAGCTCTGAGGCGTTGCTACACGCCGTCGAAAAAATATCTGCAACCCAACACAGAGGGTGTCACGTGTGCTTTCCAAAGCCGCCGTGGTGTTCTTTTCTCCTTGCGTCACCGCCTCATCGCTTAGAGTGAAGGATGTGACCACACGCATAAAGCCCATTGGCTCGGAGCTGTAAGATGCTTCGAACTTGGGCGTGTCTCCTCTCAGAATGTGTAAACCTACCAATGTCATGCCTGCGATGTCTTTTGCCGTGCTCGAAACCACGAACACCCAACAAAGGATTATGAGTAAAGAGCAGTTCTCTTAGAGGCCACGCCTCCGCTATCGGCAGCTTGCTAAAAGTTACCGCCCACCAGCACCCACGCCCCAGCCTAATTACAGCCAACCACGCCTCTCGACAACCACCTCTCGCCATTACACGATCACGATGGAGCTGAGTCATGTCCTAGAAAACTTCGTTTCCATTATCTGCTCAAAACAAAACACCATTGCCTCATAGACGCCAAGGAAAACAAGTATTTTCAACGCGAACTCGAATTATCTACTGCATTTTATCAGCCAATGGAACGGAATTTTGACGCTCAGTGAGTAATGAGCACTGCAGGCTACTGATGTTGCGGCGTACGATATTAGAGTCACAAACAACAAGGACCAGCTTTCTTCCCCCGCCATTTGAGCCCAGGAAATGATCGGTTCACAGACACCGTAGGTGCCTGACGGCTTTCTTCTTTGCGCTGAATTTTTTCCTCTCGAATACGGAGAAATGCTGTATGTTCAAAGTGCCATTGCTTTATGTTCCTTATGTTCAAGCATAGACACCGGCCCGTAGAGTGCTCGAGGAAAAAAAATAAAGCCAGATTTTCGCTGCACTGAAGCCTTTTCCGTCGCATATATGTTGTGAGAAGACGTCGACAAACCTATATGGTGGGTAAATGAACCCGCTTACATGCAGCTTAAGCGCAAAACTCAGAGAAATCAACCCCAAAAATTGCCTGCTTATATATATATATATATATATATATATATATATATATATATATATATATATATATATATATATATATATATATATATATATATATATATATATACATATATATAAGATGCGAAATTGAGAAACGAAGCGTTTCTCCATTTCGCATCTTATTTTAAACTAGCAACCAAGTACGTTTACCTTATTGTGCTATATATATATATATATATATATATATATATATATATATATATATATATATATATATATATATATATATATATATATATATATATAGTTGCCTTACCAACCAGAGCCAGCAAAAATTGTGACAAAAGAGGGGAGCAACTTATGCGTCATTCTGGGGCAACAGTTCATTTTCTCAACTTAAAGATATATTTGTAAAAAGCAGCATTTTCATACATTTCAGGCATTAAACTATTACTACTCCTGCCATGTATCGAAGTCTTATTTCACATCAAAATTTAAAGTTAACGCCGGAACGGCGGCACCCTGTCACGAACTAACCCAATGCAGCACTCAGAATTCGTACGCGAATGTGACAAGTGCGGAAAGAAGGCCAAGAAGGCCAACTGCTGCATTAAAAATATTCAAAACGGTCGTTCAAAGACCTTTCTAGCTGCTATTAGTGCGTGTTCTTCGAGATTTATTTCAAATTTTCCCAAGCAAACTGCTGATGGGTGCGCAAATTGTAACCTCATCATGACAGCCGGCCAAAAGCCTCCACACTTAAAGTATGGCATAGTTTTGAACTCCAGAAACAAACTGTTTCCTTTCAATGGCTGCTTCAGCTAAACAATACAAAAAAAAACTGGAAAAACATACCTGTGCTTCAAATTGACCAATTGCGCTAACACAAAATATAGACAAAGGAGGCTACGTTGACAGGGCTGGCGCAAAGTTACAAGAGATTCGCTTCACCCTATCTGCTCTCATACTTTCACCTTCCCCGCAAATCGCAATACCTGCGGCTTGCCCAAATCCACACACTTCCACTACCTGTGGGTACGCCCTTCCTCACAAGTAGCCCCCTCCCATCCAACCCATTCCTTCTGGGAGGCTGCTTTACGGACCGCTCAGCCCACCGGCCAGGAATGACTAGTAGACCGGGCCTTACGTGATTCCACCTAGGCTACCTTTTCTTTCTCCTAATAAAGTTGTTTCCATCATCACCACTTACTGAGAACGAAGTTACGATGAGGTGTGAGGCACGGGCGATGTGCCAGTGAGTACACGGGATAGCGGGTTCTCTGGCCTCGACACTGACGCTCAGGACTGAGGCGGGGAAACTTCGCCTGATTAGATAGTGCTGTATAACTCCTTTAAAAGTACGCGGTTTTCAGGCGCGACGGGGCAACTTCGCTTGATTAGATCGCGCTGTAAAACTCCTTTAAAGGTGCGCAGTTTTCATACGCGAATTATTCTTCATGTAGTAGCGTCTTCAAGCGCCTGTAATTAACACTTAATTTTGACTGCTTTACACTAGTGACTTGGACGCAGCAGTTTGCTTTGTACTTTAGAACTGAGTTAGCAAGAAGGTTGTTATCGCCGTTGTATGAGGCCTTCCCCAAATATGCGACTCAGGCCCAGTTGATCAAAACGATGGGATGTAGATGAAATAATTGCGCTTGCCTGAAACTATCATCAGAAAAAGGAGGGTTGGGCAGTGCACTCAGACTTATTGTTTACGCCCCTGACTTTCTTCCGCAAAGTACGACGAATACTCAGAAATTAGAAGAGAGAAGCTGCCGTTACTGTGAAGCTACCGAGAAGGTTTTATCGGTCAAGGGCCTTTATGGCTCTTCATTAAAACTGCTACTGAGGCACGCACCCGTCTAATAGCTAGTAAGAAGAAAAAAACTTTGTGCAGATGCCATAACACAGAACAGTAGATTGACAAGATTGCCTAATGAGCGGAGTTGAAGCTTACGTGAAAATTCTCTTGTGAAAGAAGAGAAAAGCAATAGCCAAGCTTCGCCTTTGTTTCTCTTTTGCGCCCACAAGTTTTGACTTTTCGAGGGTCCGTATCATGCACAAAGATCCAAAGAGATCTAAGAAAGGAACCGGCAGAAAAAAAGGAATCTCACTGCCTTCTCAGCGTAGGGACAATAATTTAAGCTCACTCTCAATGACGACAGGGCACCATTATCAAGCATATGCTACAGGGTACGTGGGGAGCCGATAGGCGACCAGGAGCTGCGGCACCTATCTTTCCCCTAAAGCCGCTTTCGATCCTTCCCATAACTTTCCCACCCGTTCGAAAATTGGATGCGCCCTTCAGAGTGCAACTAATGGGCTATACAGGGTTGAACCCCATTACCTAGGGAGAGGGAATCTTCCCTGTTTTGCTGACGGTCCGCTGCACTGAATTCTCCCCATCTCCGCTCTCACTGTTTTTCTTTCTTCCCACTTCGTGCGCTTTGCAGAGCACATTCGACCTAGGATAACGAGCAAGCGCACGGAATCAATTTGAATGGAAACACGGGTGGACGTGCTGAAGGCCTAGTAAGGCTAATCAAAGCTCCGCCTATCGCTTTCTGCTGCTGGAAGAAAATTGGCAAAAAGCGTTGGGGATTTATTTCGCTCTCCTCGTCACCGCCGTCTTTTCGTCTCCAGTATGGTTCCGCACATTGCGCAATTGTTGGCGAGGCTCCGCCTCATATTTAATATGACTATATTCTACTGCTAATCTTAAGCATACAAGTGAAAGAAAAGATATGTGCTCGTTATGACACGCACGGCTTCCGTTATGTATTGCTGCGCTTGTTATCCTTGTTCTTTGACTGCTTGTTATTCTATATGTTGTTTTCGTAGTAGTTGTAAGAGATGCAGTCCGTCACAACAACAGTGTTTCAAGCATCAACGACGTCCCGTAATAAAACATCAGGATCTTGGCAAAGTATTCCCCACGTCCATATAGA